>NC_138777.1:139565287-140018287 GCF_965119305.1 Pelophylax lessonae
ATAGCCTTTGTGATCAACTAACAGAGAATGACAGGTGGCTGTGTTTACATCAGCCGTCTGTCAGCGGCGGGAAATCACGAGTGGCCGGCGGCCATCGGAGCCGCCGGTCACACGCACTGGCTTCCCAGCTGATGAGCTGGCGCGCTCGCCCCCAGGAGTCTCCTGAGCGATCGACATAGTATTACGTTGCTTTGCCCAGGAGCCGCTGCCTGCCGCAGTAAAACTGCAGTGGGCAGTCGCTAAGTGGTTAAAGTACGAATCAAGGCAAGCGTAGCTAAAGGGCATTGGAAATATATAGCCAAAGCCAACACTTGGCCTTTGATAGTGCCCAAAGCTAACCGCTGTTCAACCCCTTTCTGCAAAAAGGCCAAAACCCTTGCAATCGAAAACAAGCGAAGGTGCACTGTCAGCGATTTACACCATGAAGATTGCCACGCACAATGATATATCTTCCTGGAAGTTGACTTCCAAACCTTCAATAGCGTAGGAATCACAGAGTCAGAAAAACCCGCATCTCTCAACACCTGGCGTTCAACAGCCATGCTGTTAAAGCCAGTGACTGTAAAGCAGGATGGAAGATCGGACCTTGAGACAGCAGATCTTCCCTGAGAGGAAGTCTCCAAGGAGCATCGACGACGAATCTTAGTAGGTCTGCTTACCAAGCCTGGCGAGGCCAGTCTGGTGCCACCAGAATGACTGTAATCCCTTCCACCTCTATCCTGCGTAGAAGCCTCGGCAGAAGTTTCAGTGGAGGAACGGCATAAATCAGCCAATACTGACCAAGGAGCCACCATTGCATTTGTGGCGTCGGCCAGAGGATCTCGAGACCTGGGTACCAACCTCTGCACCTTCTTCTTGAGATGAGAAGCAATCAGATCGACCTCTAGTGTCCCCCACCGAACACACAGGAGATGAAACACCTTCGGTGTAGGGACCACTCCCCTTGATCCAACACCTGACGACTCAGGTAATCCGCTGGCCAGTTTTCTACACCTGGGATGTGCACAGCAGAGAGGGCTAGAACAAACTTTTCCGCCCAGACCAGAATCTCGGCCACTTCCCTGGCCACCAAGACACTATTGGTGCTCCCCCTGGTGATTGATGTAAGCACAGCCATGGCATTGTCTGATTGAATCGTAATCTTGCAGATGAGTCGTCCATTGGCTCAGACAAAGCTTTATCGCTCTGAGCTCCAAAACATTTAATCTGCAGTTTGGACTCTTCTACTGACCAGGTTCCCTGGGCACAGAGCTTCCCCAGCACCCAGCCCCAGCCTGACTAGCTGGCGTTTGTGGTAACCACCGTCCAAAACAACGGGAGGAAGGACTTGCCCTGGCGTAGTGCTGGGGAATGAAGCCACCACAACAGATCAATGTTGTGTTGTGGCTGAACCGAATCCAAGTGTCCAAGGACTTTGGATCATTGTTCCATTTGACAAGAACCTCTCTTTGCAAAGGTCTTGTATGGAACTGAGCAAACGGAACCGCCACAAAGGTTGATACCATCAGACCCAAGGCCCGCATGCAAGTTTGCAGAGAGGACAGATTGTACGCCAACAACAACAGGATCGCCCCCTGCAACTTTTGCAGCTGGTCCAGGGAAGAGACACCCTCGCCAAAGCTAAATCCAGAGTCAGGCCTAGATAATACAGTCCCAAGGAAGGTATCAGGGTGGATTTTTTGAAATTGATGTTCCATCCAAACTCCTGCAGGGTTCGGACAGTGACCATCAGGTAGCCCATCAGGGCTGAATGAGAGTCCATCCCCAAATAGGAGATCGTCCAGATACCCCAGTACCACAATCCCCCATTAGCGCAGCATTGCCAACACCAGGGTTAGTGCCTTGGTAAACAACCCAGGGTAACGCCTAAAAGTGACAATGCTCTTCTGCAACTGCATAGCAAAGAAACCGCTGGTGTCCAGCGTAGATAGGGATGTGTAGATATGCGTCCTAGATATCTATGGAGGCCAAAAGTTTCCCTGAGGCAGGGACGACACTACCGTTCGGATGGACTCCATCCAAGACTTCTGTATCCGCACAAAGCAGTTTAGAGCCTTGAGATCCAGGATCGGATGCACCTTGCCCTCCTTTCTGGGCATGGTGAACAGGTTTGAAGAAAACCCCTGAAAGTGTTCCTGAGAGGGGAACAGACACAATCACCCCTTGTGACAGCAAATCGTGTACTGCCCCTGGCAGGTCCCTTAACTGGTCTGGAGATAGGTGAAGATTGGACGGGAAGAACCTGTCCAACGGTCGAGATCGGAATTCGATCTTGTACCCTGATAAGATCAGTGTGTTAACCCACTTGTCCTGAGTCAAGGATGTCCATGGTTCCTAAAGAAGCAAAGACGTCCCCCCACCCCAGAAGCGGGTGAGGGCACCCCTTCATTCAGAAGAGGATTTGTCTGCAGATCTGGACTGGCTGGTCCTTGATTTACCTGACCGTGGCTTTTTGGAACACCCAGAAGACTTGAACGGTTTCCCTTTTTCTTGCCACCCAGAGGTACGAAAAAAATCGCTTAGGAGCAGTGAAAGGAGGCTATGACGTGGCACCTTGCCCTTAGAGGATTGAGGCAGAAGAGTACTCTTCCCACCCGTAAGGCCTTTGATCAACTCATCCAGGGAGGATCCAAGCAACCTCTCCCCTGTAAAGGGAACATCAGTCAAGGCCTTTTTGGAAGCCTGGTCCCCAGACCAGCTTTTTAACCACATCATGCATCGAATAGCAATCCCCACTGCAGACACTCTGGCCACTACAAGAGCCGCAGCCAGGGACGCATCACACATGAACACAAGGCCTTGAGCATACTAGTCCATTCATTCAATCACCGCAGGGGGGAGCTGCTTAGCTTCCAAGTCACCTTTAAGTAACTTCACCCATTCAGTAATCGTTTGTGACACCAGAATGATCACAAAGATTGCCATCAATATGGAACCCACTAGCAGGTGTAGATGGCGGGACAAAGACTCCACCCGCCTATCCATGGGGTCCGCAAAAGCCAGTGATTCCTCCACCGAAACCACAGTAGACTTCTTCAGCCTGGAAATCGGGCGATCCACCTTTGGTGGCATGGTCCACCTAGGTGGGAACTGCATCTGCAAAAGGATAACAGCATTTAAAGCGTTTAAGCACCACTAGCATGTGCTTGATGCGCCGCCATTGTTCATTAACAATATTTTCAAAAAGTTTTGGTCAAGGAAACACCTTGCCCGATTTTTGGGATTTGTAGGAACCAAAAGACAGCCGTGTACCCGGTGCTGTAGATTCATCTGCCATTTTTAAAGTGTCCGCATTGTGACAAAGTGCTTCCACCTACGCGCATTCCCGCACGGTGTCTGACAAGGACAGGTCCTCTTCACCATCAGAATGCGAAGACATGACCCATCAGGTTGGCCAAATCTGCCTTAGAATCTGAGGAAACTTCTGAGGGGGCGAAGGTAGAGCTGCTAGCAACACTTTTACATACCACCGTTGACACCAGGCTTCCCAAAACTGCTGTGATAGCCTACATGGGCTGCGACCCATAAGGTTCCGCCGCCGCAACTAGGGGGTCTGTAGGTGAAATTTTATCCTAGGACTCCATTTTACACTGATATGGAAAAAAAAAAAGGCAGTGTCACTTCAAGAGGTGGTCCCACCGCTACACCGGCGGTATTCCAAGCCCCAATCCAACACAATCAGATAACAGAGTGAGGGGAAAAAACTTACAGGGGACCCCAAAAAAAGTCATCAAACCGCTCAGGAAGCTGACAGCACGTTCTGTGAAAGCGAAAGTAAAACAATCTGACAAAGGAAATATAAATAACAGCCTGGGTCAATGCTAGATTCTATATCATGCCTTATGCCTGTCCAGCAACCGTGGACCACAAGAAAATGGCTGACCCATGCATTCCTATGGGGAACAGAAAATTGGCTGCCTATGCATTCCTATGGGAAAAAATAAAGCATGAATCTACAGCAAAATGGCTGCCCCCACGGCACGCCATAAGGTCTCCCAGACCCCCAAAGGGGGTCCCAAACAAGAGGCATCGGAGGGTCCCTAGGAAGAGACCCCCACCAGGGGGCCAATGTCCACCCGAGTCCGCCAGAGTATTGGGGGGACAGCATTACTCACCATACCACGGCATCAGGTTGGCGCCACTCCGTGCAGTTCACCTCCCACCCGGGGTGGGGGTGCTGCAACTCAGGGCATTACAGGTCGATCGCGTGCCAGCGAGACTTGTCCGCTGGCAGGCTCGTTCCTATCCCATCGAGGCCTAGTGCTGGACTATAACCTGCTCAAGCTCTCTGGCAAGGCTGGGAGACCTCAGGGATCTAGATCAGTGTTTCTCAACTCCGGTCCTCAGGGCACACTAACCGGCCAGATTTTAAGTATTACCTTGGGGAGATGCAGACTAGAATACTGCAATCACTGAGCAGCAAATGATATCACCTGTGATGTACTCCAGTCTTCTTGCAAACCTGGCCTGTTAGTGTGCCCTGAGGACTGGAGTTGAGAAACACTGATCTAGATTATCCAGTCCGAAACCTCAGCTGGCTGTTGATTCTAGTTCTCCAGGAACACCGGAAGCAGAGTGGGAGGAGGAAGCAGCGGCAAGCAGCGAGGAGACTGAGCTGTGTAGAGGAGAGCGTGGAGGGGAGCCGCGGGTGACACGTGCGGGGGAGCCGCACTAGGTCACCAGAAGCCGGCGCGGGTGCAGGGGACCAGGACGGAGAGCGAAGGGACCGGGCCAGAGAGCGGCGGGACAGGAACTGAGAGGGACCGGGACTGAAAGCTGCGGCGGTGGACGGCGGAGGACGGACACCGCACAGTATTGAGGAGGTGAGTGTTCCCGGAAGCAGGGGAGGAGGAGCAGCGGCGACTGGTGAGTATCTCTGCAGCTGTGTGACGGTGCTTTGGGACCTGTGACTGACTGACTGGCAGACCTGTGACTGACTGACCACTTAGGGATCTGTGACCGATTGACTGACTGACCACATAGGGATCTGTGACTGACCACATAGGGATATGTGACTGACTGACTGACCGCATAGGGATCTGTGACTGACTGACTGACCGCATAGGGATCTGTGACTGACTGACTGACCGCATAGGGATCTGTGACTGACTGACCGCATAGGGATCTGTGACTGACTGACTGACCGCATAAGGATCTGTGACTGACTGACTGACCGCATTGGGATCTGTGACTGACTGACCGCATTGGGATCTGTGACTGACTGACCGCATTGGTATCTGTGACTGACTGACTGACCGCATAGGGATCTGTGACTGACTGACTGACCGCATAGGGATCTGTGACTGACTGACTGACCGCATTGGGATCTGTGACTGACTGACCGCATTGGGATCTGTGACTGACTGACTGACCGCATTGGGATCTGTGACTGACCACATAGGGATCTGTGACTGACTGACTGACCGCATAGGGATCTGTGACTGACTGACTGACCGCATTGGGATCTGTGACTGACTGACCGCATAGGGATCTGTGACTGACCACATAGGGATCTGTGACTGACTGACTGACTGACCGAATAGGAATCTGTGACTGACTGACCGCATAGGGATCTGTGACTGACTGACTGCATAGGGATCTGTGACTGACTGACTGACCGCATAGGGATCTGTGACTGACTGACCGCATAGGGATCTGTGACTGACTGACTGACCGCATAGGGATCTGTGACTGACTGACCGACCGCATAGGGATCTGTGACTGACTGACTGACCGCATTGGGATCTGTGACTGACTGACCGACCGCATTGGGATCTGTGACTGACTGACTGACCGCATTGGGATCTGTGACTGACTGACTGACCGCATTGGGATCTGTGACTGACTGACTGACCGCATTGGGATCTGTGACTGACTGACTGACCGCATTGGGATCTGTGACTGACTGACTGACCACATAGGGATCTGTGACTGACTGACCACATTGGGATCTGTGACTGACTGACCGACTGACCGCATTGGGATCTGTGACTGACTGACTGACCGCATTGGGATCTGTGACTGACTGACTGACCGCATTGGGATCTGTGACTGACTGACTGACCGCATTGGGATCTGTGACTGACTGACCACATAGGGATCTGTGACTGACCACATAGGGATCTGTGACTGACTGACTGACCGCATAGGGATCTGTGACTGACTGACTGACCGCATTGGGATCTGTGACTGACTGACTGACCGCATTGGGATCTGTGACTGACTGACTGACCGCATTGGGATCTGTGACTGACTGACCACATAGGGATCTGTGACTGACTGACTGACCACATTGGGATCTGTGGCTGACTGACCGACTGACCACATTGGGATCTGTGACTGACTGACTGACCGACTGACCACATTGGGATCTGTGACTGACTGACCGACTGACCACATAGGGATCTGTGACTGACTGACCGACTGACCACATAGGGATCTGTGACTGACCACATAGGGATATGTGACTGACTGACTGACCGCATAGGGATCTGTGACTGACTGACTGACCGCATAGGGATCTGTGACTGACTGACTGACCGCATAGGGATCTGTGACTGACTGACCGCATAGGGATCTGTGACTGACTGACTGACCGCATAAGGATCTGTGACTGACTGACTGACCGCATTGGGATCTGTGACTGACTGACCGCATTGGGATCTGTGACTGACTGACCGCATTGGGATCTGTGACTGACTGACCGCATTGGGATCTGTGACTGACTGACCGCATTGGTATCTGTGACTGACTGACTGACCGCATAGGGATCTGTGACTGACTGACTGACCGCATAGGGATCTGTGACTGACTGACTGACTGACCGCATTGGGATCTGTGACTGACTGACCGCATTGGGATCTGTGACTGACTGACTGACCGCATTGGGATCTGTGACTGACCACATAGGGATCTGTGACTGACTGACTGACCGCATAGGGATCTGTGACTGACTGACTGACCGCATTGGGATCTGTGACTGACTGACCGCATAGGGATCTGTGACTGACCACATAGGGATCTGTGACTGACTGACTGACTGACCGAATAGGAATCTGTGACTGACTGACCGCATAGGGATCTGTGACTGACTGACTGCATAGGGATCTGTGACTGACTGACTGACCGCATAGGGATCTGTGACTGACTGACCGCATAGGGATCTGTGACTGACTGACTGACCGCATAGGGATCTGTGACTGACTGACCGACCGCATAGGGATCTGTGACTGACTGACTGACCGCATTGGGATCTGTGACTGACTGACCGACCGCATTGGGATCTGTGACTGACTGACTGACCGCATTGGGATCTGTGACTGACTGACTGACCGCATTGGGATCTGTGACTGACTGACTGACCACATTGGGATCTGTGACTGACTGACTGACCACATTGGGATCTGTGACTGACTGACTGACCACATAGGGATCTGTGACTGACTGACCACATTGGGATCTGTGACTGACTGACCGACTGACCGCATTGGGATCTGTGACTGACTGACTGACCGCATTGGGATCTGTGACTGACTGACTGACCGCATTGGGATCTGTGACTGACTGACTGACCGCATTGGGATCTGTGACTGACTGACCACATAGGGATCTGTGACTGACCACATAGGGATCTGTGACTGACTGACTGACCGCATAGGGATCTGTGACTGACTGACTGACCGCATTGGGATCTGTGACTGACTGACTGACCGCATTGGGATCTGTGACTGACTGACTGACCGCATTGGGATCTGTGACTGACTGACCACATAGGGATCTGTGACTGACTGACTGACCACATTGGGATCTGTGGCTGACTGACCGACTGACCACATTGGGATCTGTGACTGACTGACTGACCGACTGACCACATTGGGATCTGTGACTGACTGACCGACTGACCACATAGGGATCTGTGACTGACTGACCGACTGACCACATAGGGATCTGTGACTGACCACTTAGGGATCTGTGACTAACTGACTGGCCCCATAGGGATCTGTGACTAACCGACTGACCGCTTAGGGATCTGCGACTGACTGACTGACCACATAGGGATCTGTGACTGACTGACTGGGAGTACCTTAGCGACTGGTGAGCATCTTGCGACTGGTTAGCATCTTGCGAGGGTTAGCATCTTCCGACTGGTGAGTATATTTGCAACTGGTGAGTATCTTGCGACTGGAGAGATTCCTTGCGATTGGTGAATATCTTGTGACTGGTGATCTTTGCGACTGGTGAGTATCTTGCGACTGGAGGGATTCTTTGCGATTGGTGAGTATCTTGCGACTGGTGAGATTCTTTGCGACTGGTAAGTATCTTGCGACTGGTGAGTATCTTTGTGACTGGTGAGTATCTTTGTGACTGGTGAGTATCTTTGCGACTAGTGATCTTGAGACTGGTGAGTATCTTGCGACTGGTGAGTATCTTGCGACTGGTGAGTATCTTGCGACTGGTGAGTATCTTTGCGTCTGTTGCTAACTTTGCGACAGGTGAGTATCTTTGCGTCTGTTGCTATCTTTGCGACAGGTGAGTATCTTAGTGACTGATTAGTATATTAGCGACTGGTGGGTACCCCAGGTTTAGTACCAGGGAAGTTAGAGGTAGTGTAGGTAAGGAAGAGCAGGTCGTTAACATTATCCCCATAGAGTAGTGGGTAATAATGTCCGACAGGATTGGGGATGCCACTCAGTGCACTTCTTGCGGCATGTATGAGTTTCTTGATGAACCAATCGAGGACGAATACTGCTGTGCAAGATGTGAGCGACTTGTTGCTCTGGAAGCCCACATCGTGGATCTAGAGAACACAGTGACAAGACTGCGTGGCATCTACAACCTGGAAAGGAGCTTGGACATTACCCATCAGGCGCTGGCAGGGGCCAGCATAGAGGAGGGAGGAATAGAGGAGACGCAAGCAGCAGAGGTACGCAGCTGGGTGAACGTTAGGAATGTTAGTGGGAGGAGTGTCAGGTAGGCCGGTCCTGAGTTGGTACACCCTAACATATTTGCCGAGTTGCAGGTTGAGGGGGATATCAACTCAGGGGTGGCAGTGCTGGAGCATGCGCCCTCCCCCAGCTGCCAGGGGAGGGGCGGCTCCAGGAAGAAGGGGGGCCGTAAATCAGGTAAGGTTAGAAAGGTTGTGGTAGTTGGGGACTCAATTATCAAGAGGACAGAGAGGGCAATCTGTAAAAAAGATCTCGTTAACCAAACAGTTAGTTCTCTACCGGGCGCCCGCGTTCGGCATATCGCAGATCTGGCAGACAGATTGTTGTGCGGGGCTGGGGATGACCCAGCGGTCATGGTGCATGTGGGCACTAATGACAAAGTTAATGGTAGGTGGAGGATCCTAAAGAACGATTTCAAGGACTTAGGTAATAGATTGAGGAAAAGGACCTCCAAGGTGGTTTTCTCTGAAATACTGCCTGTACCTCGAGCCACACAGGAGAGGCAGAAGGAGATTAGGGAACTTAACAAGTGGCTGAGGAATTGGTGTAGGAAGGAGGGGTTTGGGTTCCTGGAGAACTGGGCTGACTTCTCAGTCGGCTACCGGCTCTTTAGTAAGGATGGGCTGCACCTTAATGGGGATGGTACAGCTCTTATGGGGAGAAAGATGGCCACAAAGTTGGAGGAGCTTTTAAACTAGGAGACGGGGGGGAGGGCTCAGAAGTAGAGTCAGTTAGGAGGGAGCAGAGGACTGAAGGCAGTGGTAGGGTCAGCAGCGACAGTAGGTCCACAACGTCTATTGGTAGGTCTGTGCGGGAGAACCGCAGACCAAACAGGATTAAACATAACCACCAATCACGTTTAACTTCCGTAAAACTAAGAGGGGTATATGCTAATGCCAGGAGCCTAGCTAATAAAATGGATGAGTTGGAAATGTTAGTACATGAGGAGGACATAGACCTTGTGGGAATAACGGAGACTTGGTTCGACCCCTCACATGACTGGCTGGCAAATATCCAAGGGTATTCAGTGTACCGGAAGGACAGGGTAGGAAGAAGAGGGGGAGGGGTATGTCTCTACGTCAAGAATAATGTAAAGGTGATTGAGAGGAGTGACATTACGGAAGGGATGAGTATGGAGTTAGAATCCGTATGGGTAGAACTCCATAGGGAAGGAGAAAAGGGAAAAGTAATTGTGGGGGTTTGCTATAGGCCACCTAAACAAGGGGAGGAGTTAGAGCAGGAATTTTTAGCACTTTTGGGTAAAGTGGCAAAGCTAGGATCAGTCATCATATTGGGGGACTTCAATTATCCCGACATTGACTGGGATGAGGGGACTGCACACTCACAGAAGGCCCGTCTATTCACGGAAACCTTACAGGACAATTACATGTCACAGTTGGTGGATTCTCCTACCAGAGAAAACGCAACCCTGGATCTATTGATCACTAATGACCCAGACCTAATCTCGGAGGTAGGGGTCCAGGACAACCTGGGCTCTAGCGATCACAGGTTGATCACATTTAGCGTAAATAACAATATAGCAAGGCAAGTGGGGAACATAAGAACCCTTAACTTCAAGGGTAAGGGCAGACTTTCCAAAATTGTACTCGTTGATGGAAAGGGTAAACTGGGACCAAACCTTGGGATCACTGACCACAGAGGAAAAATGGGAATGCTTTAGGAATATATTAAACAAAGGCATCTTGCAGTGCATTTCTATGGGAAATAAATTTAGAAGAGACAAAGCCAAACCTGGCTGGCTAAACCCTAGTGTGAAAAAACTTAGGGGAAAAAGATTGTCCTTCAGGAAATATAAATCAGAGGGCACAGTATTGGCTTTCGACCAATACAAGGAGGCAAATAAGAAGTGTAAACACGAAATCAAGATGGCTAAAATAGACTTTGAGAGACAAATAGCGGAGGATAGTAAAAAAAAATCCAAAGAAATTCTTTAAGTATATCTACAGCAAAAAAACTAGGGCAGAGCATATTGCACACATAATTAACGATGATGGGAGGATGGTTACAGAGGACACTGAAAGAGCAACCGTGCTGAATGCTTTTTTCTCGTCAGTCTTTACACAAGAAACAGAGGGGGGGTACACTGACCATGACTGTATGGTTAGTAGTAATACACAGGACTTGCCACTATGGCTAACAGAGGGTGAAATCAGGGAAAGGCTGGATAAACTTAACACAAACAAATCACCAGGCCCGGATGGCATACATCCGAGAGTACTCAAGGAACTCAGTAAGGTTATATCCAGACCACTGTTCCTGATCTTTGCGGACAGTATTAGGACAGGAGATGTGCCAGGGGAGTGGAGGAAAGCTAACGTAATTCCGATATTCAAAAAGGGTCAGAGGCATATACCGGGAAATTATAGGCCTGTCAGTCTGACATCAGTAGTATGTAAACTTCTGGAGGGGATGATAAGGGACTATATCGTAGAGTTTGCTAAGGACAACAGCATCATCAGTAGCAACCAGCACGGGTTTACTAATGGGCGTTCTTGTCAAATCAATCTCTTAACATTCTACGAGGAGGTGAGCTGTGAGCTAGATAGGGGCAGACCAGTGGATGTCGTGTACCTAGATTTTGCTAAGGCGTTTGATACAGTTCCCCATAGGCGCTTAATTTATAAAATAAGGTCTGCAGGTATCGACAGCAGGGTTTGCTCTTGGATACGGAACTGGCTAAAAGGGCGTGTCCAAAGGGTGGTAATAAACAGCGCATACTCAGACTGGTCTGAGGTAGTAAGCGGGGTCCCCCAAGGCTCAGTCCTAGGACCAACCTTGTTCAATATATTCATAAACAGCATTGAGGACGGGATCAGTAGTTCAATATCAGTTTTTGCAGATGACACAAAATTAGGCAGGGCAATAACAGCACAGCATGAAGCAGATATCCTACAGAATGACCTGGAAAAAATAACGGAGTGGGCAACGACATGGCAAATGAGGTTTAACGTGGAGAAGTGTAAGGTTTTGCACTTGGGGACTAGCAACATAAAAGCACAATACACGTTAGGAGGGGAACCCCTGGGAGAATCAAAAATGGGGAAGGATCTGGGTGTCTTGGTGGATGATAGACTAGGCAACAACATGCAATGTCAAGCGGCAGCTGCCAAGGCTAGCAGAATATTAGCATGCATAAAGAAAGGGATGTTTTCCAGAGATAAGACTATAATCCTTCCACTTTATAAAACTCTGGTCCGACCGCATCTGGAGTATTCTGTCCAGTTCTGGTCACCAGTCCTCAGAAGAGATGTGTTGGAGCTGGAGAGGGTCCAGAGAAGGGCAACTAAACTAATTAGGGGATTGGAGGACCTTGATTATGAGGAGTGTCTGCAATCGCTTGATTTATTCTCCCTGGAGAAGAGACGCCTGAGGGGGGACATGATAGCAATTTTTAAATATCTCAATGGGGATCTAGGCTTAGAAAAAAAGCTGTTCAGTCGCAGGGATTGCATGAGGACTCGGGGGCATACAATGCGATTAGAGGAGAAGCGTTTTAACCTTAGGCAACGTGGGGGGTTCTTTACTGTTAGGGCTACAAGATTGTGGAATTCTCTACCACAAGAGGTGATTTCTGCAGGTAGTATGGTGGCTTTCAAAAGACTACTAGACGTACATCTCAAGGATCAGAACATTCAGGGGTATGCGAGATGATTACAGCCACACACACCTACACAGGTTGAACTGGATGGACTATTGTCTTTATTCGACCTCACCTACTATGTAACTATGTAAGGAACACTAACTATGAATTTTTGACTTACCGGAAAATCCTTTTCTCTTAGGTTCATTGATGGACGCAGACTTCTGATGTATATCAGTAAGGTAATACCGCCCCCTACAGGAGTAGGACACTAGGCGTAAAGAATTTCTGGCTACACCTATGGGCAGTCCCTGGGGGTATACCCTCTATCTTCCTGCATAGGATGTCAGTTTTGTATCAAAGCAGTGTCAGAGAAAAGTACACCAGCCCACTCAAAAAATTAGAGGGGCGGTTACTGCGTCCGTCAATGAGCCTAAGAGAAAAGGATTTTACAGTAAGTCAAAAATACAATTTCCTCCATCGTTCATTGACGGACACAGTCCTCTGATACATATCAGTAGGGACGTCCCAAATGAGGGGCGGAACAGCAGAACAAAGAAAAAACAGTCCCCAAGGCCAACATGGCCAACCAGGCAATACAGGACTAATCAGAACAACTAGATGAGCTCCACCTGAAAACAAACTGAAAAACACCCTCAATGAAGGCCAAGGGGCACCCTAAACCGCAGCCTGCAAAACCTTGTGGCCAAAAGGAGGCATCCGCAGATGCCTTCACATCCAACTTATAAAATTTGGTAAAGGTGTGAACAGACGACCAAATTGCTGCCTTGCACACCTGAAGCAGACGATTGATGATGAAAAGCCCAGGAAGCACTAAGCGCCTGAGTAGTGTGTGGCTTGACAAGGAAAGGTGGAACCTGACCCTTAATGGAAAAAGTAGTATAAAAGTAAGCTGCGCTAAGCAGTGAATAATATTATATCACAAATATTAAATCAGTAAAGAAAATAAGTGAAAAAAAAATATAACAAAAGTAGATAAAAACATCCACCCAACAAAGTGTAAAGCAAATATGCTCCCAAAGGGTTGATTTCAGAAGTCCATTTATAATGGTGATTGTGACGTGAGACACTTTGGTTGGGGGGCTTGTGGAACCCCAATTGCTTTAGGGAGGTTGGGAGACTCCTTGTCCCGCATCCCCAGTTCCTCTTATGTGTAAATCACCCTGTGTCTATAAGGGGCACAGGGTGACCAAAAACCCCAGTCAGGCCAGTTCTGCACTAATTAGACTCTTGCTAGTGGGGGTGGGGGCTTGTTGTTGTTGAATACCCGCATTCCATTGTTATATTGTTATTATGGGATGGGTATGTTGAGTGGATTGACTAGGGGGGAGGGGTTGTCCCAGAAGTGTTCATCTCCATGTGCTTTGTGTTTGAATAAACAGTTTGATTCTGGATGACTCCAAAGCTTGTACTGTCAAGTTCTTGGGTAACTATAGCCAGAATCATGGATCCCGTGTTCCAGAGCTTAGGAAGCAGGTTACTGGCGGAGATACCCAGTCGGTGGTGTCCGGATTCCGTCACATTGGTGGCAAGCGGTGAGATGCTTCCTGCAGTCGGGGACATCCAAACCTCCACCGGGATCCAAGATCAGGATAGCAGACTTTGGTCAACCCAACGGAGATATGAACCTGGCATCAGAGTTCGAGGGGGTGCTGCGGATAGCCCTTTCAGTATACCCCAAGACGGTGTCTGCGGATCAATACCTGGAGCTCAGGCAGCAGATTCGGGTGGGGCTCTGGAGTGGCGCCCTCCAGCTTGCTGGTATATACCAGGGCAAGTGCTTTCCAACCCCAGGGGAACAGGCCAGTGTTCAACGGAAGTTGCGGATGGCATTCCTTGGAGAGCGGCCCCAGGAGCAATGGGTATCCGAGATGGACAGGCTGGTCCAGCAGGAGATAGAGCTGGACAATCAATATCGGTCTCTGCAATGGCACGCAGAGCAGAAATATTAAGGAGAGACTTCAGAATGCTCTCCGGAGGGATATGACTTTGGTGGCCCTGGATTGCTGTGGGAGAGCCTTACAGATGTGTGTGTTTGGTGATGAAGGGGAACCTACCCTTGAGGACCTGCGAGAATACAGAGAGGCTATGCTCCGTCTCAGAGCTTGAACTTGATCTAGAACACTTGCTAAGGAAAGACCAGCATCTGGAAAGGGCATACAGGAAACTGCTAGAACAAGTTCAGCAGCATGCCTATGAGTCGGCAAAGGAAACTCCGGAGATTGCTGTTCCAAAAGCTGAAGTGCTGACAACAGGGCAGAACTCTGCTAGCCTCTGCCCAGCACCAATAACATCTTCTGGATTCCACAGACTTTCTATTGAGGAACATCCCAGTGAGCCTCCTGCAGAAGAGCTGACTTCAGAGCATGGTGCTGTGGACCCTTGCATACAACAATCGGTGGCCCTGAAGGATTTGTGCAAGGTAACCAATGTTTCACTTTACTGCCCAGTGGAACAGCTGGAAGCTGGGCAGAACGCTACTGGCCTCTGCCCATAACAATCACCTTTGCAGGAGCTCCAGGGTGAGAATGCAATCGGCACCTCACAACTGCAGCTTGAGCGGATATCAGTGGATGGGACTGCGGTATTCACTGACAGCAATCCAGCAGAAGAGCTGGCAACAGGGCAGAGTGCTGCTGGCCTCTGCCCCCAACTAATAAAAGATGGATTCCTTGTGGTAGTGGATGGGACTTTGGTTTCCAAATACACAACCCCAGAAAAAGGTCTGGAATTGGGACAGGAGGAGGTCAGCCTTGTTGTACATGAACTGGGGGATTTTCATACAGAAAAAGTATATGAGACTACAGTCTCCACCTGCATACCCCAGGGATGCTGGGTAGTCGGCCCAGATCCCCAACAGCATGATGGAGTGATCTCAGTCACCCTGTCCTCTCTCCAGCGGCTAAATGGACTCCAGAGAGAAGGACCAGTCCACACTTCTCCCCAGCAGGGGTTATGTTTTACAAGAGAGGCAGAAGTTGGCTAGGTGAGTAACGATCTGTTCTGGACAATTTGTTTGGGGTACTGTGTGGGTGCAGACATTGGGGACTGGAACTACAGACTAACTTCAAAGTCAACCCGTTTGGGGTCTCCTTCTGTGTTAGTCTCCTGCCGAAAGGGGAGATATGTGACGTGAGACACTTTGGTTGGGGGGCTTGTGGAACCCCAATTGCTTTAGGGAGGTTGGGAGACTCCTTGTCCCGCATCCCCAGTCCTCTTATGTGTAAATCACCCTGTGTCTATAAGGGGCACAGGGTGACCAAAAACTCCAGTCAGGCCAGCTCTGCACCAATCAGACTTTTGCTAGTGGGGGTGGGGGCTTGTTGTTGTTGAATACCTGCATTCCATTGTTATATTATTATGGGATGGGTATGTTGAGTGGATTGACTAAGAGGGAGGGGTTGTCCCAGAAGTGTTCATCTCCATGTGCTTTGTGTTTGAATAAACAGTTTGATTCTGGATGACTCCAAAGCTTGTACTGTCGAGTTCTTGGGGTAACTATAGCCAGAACCAGGGATCCCGTGTTCCAGAGCTTAGGAAGCAGGTTACTGGCGGAGATACCCAGTCGGTGGTGTCTGGATTCCGTCACAGTGATGATTGATAATCTAAATCACAGACACTCCTT
Source organism: Pelophylax lessonae (assembly GCF_965119305.1). Taxonomy (NCBI): domain Eukaryota; kingdom Metazoa; phylum Chordata; class Amphibia; order Anura; family Ranidae; genus Pelophylax; species Pelophylax lessonae. The sequence goes on from NC_138777.1 coordinate 139,581,480, forward strand.
AGCAGTAATTAAGAGTCAGTTTAAAGGTCCTTGTGTAAACAAGAATGATGAATTCCTGGAAAAAGGCCACTAGATGTACAAACTTCTTACCAGAATAAAGCAAATCAAGTGCCCAATTCAAGAATACGCATTCTCCAAATCCAAAACAGGACAGACTTCTGGATGAATAATCCTCAGATGACAGGGAAGCCTCAGCAATCACGAACCAAGTGCATATAAAAAATATTAACAGATCCCATAGCGTAATACTGCATATAATGCTAATAGAACCAATAATGAGTCTACACCTTAAGTGCAATCCACTGAGAAATTAGGGTGCTGTCAAGATAGTAACCTCCACCAACAATACAGGCTGCTTACCAGACATGCAATAAATTATAACCAAAGAAATGTTGTATAGGAGCAATGACCATCACCCATAAGCACAATCTGCTTACCAGTTACACGCAAATATGTGCAGATATCAAGTATCTCTAGAGATGGCCAGGAAAGGAGCAACCTCCTGAATCACACCAAACAGCAGGCAGAAGGGAGACTACCACCGACACCACAGCTGCTTACCAGACAAATAGTAAAGAGCCAAATGCCAGTCATCAGGATCGTATTCCCCAGTGGGCTCCAATGCCAGAATATCTCCAACATAAATCCCCAACAGGCGTCCAGTCACTGAGTTCTGGCTGATGGTGTCCTGTTCTGGAGGTTGATGTGGAGCTCCTCTGATGAGTCTTCTATGGTCAGATGACTTCTAACTCTTCCCAGCACGGTGACTGGACACGAAGGAGGAAATCTCTCCCAACTCTCGGCTTCTCTTCCTCCTGCTCACAAGTGTCCACAATCAGGGGAAAGTTCCCCTTAAAGTGTCATTCCACCTTGTGGGGGGTCCTAGGCCTGCAATTTTCAGACTGTAGACATGAAGCTGATTCTGCTCTGACCTGTGTGAGGATCTTCTCTGTCTCTCCTCGGTGTCCCCAATGGAAGATGGAGGCTTGTTGTCCTGGCTGAGAAGTGTGAGGGCCGTTCCGTGTCTGCACTATGGATCTGGAATGGAAAAAGCCTGCACCACTGTCTGACTGATCCATCTGGAAATGGTCGCAGCAGATGCAGGCCGCCCTTTATTCGGGCCATCCGTGTGCACATAGAGCAAGTCAGACTTGCGAAAAAACTCAGACGCCAAATACACCCTGATAGCCCGAACAACATCCAGGGTATGCAGAGCAAATTCCTTAGGATGTTTAGGCTTAGAGCACAAGGAAGGTAACACGTTGTCCTAATTTAAGTGAAAACTGGAAACCACCTTCGGCAGGAAAGATGGATCCGGCCGAAGTACCACCTTGTCCTTGTGAACCACCAGATAGGGAGAACGACAGGACAGCGCCGCCAGTTCCGACACCCTGCGCGCAGAAGGGATAGCCACCAAGAAAGTCACTTTCTGAGACAAGGTAAGCAGGGGAACCTCCCGAATATTCTCAAAAGGGAGGCCTCTGGAGAACCAGCAGCACTAAATTAAAGTTCCATAGCGGTAGCGGAGGTCACTCCGGAGGTACCAAGTGTTGCACCCCCTGGATGAAGCTACGCACCAGGGAATGAGCGACCAATGGCCGCTGGAAGAAAATAGCCAAGGCAGAGACCTGACCCTTGATGGTACTCAAGGCCAACTTTTGATCAACTCCCCATTGAAGGAAAGCCAAGATTCGAGCCACCGAATAGGAGTGAGGGTGGGTCCCAAGGGACTCACACCACGCAATGTATGACTTCTTCCAAATACGATGATAAATCTTCCTGGAAGTCGCCTTCCTCGCTTCTAGCAGAGTGGGAATCACTAAGGCAGACAAATACCTGTCCTTCAGCACCTGGCTTTCAACAGCCAAGTCGTCAAAGCCAGGGACTGTAAAGCAGGATAGAAGATTGGTCCCTGAGACAGTAGATCCTCTCTGAGAGGAAGTCTCCACGGGGCATCTGCGACAAGCCTGACCAGGTCGGCGTACCAACCGGGACAAGGCCAGTCCGGAGCCACAAGAATGACTGGAATCCCTTCTGCCTCTATCCTGCGAAGAAGTCTTGGCAGCAACTTGAGAGGAGAAAAGGCATACATCAGCAGATACTGGCCCCAGGGGGCCACCAGCGCGTCTGCCAGAGGGTCCCGAGAACGGGGCACAAACCTCTGTACCTTCCTGTTGATTCGAGACGCCAACAGATCCATGGCCGGAGTGCCCCAGCGAAAGCACAACTGCTGAAACACCTCCGGATGCAGGGACCACTGCCCTGCATCCAAGGCCTGGCGACGGAGGTAATCCGCCAGGCGATTTTCCACTCCCGGAATGTGGACCGTGGAGAGAGCTGGAACAAGGCGCTCCGCCCAACGTAGATGTCTGTCACTTCCAGGGCCTCAAGGACCCTCTTGGCGCCCCCTTGGTGATTGACGTAAGCCACGGCCGTGGCATTGTCCGATTGAATGCGCACTGGACAAGCCTCCAGACAATCGGTCCAGTGCGTCAGGAAAAGCCGGATCGCTCTCAGCTCCAGGACATTGATCGGCAATCGAGATTCCTCCAGGGACCAGACTCCTTGAGCCAAGTCCAGATGAAGGACTCCCTACCCCACCCGGAGAGACTTGCATCTGTGGTGACAATTGTCCAGTATATAGGGAGAAAGGACTTCCGACTGCAGCATTGGGGACTGAAGCCACCAGACCAGGGACTCGCTGGTCCTGTGGCTTAACCGAATCCGAGAATCCAGAAAATTCTAGTGTTTGTTCCAGTACTCTCATACAGGTCCGAAGGGATGGCTGGTCGTTGGACAACAACAAATGAAGTTCTTCCGGAGGAAGAAACACCCTGGCAGAGGACGAGTCCAAAGTCAGAGATAACTTTTGAAGGTTCACTCCAGAGTTCTCATGGTGAACCCCAAGTTTTCCGTCAGTAACGCGGAGGACTCCGCATGGAGAATCAGATCGTCCAGGTAACCCAGGACTGATATTCCCCTGCTGTTGTAACAGCGCCAAGACCGGGGGCCAACACCTTTGTGAAGACCCAAGGAGCGGAGACGAGACCAAAAGGGTAACGCCACAAACTTAGTGATCCTCTCCCACGGCAAAAACTGAGAACATCAAATTCTTGATGTCTATTGAGGCCAGGAAGTCCCCCTGATGTAGGGAGGCCACCACCGTGCGAATACAGTTGTGTTCAAAATTATTCAACCCCCACTGAAATTGATTGTTTTGGCCAGTTTGACATTGATTTTGATCATTCAGTCATCCTGCTTACAATGAAATCAAAGAGGCACGTGTAGGTCAGACAAATATAACATAACATTTATAATGAAATAACCACAAATGTCTTTTCTGTGCTCACATCATTATCAGTTTTATTAAACCCCCAAGTGACATTCAATCTTAGTACTTAGTACAACATCCTTTTACAGTTATAACAGCTTTTAAACGTGAAGCATAGCTTGACATAAGTGTCTTGCAGCGATCTACGGGTATCTTCGCCCATTCATCATGGGCAAAAGCCTCCAGTTCAGTCACATTCTTAGGCTTGTGCACTGCAACTGCTTTCTTTAAGTCCCACCAGAGGTTCTCAATCGGATTTAAGTCTGGTGACTGTGAAGGCCACTCCAAAATGTTCCAGCCTTTAATCTGCAACCATGCTCTAGTGGACTTAGAGGTATGCTTGGGATCATTGTCCTGTTGAAAGGTCCAACGTCTCCCAAGCCTCATGTTTGTGACGGACTGCATCATATTGTCATCCAATATCTCCTGGTACTGAAGAGAATTCATGGTACCTTGCACACGCTGAAGCTTCCCTGTACCTGCAGAAGCAAAACAGCCCCAAAGCATGATTGACCCCCCGCCATGCTTCACAGTAGGCAAGGTGTTCTTTTCTTCATAGGCCTTGTTCTTCCTCCTCCAAATATAGCATTGATCCATGGGCCCAAACAGTTCTAATTTTGTTTCATCAGTCCACAGAACACTATCCAAAAACTTCTGTGGTTTGTCCACATGACTTTTGGCATACTGCAGTCGACTCTTCTTATTCTTTGGAGACAGCAAGTGGGTGCGCCTGGGAGTTCTGGCATGGAGGCCTTCATTACGCAGTGTGCGCCATATTGTCTGAGCAGAAATTTCAGTACCCACATCTGACAAATCTTTTCTCAGTTCCTCAGCAGTCACACGGGGACTTTTCTCCACTCTACGCTTCAGGTAGCGCACAGCAGTCGAAGTCAGCATCTTCTTTCTGCCATGACCAGGTAGCGCTTCAACAGTGCCCTTTGCCTTGAATTTGCGAATGATGCTTCCTATGGTGTCTCTTGGTATGTTTAACATCTTTGCAATCTTCTTATAGCCATCCTGTGAAGAGTAATCACCTCTTCTCTTGACTTCACCATGTTTGTAACCACACCAGTAAATGTCTAGAAGGAGCTGAGTATCACAGTCATTTTAAAGCTGCCTAATTGGTGCTTATTGCTGCTCCCTGACATCCACAGGTGTTTTCAATACCTGATTGAAAACACTTCAATGAACCTCTGTTCTTCAGAGTGGTAGTCTTTAAGGGGTTGAATAATTGGGTCAATGAAGAATTCACAAAAGAAACATTTACTACTGTATTACAAAACCAATTGATGTCATTTTAGTTGCATATGGTTCTTTAAGAAGTCCTTGTAGGATTTCATTCTGAATACAATTACAAATGTACACTAAATTCCCTAAACCCTTTACAACATTGGGGGTTGAATAATTTTGAACACAACTGTAGTTTCCATCTTGAACTTTTGAGCGTGCACAAACACATTCAGTGCCTTTAGGTCCAGGATCGAACCCACCTTGCCCTCCTTCATGGGAACCGTGAAGAGGTTGGAATAAAACCCATGAAAGCATTACGCGTGCGGAACAGACATTATCACTCCTTGCTGTAGCAAGTCCTGCACTGCCCCATAGAGCACTTGATCCGGGGATAGGCGGACATTGGAAGGGAAAAACCTGACCGGGGGAACGGATCGAAACTTGATCTTGTATCCGGACCGCACAACCTCCCGGACCCATTTGTCTGGGATCCGGGGCCAGCCACAAGTCCGAGAACCAGCAAAGGTGTCCCACCCACCCCAGTCACAAGTGAGGGTGCACCTTCAGGCTGAGATGGGCCTTGTCCACAGCCTGGCAAAACTGGACTTCTGTTTTCCAGACCAGGGATGCTTGGAACCACCCGAGGGAGCCTTGAAGGGAATTGCCTTATCGGCAGCCCCCAAGGGACGAGAATACTTTGTGACTTGAAAATAATGGACCCCGCCTACAGGAAGGGTCCCTACCCTTGGAAATCTGCAGGAGAAAAAGGTACTCTTACCCCCATAACACCCTTAATAATGTCGTCCAGGGTAGCCCCAAAACAGACGGTCCCCCTGAAAGGGGAGTTCTGTCAGGACCTTCTTACAATCCTTATCCGCAGACCAACACTTCAGCCAGAGCATACGCCTCATGACCACTGCAGAAAATGACAGGCGACCCTACAGGGAAAAAATTAGAGAAAGAGAAGTTGCATATATGGCTCAAACAATGGTTGATGGATAAAAAGGTGTACTTTATTGAAACAGATAAAAATGTAAAGGCAATTGGCAAATACAAAATAGAAAAGCAATTGGACATTGGATAAAACCACAGCACAGGAGGTCCACCTCTTGGATGAAACAAATACCCCACTGAGGCTCCACCCACCACCCAGGTAACTCCGGACCATCCAGAGTATGCACCACCCCAAATCAACCCCAAGCAGTAACCTTCCAACTTCTGATCCACAAATCAATATTAGAACTTGAAAGTAGCCGGTCAAGAATTAGGGTAAAAGGCTTCACATGGAACAAGCTGTAAATGAAAAATATGCCGGTAAAACTATGCAGAAGTTCATCCAGGGGGAGGGAGGCAGACATCATTGCAAGAGCTTCATTGGGAGAAGTAGGGGAGAGGGGGAATCTCAGAATGTCACTGATTGAAGAGGGCCAGTATTCCATCCACCGAATCAAAACAGGGGGCTTAATTTCTCCACAGTATCACACTCTGGTTTATAGCACTTAAAGCGGAGTTCCACCCTGGATTTTTTTTTTTTAATACCCCCGGGACAGTCAGGGCTAGTGCATTCCACAATGGCTAGCCTCTGATCTGTCCCGGGTTGCACTTACCTGTTAGGACAAATACTTACCTTGCAAACGTCTTGTCCAGCGCTGCCATCTCAGATGTGGGCAGCTTGAAGCCAGCGCGTCCTCTTCGGCGTCTTCTTCCGCCTTCTTTGGTCCCACGATGCTCTGCGCCGGCCCCGACGTCACTTCCGGGTCGCGAGCGTCATCCCTCCACAGCTTCTGGGCATGCCCAGAAGCTGTTTAGAAGGGGATGACGCGCACGACCCGGAACTGACGTCGGGGCCGGTGCAGGCGCAATGATTCCTGGGAGCTATGACGTCCAGCTCCCAGGAATCATTGCAGAGCCAGGAAGTGACGACGGGCCGCGGCCGAGGAAGGAGGAAGAAGGAAGTAAGGTAAGTATATTTTCTTCGCTACGAGGTAAGTAAAAAAAAAAAAAAATGCGATTATCCATTTCTTTTTCAGGTGACCCGGAGCGAGAAGATGGAGGTAAGTATAAAAATAGGGTGGAACTCCACTTTAAGATAACGGAGAGTTCCGGATTGACACCTACAGATATTCAGGAAACCTGGAAGCAATGTCAGTGCAGACAGTGTAGGAAATATTCAGCAGCATGATATGTAGCAGACAAACTTGCAGAGTATCAGCAGCATAGCATATAGCAGACAAACGGACAGTATTCAAGCAGCATGACGTATAGCGAGCAGATGAGTGTAAGTTCAAGCAGTATGTGATGCTCTAATACTCTCCACGCTTTGGGATCAAGTGATTGGGAGGTATTATTCCACCTTAGCATAGGGGCCGTGACCAGAGTCCTCCTGGGTTCTCTGAGGGAAATACAGGTGGCCCAGTTTAATATATGAGGTATAGATAGACCCTCGGTTCCCAAATGAGCAGTGGAGAGGAGGCTTCACACTTCCAATAAGCATGGGGGGATGCAGGGCTGCAGTCAGTGTCAGCAAGCAGTAGATAGGCCAAAGTGATTAGGCATATAGAATCCAGAACTCACATGTCTGATGAGAGGCGTTTGTGAATTTTCCATAGATTTCTCGGTGTATGGTGTCCGGTCATCTGGTTGAGGATGTTTTGAATGCTGTTGTGCCCACCAGAGGAACGGGAGATTGCCGATGATTCACGGTGGATAGAAATTGCCGCGAGATTAACAGGAGACTTCCGTGATCCAGATCAAAGGAAGCAGCGGTGGCGTGGAGATTCGGGTTGGTGGGTGGAGCCTAGACCATGGGGCATGGACGCGTATGACGTCAACGCGTTTCGCGTGACGCAGCACGCTTCTTCAGGACGTAATCTACGTGATGCACGTCAGTCCTTAAATACCAGAAGCTGGACACTTATTGGCCATAGGATCAACAGCATACGGTAGGCGTGCAATCACGGGAGGGGGGCCTCTGGTGGACAACGAAAGGCTCTACAGTAAAAACATTCACTAACCAACTATGTATTAGTTGTCAGTGTGAACAAAGGTATAGACACAAGTATATAATCCGATGGTAAAGCGGGCATATACGTGACAGGAAGAGGGAACAGGGGGTATGGGGAGAGACATGCATAAAAATGGCTTGAGGAGATGACCAGGTTACATGTATAGGCATATAATAGCCAGGGCTATTATATAGGGTAGTATGTTGTGATAGTGATAATATTATTAATCATTATATTATGTTAACGGACTCAAGATAAGGACCAACGGTCAGAGAACCATCTAAATAACCAGAATCTTGGACTCCTACTCTAAAAAGTATAGATGTCCAGTAGGAATTTTAGAAAAAAATAAATCTAGGCGGGAAAGACATGTAAATATATAATTAATTAATGTCTTTTACCCATTGTCTGGAGTCAAAACACAGGTCGCACCAGAGATGCCAATCTGCATGCGTCCCAATCGGAGGCCTGCAGGAAAGATTTCCAGATGCTCCAAAAGTGGTTTTTGAGGGAATACCCCATCACAGTAGGGAATAGTAGTAAGGAAGATATAGAGGTAACGCTCGTCCAAATATAAATATTGATAAATAGGGCAAAGATTAGCTATCCTGGTTCTAATAGCCATATATATCGCCATTATTCTTAATAATACCTGGATCAATGTCAATCAAAAAGCATTTACTTGCAGTTATTGACAGGATGCCTCCCAAGGTAGGAGACCTCTCTATTTTTCCATAGCTGTTGGATCTATTTCTCTAGTATATACTGTATTATTAATAGAGAACAACCTATTGCTTAGGAGGTTAATTTAATGGGATGGCATCATGTCATTTGTATTACATGAGAGCCAAGAGACTCAATGTAAGATAGGGCCCAGCAGGGTCAGTGAAACAAACCTATATATATATATCTCTATATCTATATCAAGGGGTATATTCTTCTCAGTGTAACACAAGACCTCTCATACTATAGAAGTTAGAATCTCTGTGGTTTGAGTGGCTACATTTAAAACATATACAGTAGATATGCAGCAGAATGGTCCAAAATGTCGTTCTCTACAGAGGGGAAAGACATGGCGCAGCAACGATAGATCGCTACTGTTCCAAAAAGACCCGCAGACTCAATTCAGTATTAAGGCCCCTTGGAACCAAAGTACCAAGTCTAAATATCCATGCCTTTTCCCTCTGCAGAAGAACTCTATCAAAGTCCCCACGTCTAGGTGGAAGGGCGAGGGCAAAAAAGCCCTTTACCTTTATACCCTTTGTATTATTGTTATGTTTCTCCTGAAAATGGAGCGCTAGGGGTGTTTCTTCCTTGAGTCGTATGCTCTTTAAATGCTCACCTATCCTAATTCGGAGCTGTCTCTTTGTTTTGCCAATATAGAGCTTTTTACATGGGCATTCGATAGAGTAGAGAACTCTTGACGTCCCAGTTTATAAATCATTTGATGGGGAAATTTTTGGAACCATCTGCATTGGAGAAGGTGTTGGTTTTCTCAACAAATCTACATATGCCACAATGACCACATGGGAACATCCCTTTAAGTGGGGGAAGGTCCGTAAGCCATGTATGTCTGGCCTTCTTTTTGAACTCTGAGTGAACCAAGTGGTCACTCAGGTTGCTAGCTCTTTTAGCCACCATGAGTGGCCGGGGCCCAACGATCTCACCTATCTTATTGGCCCTCAACAGGATATGCCAGTGATTTTCCAGGATCTTCTTAACATCCTGCCATTGGCCCCCCAAATTTGGTGATTAATCTGGGAAAATTTGTAGATTCAGATTTTGGTGTATGTTGGGGACTAAGGATTTCCTGTCGAGTACGTTTGCCTGCTAGCTTCTTAGCCCTCCTAAGTACTCTGTGGGAGTAGCCCCTCTCCCTGAATCTCATATATAGCTTGGCTGCTTCCTTCTGGTATTCTTTGGGGTCAGAGCAGTTTCTCTTAACCCGGATGAACTGCTTAACAGGAATGCCACGTTTAAGGGGCTCAGGATGGTAGCTATCAGCCCGTAGGAGAGTGTTCGCGGCAGTCTCCTTTCTATAGGTGGAGGTGGACAGGCGGCCTTGATCAATTTTAATCCTAAGATCCAAAAATGAGATTTGGGAGGTTATCTGCAGTATATGTGAGTCTAATGTTTCTGGAGTTTATATTAAGTTCTGAGATTAATCCATCTAGGTCACGCATGGAACCTGTCCAGAGTACCAGTATGTCATCAATGTACCTCAGCCATGTTTTGGCATGGCTGAGGTACATCAAGGAAGCATAGATGGTCTCTTCTTCCCAAAGCCCTAAGTGGAGACATGCATAGGAGGGGGCCCATGGGGCACCCATTGCGGTACCACATATCTGTTGAAAATTATTTCCAAGGAATTGGAAGAAATTATTGTTTACGACGAATTCAAGGATTTCAATAAGGAACTCATTTTGTGCTCCAAAGTGAGGGTATTTATGTTCCAGAAAGTGATGTACGGCCAGTATCCCCCATTCATTTGGTATTGATGTGTACAGAGATTCCACATCGATGCCAACAAGGATTGAGCCATCTGGAACCTCCAAGTCACTAATTTTGTGGAGAACATCACCTGTGTCCCTGACATAGGAGGGCAAATCGATCACCAAGTCCTTAATGAAGGAGTCCAGGTAACTGCCCAGCCTTTCCAGTGGTCCTCCAACTGCCGATACAATTGGACGGCCCGGGGGATTAAAGAAATCCTTGTGTAATTTAGGGAGGATATAGAAGGTGGGTAGATTAAAATCATATGTCTCTAGGTAGTTTTTTTCTTTTTTGGTGATCAGATTGGCCTCCAGTGCCAGGGACAGTTTAATGTGTATCTCAGCTGCGAGGTGTGGAAAGGGGTTACTATCTAGTTTTTTATATGTGCTGCTGTCTGAGAGTAGCCGAGAAATTTCGGCCTCGTAGCTAGTCTCAGACAGGAGCACAACATTTCCCCCCTTGTCACTTCTTTTAATAACTATTCCCTCAGCTGTCTTTAATTTGTCTAACGCGGCCCTCTCAACACGGGAAAGATTATCTAGATTCGGGAGACACCAATCTAATTTGGAAAGATCTTCCTCCACCAGCATTAGAAAGGTGCTAATCCATTTATTGCTCACAAATTTGGGCATTGCTGTAGATTTAATTTGAAGCTTACATTTTCTGCGGGATAGGGTAGGCAATATTTCCCCATCCGGGATATCCTCAATCCCCTCTTCAAGAAGTGACTCAAGGATCTCAAGTGCCTCCTTATCACAGGGTTCTAGAGATTCAGAGATGACCTCCCCTGTAGCTTGGTGGTTGAGATGCAGTGAGGCAAGGTAGACCTTTCGAAGGAACAAGCACAGATCCTTGTATACCTCAAAATGATCCATTTTAGATGTAGGGGAGAAGGATAATCCCTTTTGTAAAAGGGAAATATGTGAGTCATTGAGTTTGAAATCCGATAAATTTACAACTTTACAATCAATCTGGTTCGTTTTGACGTTGGGCAAAGCATTATCACCATCTGTTCCTGTTACCTTTGAGTTTTCTTCGAACGTGTCCTGACTTCCCTCTGGGGGCCAGTATCTATGCCTCCTCCTCCTTTTCCGGCTCTTTTTCCTATTATGGTATTTGTTTTGAGGATTCCCTTTGGGGGAGGAGGAGATTCCTCCTCCTCCATGGAGTCCTGTCCTAAAAAACGGACTGAGCTATCATCATCATCCTCGCTACCTGATTGGCCAGAGCGTGGATATGATCCAGCTCTATTGGAATTATTCCTACGTCTGGAACGACGACTCCTATTCCTCCCACTTAAATCAAAAATCTCCCCCTTAGTCCAGTCACTGAGGTCCCTTTGGAATTTAGACTGTTTTGTATTCCTAAGGGTTTTTTGAGATTTTTCTATTTCTTTCCTCAGTTGGTCATTAAATTTGTTAAACTCTTCAAGGTTTTTAAGAGGTTCCAGTTTCTCTTTTGTATCCTTGATTTCCTCCTCTAAAGTCTTAAGTTGAAGCTTCTCCTCCTCTACTATTAATTTCATGATTTCAATACCGTGTGAAATACATTGGGCCTTCCACTTTTCCAAGAATCTCTCGGTGTGGAGATGGGCAGAGGGGACTACTCTCTCCCTGAGTCCCCTGGGGATAATTCCCTGGCTAATATAGGACTCCAGGGAGAGGATATCCCACTTTCTGTTCAGGGAGCGTATCGTGAGACGCTTATGCTCCCTGAAGAGAGATTTCAAAAACGTCATCAGAGTTCTCCTCTACATTTGAATCTTTATTAAAGGCTGCTCTAATCTCATCATCGAGAGAGTCTCCCAATACATACGCCATTATGAATTGGAATTACTAAGGGAAACAACACCCTTTGGCAAAAGGGCAATGAGGGGACAAATATAGAATTAGAGAGGGAAAAGAGGGAAGGGATGGAGGAGGAGTAGGAGGAAGAAGAGAAGGCAAGAGGGGGGGGGGGGGGAGAGATGTCACGCTTTACCATCGGATTATATACTTGTGTCTATACCTTTGTTCACACTGACAACTAATACATAGTTGGTTAGTGAATGTTTTTACTGTAGAGCCTTTCGTTGTCCACCAGAGGTCCCCCTCCCGTGATTGCACGCCTACCGTATGCTGTTGATCCTATGGCCAATAAGTGTCCAGCTTCTGGTATTTAAGGACTGATGTGCATCACGTAGATTACGTCCTGAAGAAGTGTGCTGCGTCACGCGAAACGCATTGATGTCACACGCGTCCATGCCCCATGGTCTAGGCTCCACCCACCAACCCGAATCTCCACGCCACCGCTGCTTCCTTTGATCGGGATCACGGAAGTCTCGTGTTAATCTCGCGGCAATTTCTATCCACCGTAAATCATCGGCAATCTCCCGTTCCTCTGGTGGGCACAACAGCATTCAAAACATCCTCAACCAGATGACCGGACACCATACACCGAGAAATCTATGGAAAATTCACAAACGCCTCTCATCAGACATGTGAGTTCTGGATTCTATATGCCTAATCGCTTTGGCCTATCTACTGCTTGCTGACACTGACTGCAGCCCTGCATCTCCCCATGCTTATTGGAAGTGTGAAGCCTCCTCTCCACTGCTCATTTGGGAATGGAGGGTCTACCTATACCTCATATATTAAACTGGGCCACCTGTATTTGCCTCAGAGAAGCCAGGAGGACTCTGGTCACGGCCCCTATGCTAAGGTGGAATAATACCTCCCAATCACTTGATCCCAAAGCGTGGAGAGTAGTAGAGCATCACATACTGCTTGAACTTACATTCATCTGCTCGCTATACGTCATGCTGCTTGAATACTGTCAGTTTGTCTGCTATATGCTATGCTGCTGATACTCTGCAAGTTTGTCTGCTACATGTCATGCTGCTGAATATTTCCTACACTGTCTGCACTGCCATTGCTTCCAGGTTCCCTGAATATCTGTAGGTGTCAATCCGGAACTCTCCGTTATATTAAGTGCTATAAACCAGAGTGTGATACTGTGGAGAAATCAAGCCCCCTGTTTTGATTCGGTGGATGGAATACTGGCCCTCTTCAATCAGTGACATTCTGAGATTCCCCCTCTCCCCTACTTCTCCCAATGAAGCTCTTGCAATGATGTCTGCCTCCCTCCCCCTGGATGAACTTCTGCATAGTTTTACCGGCATATATATAATTTACAGCTTGTTCCATGTGAAGCCTTTTACCCTAATTCCTGACCGGGCTACTTTCAAGTTCTAATATTGATTTGTGGATCAGAAGTTGGAAGGTTACTGCTTGGGGTTGATTTGGGGTGGTGCATACTCTGGATGGTCCGGAGTTACCTGAGTGGTGGGTGGAGCCTCAGTGGGGTATTTGTGTCATCCAAGAGGTGGACCTCCTGTACCATGGTTTTATCCAATGTCCAATTGCTTTTCTATTTTGCATTTTGTATTTGCCAATTGCCTTTACAGTTTTATCTGTTTCAATAAAGTACACATTTTTATCCATCAACCATTGTTTGAGCCATATATGCAACTTTTCTTTCTCTAATTTTTTCATATGTCTTTAGTTGCTTGGCTCACCGGCCATATGCCGTAAGGTACCTGGATGGTCTAATGTTCACTTGGTGTCATATCCTCATATCCTAGAACTTAAGGATATTTGAGTGACCTTTCTGTGGTCCATTTCCCAATCCCCCCTACCCCCCAATTTTAGACCCTACATAGAAACATAGAATGTGTTGGCAGATAAGAACCATTTGGCCCATCTAGTCTGCCCAATATATCTGAATCCTATGAATAGTCCCTGGCCCTATCTTATATGAAGGATAGCCTTATGCCTATCCCATGCATGCTTAAACTCCTTCACTGTATTTGCAGCTACCACTTCTGCAGGAAGGTTATTCCATGCATCCACTACTCTCTCAGTAAAGTAATACTTCCTCATATTACTTTTAAACCTTTGCCCCTCTAATTTAAAACTGTGTCCTCTTGTGGTAGTTTTTCTTCTTTTAAATATGCTCTCCTCCTTTACCGAGTTGATTCCCTTTATGTATTTAAAAGTTTCTATCATATCCCCTCTGTCTCTTCTTTCTTCCAAGCTATACATGTTAAGGTCCTTTAACCTTTCCTGGTAAGTTTTTTCCTGCAATCCATGTACTAGTTTAGTAGCTCTTCTCTGAACTCTCTCTAGAGTATCTATATCCTTCTGGAGATATGGCCTCCAGTACTGCGCACAATACTCCAAGTGAGGTCTCACCAGTGTTCTGTACAGCGGCATAAGCACTTCTCTCTTTCTACTGCTTATACCTCTCCCTATACATCCAAGCATTCTGCTGGCATTTTGTGCTGCTCTATTACATTGTCTTCCCACCTTTAAGTCTTCTGAAATAATTACTCCTAAATCCCTTTCCTCAGATACTGAGGTCAGGACTGTGTCAAATATTCTATATTCTGCCCTTGGGTTTTTACGTCCCAGGTGCATTATCTTGCACTTATCCACATTAAATTTCAGTTGCCAGAGTTCTGACCATTCTTCTAGTTTTCCTAAATCCTTTTCCATTTGGCGTTTCCCTCCAGGAACATCAACCCTGTTACATATCTTTGTGTCATCAGCAAAAAGACAAACCTTACCATCGAGGCCTTTTGCAATATCACTTATGAAGATATTAAACAAAATTGGTCCCAGTACAGATCCCTGAGGTACCCCACTGGTAACATGACCTTGTTCTGAATGTTCTCCATTGACTACAACCCTCTGTTGTCTGTCACTCAGCCACTGCCTAATCCACTCAACAATATGGGAGTCCATGCTCAATGACTGCAGTTTATTGATAAGTCTTCTATGTGGGACAGTGTCAAAAGCCTTACTAAAATCTAGATATGCAATGTCTACTGCACCTCCACCGTCTATTATTTTAGTCACCCAGTCAAAAAAGTCTATAAGATTTGTTTGACATGATCTCCCTGAAGTAAACCCATGTTGTTTTTCATCTTGCAATCCATGGGATTTAAGATGTTCCACAATCCTATCCTTTAATAGGGTTTCCATTAATTTGCCTACTATTGATGTCAGACTCACTGGTCTATAGTTGCTCGATTCCTCCCTACTACCTTTCTTGTGAATGGGCACGACATTTGCCAATTTCCAATCTTCCGGGACGACTCCTGTTGCTAATGATTGGTTAAATAAATCTGTTAATGGTTTTGCCAGCTCACCACTAAGCTCTTTTAATAATTTTGGGTGTATCTCATCAGGACCCTGTGACTTATTTGTCTTCACTTTAGACAGCAATCTTAGAACGTCTTCCTCTGTAAAGAAACATGCATCAAACGATTCATTAGTCATCCTTTCAAGTGGAGGTCCTTCTCCTTCTTTTTCTTCTGTAAAAACTGAACAGAAGTATTCATTAAGGCAGTCGGCTAGCCCTTTATTCTCTTCTACATACCTTCCGTCCTTTGTTTTTAATTTAGTTATTCCTTGTTTTAATTTCCTTTTTTCATTTATATATCTGAAGAATGTCTTATCCCCCTTTTTCATAGACTGAGCTAGTTTTTCTTCTGCCTGCGCTTTAGAAGTTCTTATAACTTGCTTGGCCTCTTTCTGCCTAATCTTGTAGATTTCCTTATCTTCATTGCTCTGGGTTTTTTTTATAATTACAAAATGCTAGCTTTTTATTTTTAATGATTTGGGCCACTTCTGCTGAGTACCACAGTGGTCTCTTCCTTTTTTTGCTTTTACTGACAAGTCTAATGCAATTTTCTGTTGCCTTCAATAATGCACCTTTTAAGTAGTCCCATTTCTCCTGGACTCCATGTAATCCGTTCCAGTCTGATAAGGACTCATTTATGACTAATTTCATTTTTGAAAAGTCTGTTTTTCTAAAATCTAAAACTTTTGTTTTTGTGTGGTGTGACTCTTTCACAGTTCTTATATTAAACCACACTGACTGGTGATCACTGGATCCCAAGGTTTCGCCTACAATGACATCATATACCGAATCCCCATTTGTGAATACCAGATCCAAAATGGCCTCCCTCCGGGTTGGCTCCTCAACCACTTGTTGCAGAGACAACCCCAGTAGGGAATTTAGAATATCTGTACTCCTGGTAGAACTTGCTATTTTGGTTTTCCAGTTTATATCTGGAAGATTGAAATCTCCCATAATCATAACTTCTCCTTTCATTGTCATTTTAGCTATTTCTTCAACTAGTAGATCATCTAGTTCTTTGACTTGACCAGGTGGTCTATATATCACACCTACACGAGTTACTGCATGATTAGCAAACTGCAACGTAACCCAAACTGACTCTATGTTGGCCTCACCAACTTGTATTAGGTTAGATTTAATGCTATCTTTCACATACAGGGCCACTCCTCCTCCTTTCTTGCCATCTCTGTCTCTTCTGTATAAAGAGTACCCTGGTATGGTTATGTCCCAGTCATTTCTTTCATTAAACCATGTCTCCGTAACAGCCACTAAATCTACATTCTCAGATGCCATAATTGACCCAAGTTCATTGATTTTTTTACCTAAACTGTGAGCATTTGTAGACAGGACTCTGAGCTTATCATTTCTTAACCTCTGTGCTTCTGACCTGTTCTGGCATTGTTTCGGGGGGCAATTGGACTCTTGTAATTCCACTCTTTTGCCCCCCCTTCCTAGTTTAAATACTCTTTAGCAAATTCTTGGAGTTGTTCACTAAGTACATTTGTTCCTTTGAGAGAAAGATGCAAACCATCTTTTTTGTACAGTTCCTTTCTATTCCAAGTAGAGCTATCATGAGAAACAAAGCCAAATCCTTGCTCTTGACACCATTTACTAAGCCATATGTTGAACTCCTTTATGCGCCTCTGCCTATCATTCTGAACATTATGCACAGGCAGAACTTCAGAAAATGAAATGGTGGATCCTACAGGGAAGCAATGTCCAGAGCAGCATCATAAGCAAATTGCAGCCCCTGCACCATCTGGTCAAACAGTTCCCCAAATTCAGGTGGGACAGGCTTGCCCTCCACGTCACGGCGTAGCAGCTTCACCCATTCAGTCACCGTTGGGTGACAAGAGCTGCAGCAAAAGCAGGCCGTAGTGGAGTCCCTGCCATATCCTATATGTTGCGGGCCACAGGCTCCGCCCTTCTATCCTCTGGGTCCTTAAAGGACGGGGAATTTTCCACCGGAATAACGGTAGCCTTGCTAAGTCTGGGGACTGGGGGATCCACCTTAGGTGGCACCAACCACTTCTTCACCAGAGACTCCTCAAAGGGGTAGCGTCTAGTAAACCGCATAGACACCCCGGGAGAACGTTTCAGCCGATCCTATTCTTTAGCAAGTAGGCCGGCAAAATAAGTGTGGAAGGGAAAAAACGTTTCCCCCCTTGAAGGCTTATGGGTCCCGAACCTGTGCCCCAGGAGTGATGACAGCCGCATCTCCCAATTTTAGGGTTTCACGCACCTAAACAACCAGTGCGTTGACCCGCACCTTATTCTGCGCAGCAGAAGAGGCAGAGAGCTCATCCTCACTATCAGAGGAGGCATGGCGCGGAGTACCAGACCTGGCCGGGGTACCCATGTCGGTGTTGGCTCGGTCAGACTCAGAGTCCGAGACATCAGAGTTTCTTCACCAATGGGACGTCCCATAGCAGTGTAGGCATGAGGGGTGGGAAGAACGCAACCAACAACTGGTAACGTTTCATCAAGGCTAGAAAACATAGCAAACAGGGCAACAGAAAGCTCTTAAAATCCAACAGGAGCTTGCGGCAAAACAAAAAATTTACCCCATAAAGAGAATAACAAATCTCTTCCGCAAACAGCGGCCTGCAGAACACTGCGGCCAAAGGAATCATCCGAGGATGCCATCACATCAATCTTGTAAAAGTGTGCACAGACGACCAGGTCACCGCTCCACACACCTGAGCCACAGAAGCCTGATGGCGAAAGCCCAAGATGCACTCAGTGCTCTAGTAGAATGAAACATATTCACAAAAGGCAATAAATCACATATAAAACAAGTGATAAAAAAATGTCCATGAAACAGTGATAAGTTACATATATAACTTGATAGTGACATCAATAAAGTCCCATAAAGAAAACAAAAAAAATATATATATAAAATCCCACCAATAAGTGAATAAATTGATCCCGATGCCAGGAGAAGATCCAACTCAAAGGTAAATGAAGGAAAACAAAATCCCGTCACCAGATAAAACAAGTGAAATGGGTGCACACCAGATACTGTGGGTCTGTGCCATCATATGACATACAGACCAAACAGGCTTTGAGATAATCCAAGATTCCTCCTTAAGATGACCATAGAAGTAGTTCCAGGCTCATAGGAAATGGGGGGAGGAATTATGAGTCCCTCAGACACCAAACCACATGGAAGCCAAAAAGAAAAGGGCACATAGCGTAAAACTGCTTAAAAACCTTTAATAAGAAGCAGATATTTCACTTACATACATCCGATGGTAAAAGGCAGTGTAAACAAAGGTAAGGTAGTTTACTGGAAGGATATTGCAATATCCTTTGACAATGTATAAAAGTACGAAACGCGCCAGAGGCTTCCAGTTGTTTTATCTGGTGACGGAATTTTGTTTTTCTTCATTTACCTTTGAGTTGGATCTTCTCCTGGAATCAGGATCAATTTATTCACTTATTGGGATTTTCTATATTTATATTTTTTTCTCTATATGGGACTTTATTGATGTCACTATCAAGTTATATATGTCACTTATCACCGTTTCATGGACATTTTTTTATCACTTGTTTTATATGTGATTAAGGGCCGAATTTATTAAACCTCCAGCTTAAGACTGCTTTGGCTTGTTTATTTCTCGCCGCATTCCAAGCAATTATCTCCCACAGTGGCGAATTGGACAGCGTGACCGCAACAATGAATTCCGCCGTCAGCGGCGTTAAGCTACGCTGAATGGCGATCGTAGCTTCTCAAGTTCTCACACCTATGTCTTTGTGCACAGAGTAGTCTCACATAGCACTGTGGTCTAGTGCAGGGGTACTCAAATGTAAACTTGAAAGGTCCACTTACCAATTTTCCATTCAGTCCGAGGTCCGGGAAAAGTGACCGTCAAATTCCAAATGCAGAACGCCAACAACAAAAAAAAGACATTCCCCAAAACTTTTGAACTATACGCAAAAAAAATTACCTAACTAATACACAACCAATATGTGAAATATGACACTGATCCATAGATGGGAGAGTTTTGTGTCTTTTAACTATTCTTCCCATCAGCCTGATTTATAATTTCAGCCATTGTGCTGGTAATGATGGAAAACATATATATATGTGCATGTAAAATAAATCTATAATTCTAACTATACAGAACTACAGAAATGTTTTTAAAAATATTAATGTATTTCACCTGCATATCCACTGAAAATACACAGCAAAAAATTGTTTGTACTACTGTAAACCATAAAAATAAAGTCTCACTGCATTTTTAAAGAATTATTTTCATATGCAAATGCAGTGAGACTTCAATTTTATGGTTTACAGTAGTACAAACTTTTTTGCTGTGTATTTTCTGTGGATATGCAGGTGAAATACATTAATATTTTTAAAAACATTTATGTAGTTCTGTATAGTTAGAATTATAGATTTATTTTATGTGCAAGCATTCATCATTCCTGCACTTACTTGAGTGAGACAGAGAGAGGGGGTGTGAGAGGGAGAGAGAGATAGAGGGAGGGGGGAGAGAGGGGGTGAAAGAGAGAGAGGGAAGAGAGACAGGGAGAGGGGGGAGAAAGACAGGGAGAGGGGGGAGAGAGAAGGGTGAGGTGAGAGAGAGGAGGTATGTCTGCTACTCACAATTATGGCCACAGACTGCTCTCCCCTGGGCTCAGGCAGCCGGGATCTAGAGCTGCTGTGTGATCTATATTTCAGCCGGGATCCAAGCTGCAGAGGAGGGGCGGGGCTTGCTATGCACGGCTCTCCTGCAGGGGTATTCCCTCTTCTCTGGCCGAACACTGAGCTCTCCGCACTGAATGCTGTCCACTCCTCTCATCAGTAAAAGAAGTCTGTGGGCGTGGGGTGGATAGGGGGACCGATCGTATGTCATTGATACCGGGATAAACAGGAAACGTGACTACTGTGGGGAGTAGCATGTACAGAGATCTCTCTGCAACAAGTAGTGCAGACAGAACCTCCCACAGGGCCTGAATGGTCAGTCCTCCCCTGATCCTCCGCTGTGAATGCTGGGCAGTGGGCGTGTGACGTCACTGGTTACTAGACGCCAAGCGGCCGGTGACTTAGCAACCAGTGATCTTGAAAACAAACAGGCAGCTGTTTCGGCACAGACCGCTTCGGCGGTCCAGATTTAAGTGCGTCTGGGTCCGGACACGGCCCGGAGTCTGCCTATTGAGGACCCCGGGTCTAGTGGGTTTGGGCACATATCCTCTGAGTAATGCATCTCCCTCTGCCGTAGGTTCGAGACTGACAATCTCCACCTAACTTCTTTTGTGTATTATTTTTGTTTGTTTAAAAACTCTAACTGATTGGATCATTTATATTGCTACAAAATGTACATCATGTACATACACAACATACACCGTGAAGCGCTTGCAAACTTAATTATGTTCAGCGATTTCATAATCTCATCTGTCTGTAGAATCGAACTCATGCTTACACGGTGCAGAGCAAAGTATTGTAACCACTAGACCACTTCAAGTCCACATTAAAAACTCACACTTGTTCTATGGTCTTCTTCCTAGATTCCCTACAATGTTTAGTACTTTAGCTATATGTGCATTTTAGACTTAACACACTCCTTTCTTTTCACCAAACAGCTCTATTCTGCAGAATAGCTAAGTGTTTTGCAACTTAACTACAGTTAACAACGTCATGGTTTCAAATCCCAACAATCACTACACTTGGATCTCTTTTCACTATAATTTTTTTTAATTTAATATATATATATATATATTTTTTTTTTTTTTGGGGGGGGGGGGGGTCTACATAAATATACAGCGCACTAATGGAACAAACACAATTTTAACTGTATGAGTGTGGTCCTATTTTTCTGGAGCTGCAATTGTTTACACATTTACCATGGTTGTTAGAATTTCAGGAACAACAAACATATGTGTCTGATATTGGACTCTCTCCATATTTGAACAACACAGACCCTCATAGTCCAACACTACACTTTGCCTCACACATCAACACAACACTGTCCCATCCCTACCCTACATTCCAACCCCTCACATCACCAGTACAAGCAGCATGCAAAGTGCAAAGCTCCGGCATTGGCAGATTAATGGGCCATACACACTATAAGATTTTCTGAAGACTTTTTCCTTTAGACTTACCAAAACCATATAATATGAGGTCAAACCTAAACACTTTCAATTTGTATGCAATCTGGCAGGCCCTTGCACTACATAGAAAATGTAAATCTGAAGGAAAAAGTCTTCAGAAATCTTATAGTGTGTATGGCCCTTTAGTCTGTAGCCACCCACAAAAAAATAAAGACATGTTCCGTTCAAAAGTATTTATTTTTCATGGAATTACAGTATAAGGAGGGATGCAGCAAGGTAATATTGACAGTCTCCAGTCCGTGTGCCTTTACAGCGCCAGCCCACGATCTTTGCTCCATGGCTACATTAGGGATTCTGATATCTTGAGCAAGTTCATGCAGAGTCAAGAAGCAATTCTGCACCTCTACCAGCTCATAGAGGACAGGCATGGCCAGGTTGCTGTTCAGCTTCCAAGCCACTTCTGAAGTTCCAGGGTGTTCATGTTGGTGATCGAGGCCAGTTCTGAGCATGTGCCTCACAAAATATCCACTGACCACAAATGAAGACGAGTGGAGTCCATGAAGGTGGGTTTCTACCAGCTATAACCGCAAGCAGTACCACTCCTGGAAAAATAAAGCAAAGGATAAGCCATTTCATCATGAAAATCACATCTTACTGCTCGCTTGCTTCATTTTTAACTTAATTTATTTTCTACATCACGAGTGAAATTACACATTTTCACGCAACTTACACAAACCAGAAATCATTAATGCAAACATTTGAATACACACCTGTGACGCCAGACAGCCCATCACCACAGGCTTCTCAGGGTACGTGCCATGATTCCAATACAAGATGTCCAGATTCTGAAAAATTATGACACCATAAGATACCAAGCAGCCTTTCATTTTGTCAATAACTACACAGGTGGCATAGACACAACTAAACACCTGCCAGCTCTTCTCATCCCTCTCCACTATTTACAATACCAACATGTTTCTGGTTTGAGGTGCGTGTTCTTGCTCAAGCAACACAGTTTAGGAATGTTGACTACACTTTATCTAGAATGGCAAGTGTCATGGGCAGATGATAATTACCATCTGTCTCCATGTGAGTGTCAGCTCTGCAAAGTAGCAATACACATGCCATATCTCAAGCGGTTTCAGTACTTACATGTAAAGTGGCTATTGACCAGGGTATTCCGGGTGGCCATCCCTGCAGCGGTGCTCCGCTGCCTGGGGGCCGCCAGCTGACGGACCTCTGGCTCCCTCTCCTCCGTCAGCTCCCAGGATTCATCCCGGGCAACGCACATGTTGTGCAACACGCAGCACGCCAGGATGATCCTGGAAGCCTTTGGAGGAGAGTACAGGAGTTCCCCCCAGGCTGGGCCAAGCAGAGAAACCGGGATTTGAGAAGACCTATGGTCAACTCAATGATGTTCCGGCTTCTCCGCAAGGCCCTGTTGTAGTTCTGTTGTGCTCGGCCCTGGGGGTACCTGATTGGAGCCATCAGCCACATCAGCTGTGGGTAACCAGCATCCCCTGAAAAGACAAAAAAAACATACATTAGTTCTTCATATCATGTGACTTTAGATGACTCATCAAAATGGGAGACAATGATGCATTTTTCAAAACAACCTGCTCATCTGCGTGCAAAAACTCATCTGAAACATCTGAACTATGTCTAACTGCCTAAATCCCTAATCTAAATGGAAAAAAGGAGACCAAAAGTGGTGTCTTTCTATTGAAAGTTCCACCTTTCGCCATATTTTTTTTCAATTAGATTAGCATAGGCATTACTTCTGGAAGATATCTTACACTATAGTGAGGAAACCAATATTGACTCACTTATGCAAAGGACTTTTGGGATATGGCAATAACATTGGAATCACTTTTATGTTTTGCTTGTGTGGCGTTAGGACAGCATTTACACATTGGGTAACCACCTTCATTTGACTTGAAGACAACTTTGGAAATGTTTCTGTTGTGAGCTGGTAGGCTGATGATCTGGTTGTGTGCAAACAGCCTGCCAACTCATAACACATACATTTTATGTAGGCTTTGCTTTAATCAGGGTGTACACCGATGTAGCTTATTCATATGTCTATGTAACCTTACAGTTTTTGTTGTCACAAAATAAGACTTTACCAATAAGCCACCCTTCTGGCATTTCGCCCCTTTCAAACTGCTGGTACAGACTACGGTTTTGTAACATCCTGGAATCATGGCACGACCCTGGGTGACCTGTGTTGGCACTCATTATGCACTGTTTGGCGTCACACACCAATTGGACGTTCAGGGAGTGGTACTGCTTGCGGTTCCGATACTCCATTTCGTGACTCCTTGGTGGCCTGATGGCTATGTGGGTGCCATCTATTGCCCCTAGGATTTGCAGCATCTGTGCCCGCTGGTAGAAACCCAACTTCACTTCATTCCACACGTTTTCATTCTGTGGCCAGTGGATAAATTGGGGCACAATCTCCACAATGGCATCAATGACCAACATGAACATCCTGGAAACTGTGGCCTGGCTAATGCCCATTATACTTCCAGAAGTGGCTTGGAAGCTGCCACGCCCTAATATATACAAAGTCACCAGCAACCTGGCCATGCCGGGCACCGCATGGCCACGCTGGGTGTCAGATGTAATTTTGTTCTCTATCAGCTGGTAGAGGTGTAGAATAGCTCCTAGCTCGAGCTGGAACTTCCTCCTGATATCAGAATCCCGCAGCTTGTCCAAATATAGCCTTGGAGCAAAAATTTGTGGCTGGCGAGGTAAGGGCACACGGACTGGAGGTGCTGCTGCAGCTGCTTCCCCACCTTCTGCTGCCTCCTGTGCTATGGCCTCCTCAAACAGGGCACCAATAAATGCGAACATCGCACTTTCTAAAAGCCTTTGGTTTTCCATTTTGAGCGCGGGAATTAGCCGGCGCACATGCGCAGGTATATATACAAATGGCCGCTAATTGCCACACCTGTGAGCCTGCTATAAAATCAGCACATGGCCAATATGGCTGATGGATGTTACAGAGTGAAGTCTGCTAGCAAGACCCCGTGAGCCACAACTTCCATTACCGTTGGGTAAGAATTGTATCTCTCGCGCTCTCTCTATATATATCTGGTCTTGCTCACGTTATTGCTTCCTGAAGTATGCAATATTTACTTATCTTGGAGGTGCTTTAGTTGTCTATGGTGAATCCCCTCCAACCCACAATACCCCTCAAGAGTCTTTTAATCATTGTCAGTTGCCCCCATGTGCATATTGTTTTTACATGTGTTTTCTCATGTTTGTTTAATTTTTGCAGTCTATATTTGGCCTGAAAACCTGCCTCCTTACCTTCACATCTTCCAAAGACCCCCTTTTTGCTTTCCTGCTAAGTGCAATTTCTTCTAATGTGCAGGCATGTTGGTCATGCGATTTCTCATGTAATGTTTGCAGCCTCCTTTTGGCTATACCTGCCAATAACACCACCACCATCATCAAGCCAGCCCGTGTAGTGTCCTTTGGTAAGTGTTTTAAGGGCCTCGTGCAGTGTTGTTGCATATGCGATTTCTCATTGTTTTTTATTTCTTTGCAGCCTCCTTTTGGCTATACTTTCTGCCACCACCACCACCACCATCAAGCCAGCCCGTGTAGTGCCCTTTGGTAAGTGTTTTAAGGGCTTCGTGCAGTGTTGTTGCATATGCGATTTCTAATTGTTTTTTTTTTCTTTGCAGTCTATATTGGGCTATACTTTCTACCACCACCACCAACGCAGCTTAGAAAGCAATCAGTGGCTAGCTTTGGTAAGTGTGTTCTGTAACTGTTCACTAATTATACTGTATATTTTTACATTGTGAAACTCATGTTTTTTTTCCTCTTTCCTTTATACTCTTTTTATTGCAGATTGTGGCGTTGAGGCTATTTGCTGCTGCTGGACAGCCAGATTTCCTGCCCACCTCGTTCTCCCATGGCCCCACCCACTCGTACAGGGACTAGGAGGAGTAGTAGAGTAGCGGGTAGGGTGGCCAGTGGGGGCAGATCGTCTGGCCCTGGTGTGAGGGAGGCTCCAGCTGTATCCAGAAGGGAGTCCACCGTCTCCATCCTGGAGGAGGAAGCCGGGGGGGGCGGGATGTTACCACACCAAGTGGACAAGCTGCCTCTTCTCCCAGTAGTCCTGGAGAGGGAACTTCCACAAGAGGCAGCTTGTCCTCAGTCCCCCGGCGTCCCCGTTTCTCCTTCAATCAGAGCTGGGTCCTGGTCCAGGCCTATATGGCAAGATATGTTCGCCTACAAGGGACCAGGGCCCAGGCTACCTCTAACACTGAGAGGTTATGATTGTGGGATGAAATCCGGGATGGGGTAAATGCACTGGGTGGTACACGCCACACTACTGAAAATGTGCGGAAGAGGGTCAACGACATCCGTGGGTCCGTTCGGAAGAAGCTAACTGCATGGGCTGCGGAGGGCCTTTATGACCAAGAAGGTCGGCTGGATCCAGGTACTGAACGTTCTTCTCTGGATTTATCAATTGCCTTTTTTGAGGATCCTTGGCCCCGACACCATCTTTTCCAGGGATGACGTCGATTCGGATGCTTTGCGCCAAGGTAGGTTATTAACTTGGATGTAAATTGTGTGAGTTGTTGTGAAAATACTACTATCCTATGTGTGACATGAATTGACTTTTATACTTGGCCTTCAAATTGTCCTTTTTTTTCCCCAAAACCTGCAATTTGTTCATCTGTAGCACGGATCTCAGCCCCTCCACAGCCCATGCAGCTTGGCGACCCGGACGGACTCACGGCTGGTGACATCAGTGTTGACCCTCCTCCTGGTAGGTCCCATATCGTACTGTGCTAAACAATGTAGATGACTATTTTCTCCTTTCAATGATAGCTCATATTGCGATGTCCTCTTTACAGAAGAGCAGCATCAGGGAATCCCCCCAGTGCAGCAAGGCCTGGAGTAAGGTGTTGGTATGTTTTGCTAATGTTTATTTTTATGAATGTTATTGTTAACCCAGTTGAAGCAAATGTCATTTCTTTAGAAAGAGTGTTGGCTTTTAGATGTTGACCCTTCAAAACACCGTTGTCATCATTCATGGGTGCCCTATTTAGTATTCTGACCATGCCTTCTTATCCTTTGGGAGGGTGCTAGCAAGTGTCCTATGAGCCCAGGGAAACACTTTTGAATGTTTGGCCTCAATGCTTAATTCCTAAAGCTAGGATTGAAATTTGCCCCAAATCCTTACTGCATAAGGTTATTTCCTAAACCTTTTCTTTCTTTTTTTTCAAAGAACATGAGGCCCCTCTTGAAGGAGCAGCTGGAGTTGGACCAGGAGCTGGCGAGGATTCTGCATCCAATGCTGGGGTATATATGATATAAGGGAACAAGGTGCAAATGTTCCATTTAAATGGTAGTACTGTTTTTGGGCTAGATGTGCTTACATTGTCTGTGTGAAATTTGTGCAGGGACATTCTGACGATGCACCAGCTCCACAAGAATTAGATCCTGAACATCAGGGAATTATTGTATAATTTCGGGGGGCCCCAAAAGTTTCTAAAACATCAAGGACCTTTAAAGTCCTGCCAGTCTTTGATTTGCCATGTCAAACGTCATGTGTGTCTTTTTTGTGGGGGTGTCTTGTAGCCTATTTCTGGCCAGATTTTAGACAACTTACTTAGATGTTGAAAGTCATTGGTGTAGTAACAGACTTTACAAAACCAGAATAAACCTACCAGACCAGGGTTAGTTTTGAACTGGTTCATGTAGAAACTGTTTTGCCATTGTCATATTAGTAAAAAAAACATAATATGTACCCATTATCAGAAGTGTTGCTAGCTTGGATAACATTACAATGATCAAGTGCTTATTAGAAGCACATCCAACTGTTCTAAGTTCTGCTTGGGGTGTTTAGGTTGTCGAACTAATCTAAATTCTTTTGTAATGATGTTTTCTAAATATTTTGTCTTTTTCTTCTGATTTCAGCGAGCATTGGATGCAGCGGGATTTTCACCTACCCCACCTCATCCATCTGTGCTGGATGTGGCCCAGATGCTGCTTGCCGAGTATCGGCTCCAAAATGAGTCAAGGAGGCCTGCTGATCAATTTAGTGAGTTAGTACGGTTGCAAGGGCTCATACAGGAATCTGTATCAATGATGGCCACAAATCTGACAGCTTTGGTACAGGTTCAGCAGGATATGCGTGACTGCTTGCTAAGGTTAGCAGACCAGCATCCACGGGATCGGCAAAGTGTCGACACTCAGGTGCTGGACACACGCCAACACCTGGTTGGAGGTGAAGATGCCCCATTGGCAGAGCCCTCCCAAACAGCACAATTGCCTGCCACTGCAGGTTGTGGTAGTGGGAGGGCGATGCCAGTGTTGGCCACTGGGAAGGCAGCTGGGGGAGGGGACAATTCCTCCTGTAGCCACTCCCAGCACTTCACATGCCCTTCCAAATCTCACACCTCTCAATGAGCAATCCTCCTGCACAACCTCTTTGCGAACTGGTTCCACAATACCCCTTCCAACCGGCTACCATCCCTACTCACCTTTCTCGCTTCACTCCTCCCTAGGCCGTTCCCCTTATTTGGTACCACACAGACATCTCACTTCCCCCCGCACCGTGGCCCACACCATCAAACAATCCAGCACAAGTCCCAACACATCTTCACAACCCTTGCACCACCAGCAACAAGTAGCCTGGGTGGAGCTGCAGCAGCCACAGCCACAACAGCAGCCACAGCTGCAACAGCAGCAGCAACTACTCCAATTGGCCCAACTGACACAACTGCTGCAGCTGACCCCGGAGCAGACTCTTGTTGGCACAACAGATTTTGTTTTTGTTTTTTTTTCCGGATTCAAGTGCAACTCGTCAGCCACCACCTTAGTTTTGTTTATTTTGGGTCATTTTTTTTTAGATATTATTGGTTAGGGATATATATGACCATTGGCCAAATTGTGGGGCCCCTTTTTTTTTAATTTGAGGGTGGCAGGATATTATTTATACATTTTTATTTTGTGATTCAATACATTTATATAGAAACTGATTAGTTTGTGTTTGATCTCTGGTATTTTGGGAGTGTTGTTGGCCAAGTAAGGGCCCTGGTTAATGTAGGCCTTTCTACACACGTGCTTCTCTATCTCCAAACATATGGTTACATTTGAATTTTCTAAACTCAATCTTCACATAATGACCCAAAAAAAAAGGTCTCCCTTCAAATTTAGCCTGAATACAGGTCTCATGGAGAACAGAAACCAAAGCCAACATGCAAACAATTACAGAACACCCCACTCAGAATAAACTAAATAAATCCAACGCACAACAGATTCAATGTTGAAAAACACACAAACTTATTTTTGTAGAAAACATACATATTTGTTTTTTTTACAAAATTTGTAATCGAAAATTTTTATATTTAAAAATATAATAATTTAAAATCAAAATTCTAACAACATTCTGTTGCAGCGTGCAACATTAAAAAATAAAAACAACCTTTACAGCAGTGGGAAAACATCACGAACAAACGGATCTCTGGGGTGAGGATCAACCCTGAACCTCTCCTCCAAGTCGGCTATCCGATCCCCACACCACTGTAGGTATTCAATGGCTGGCCACCTCCTTGGTGAGGTCGGTGTGCCCTGGGTAGAAAAAGAGAGGGTAATTATCTTGAGGCAAAATGAGGCAAACAAGGATTGTAAGAAATGTGCATCAACAAATATGCTTTGGAGTATAAATATGATATATTGCTGGTCTAAATATTTACAATCAAAAGCGTTATACACAAACATGTTTTGGGCAGCTGTAAGGTGAATTCTATAGTCAACCCGAATAAATTTTTCACTTCAACCTCTTTGGATATGGATTGTTTGGGAATGCTAGACAATTGCATACACACAGGAACAGAGCTACCCTATTGGGCTGATAATTTGAGTCATCACAAGTTTAAGAAGGGAGGAGGTCTAGCTCCTAGCAACCTTAGGTGTGGTCTTTCATCTCTTACCATTGAAGCATGAAGATGGTAGAGATGACAGAGGAGCAAGCACTTTGTTGGTGTTAACACATAAATCCTAGGTGCTCCAGCTTTACTAGGACCTAAACCTTGAACTCCAACTTCCACGGCAAATTGTTCC
Source organism: Pelophylax lessonae (assembly GCF_965119305.1). NCBI lineage: Eukaryota > Metazoa > Chordata > Amphibia > Anura > Ranidae > Pelophylax > Pelophylax lessonae. The sequence continues at coordinate 139,610,877 of NC_138777.1, forward strand.
AAAGGTTACACAAAATGGCTTGGAATGTTAGTAGTAGTTCCACCAAAGCAATGTAAAAGGCTTTCCATGTCAACACAACCAAAACATTTAGAACAAATTTAAGATGTGATGTTCAATTGCTTCCCACAATACACGTGCACACATCTCTCTCTATCACCATAATAATTTGGATTGATTATTCTCTCCCTCCTACTGTCTATAGATTGAAACAGACACATTGTAGAGACTCACCCCTTGGAAGACGGATGCCAAATGTTTTCAGGGGTTGATCCCTCCCCAGCCAAGATCCGCTTGGCTGCAGCATAACTGTGTTGAGAGAGAAAAAAGTTTATCAAGGAATGTACTCACACTAAATGTAGGTTAGACAGTCTGGAAAAAGCTGTAGCAGCCACTCCTTCCCCCTCCACACTCCCCTGAAAGTGTGAGTTTTGCCTTTTTGGTGTAGGGAGGCTGATTTCTATACTGCAAGCTTAAGGCTTCTGGGTGAAGGTTGTAGCCTTTAAGATATTTAATCCATGTTTTGCTGCTGATTGTGTTTCTGCCTCAGCCCTGCCTGTTCTAAATGTTGGGAACATCTCCTTTTTGGATGGCTGGGCTAAACAAATCAGGTTATACTTACCTGCTGTTGCTTGTTTTGGATGAGAGCAGTCATGATCCTCCTCTTAAAATGGCCCCTGTAGGCACCTCCCTCCTGTTGATTGACCCCACAGCAGGCAGCTTGCTATGGAGGCACCTGAGATGAAGCCAAGCACCCTGTGTGTGTTCAGGCACTAGGCTGTGAGCCAGCCTGGCCCCCCTCCCTTCCGATAGTCTCAATGATTTGGAGTGACAGCATCAGGAGGCAATCTTGGCATGCTGTCACCTCAGCTAAGGAGGAGGGGGAGTCAGGATCAGACTAGTCTCAATGATTTGGAGTGACAGCATCAGGAGGCAATCTTTGCATGCTGTCACCTCAGCTAAGGAGGAGGGAGAGTCAGGATCAGACAAGTGTTTGCTCGAAAATGAGTGCAGTAAGAAAAGGGCCCTGGTAAGTGTAAGGGGGCATATGTACACCAAAGACTTGGAATAGTAATGGATAGAATGCATTCACATAAAGAACCTGCTGCCTTTATAACTACTTGAAGCCTGACCGGGGATATACACATGTAGCATTTCTCCACTTACTAAGTAGACACACATTACAGAAAAGCACACATTACTTACCATTATCATTGTTTTTTTGGGCCCATGAGCCAGATGGCCTTTGGTCATGAGAAGCTGTTAAAAAAAAAACACAAAAATGTTAACTAGAATTTGTGACATTCCCGGGGGATGAGCATTTTGACATGTTGTGAAACACACACAATGTTCAAGCCAAGCCACACAAATTTTAAGTGTTGTCAAAATCAGGACATGAGTTAATTAACATGGCCCCAAAGAAATTATAAGTCCAAAGAACGCATTTCCTTTGTAGGGAAAAGAACACAAATTTAGAGGAGGGTGGCTTGAGAAAGCAAACAATGACTAACATGTCCAGTAATGCTCCCCAATACCACCTTCCAAACATGAAAGTTAAGCAATAGTGTTTCCACGCTGACAGTGTTATGCAATATGACCTTACAAATATTGTTCAGTCTTAGAAGCTCACCAAACCCAAAAATGGCCACCCTTACATAGACACTCATGGTATATTCTCCATCCTTGCCCAAACATCCATGGCCAAATCTAAATCAACCTTCCTGTCACATGTAGCTAAACTGCACTTGCTTTGACTACAACTTAGATTAGCACAGATACACATCACCCTAGCACACATAATACATGTGAGAATCACATTCAATGTACTTACAGTGTGGTTCAGGGGAGCCGGCCAACACTCTGGAAGAATTATCCTCTACCCCTGGAGTGGGGGACAATTGGGGAGACCCTGCATGGGGTGATGGTGTTGGAGATCCTAGAAACACAAAGACAAGAATACAATCATTTAACAACAGCTATTTTCTAAAGGCACACAGAAAGTAGTCCCTAAACATTGAAGGTAGTAGTTACAGTGGACTGGGTAAGCAGTGGCCCTTCTTCCCCAGTCCTCCACAACAAACATCATCAATGTCAGCTGCTACATAACCCCAAAGGCAAAAAAATTGATTTTTGTAAAATCTTACCGTAAAATCCTTTTCTCTTAAGCTCATTGACAGACGTAGTCCTCCTTGATTAATATCAACTCGGGTTATACTGCCCTCTACAGGAGTAGGACTAGACAGGAAAGGAAACGTTCTGGCCACACCCTAGGGGCAGTCCCAGAGGGTATATCCTCTCACTTCCTGCTACAGCAAATCAGTTATGTCACAAAGCAGTGTTTAGAGAATTTAACCCAACCCAACTCAAAAACAGAGGGGCGGGTACTATGTCTGTCAATGAGCTTAAGAGAAAAGGATTTTACGGTAAGATTTTACAAAAATCCATTTTTCTCTGTCGCTCATTGACAGACGTAGTCCTCCTTGATTAATATCAACTCGGGACGTCCCAAAACAGTGCCACAAATGAAATCAAAATCCAATCTAGAAGGCCCAACCGGTGCCAACTAGAAGTTTTAAAGGCTCATCAATCAAAAGATGAGACTCAACTGAAATTCCAACTGAAAAAAACCCTTGAGGTAGACCACCGGTCTCCTCAAATTGCGGCCTGCAAAACCTTGCGGCCAAATGAGGCATCCACCGATGCCATCACATCAATTTTATAAAATTTTGTAAAGGTATGCACCGACGACCAGGTAGTCGCCTTGCACACCTGGACCACTGACGCCTGATGGCGGTAGGCCCAGGAAGTACTGAGTGCTCGAGTGGAGTGCGCTTTAACAGGGAACGGAGGATTCAGACCCTTAATAGAAAAAGCCTGTACCACCGTCTGTCTAATCCATTTGGAGATAGTCTCGGCAGATGCAGGCAACCCCTTTCTGGGGCCATCCGTGATCACAAAAAGTGAATCTGTGTTACGGAACGATTCCGTAGTCTTCAGGTATACCCTGATTGCCCGCACCACATCCAAGGAATGCAACGCACATTCCCGAGGATGACTGGGCTTAGGACACAAGGAAGGTAGCACAATATCTTCATTCAGATGAAAGTCTGAAAATCACCTTAGGAAAAAAGATGACTTCGGATGAAGAACTACCTTATCCCTATGAATCCCCAGATATGGGGAATGACACAATAATGCAGCCAGTTCTGACACCCTGCGTGCAGAAGTGATAGCCACCTTCTGGGATAATGTAAGCAAGGGAATCTCCCTGATATTTTCAAAGGGAGGTTTCTGAAGAACCGACAACACCAAATTAAGATTCCAGGGTGGTAAAGGCGCGCGCACTGGCGGAGCCAAGTGCTGCACCCCCTGGATGAAATTCCGCACCAAGGAATGAGTAGCCCAAGGCTTCTGGAAGAAGATCGCTAACGCTGAAACCTGACCCTTGATAGTGCTCAAGGATAGTTTCTGATCAACCCCCTTTTGCAGAAAAACACAAGATTCTGGTCACCGAATAGGTACGTGGGGGAAAATTCCTACGATTCACACCACGCAATATAAGTCTTCCATGTGCGATAATAGACTTTGCTGGAAGTCGCTTTCCTTGCTTTAATTAGAGTAGGAATAACTGAAGCTGACAATCCTCTGTCCTTCAGTACCTGGGTCTCAATGGCCAGGCCGTTAAAGCCAGCGACTGTAAAGCACGATGGAAGATCGGTCCTTGAGACCGCAGATCCTCCCTGAGAAGGAGTCTCCAAGGAGCGTCCGCGACTAGTCTTGCCCAAGTCGGCGTACCCGGCTTGACGAGGCTAGCCCGGAATTACCAGGATAACTGGAGTTCCCTCCACCTCTATCCTGCGGAGAAATCTCAGCAGTAACTTGAGAGGGGGGAAGACATACAGTAGCTGATACTTCCCCTACGGGGCGCTCAGTGCGTCTGCTGCGTCCGCTAGAGGATTGCGGGCGCGAGCCCTGTTAAGCCAACCTGCCAACAGATCCATATCCGGGGTGCCCCAATGAAGGGACAGCTGGTGAAATACCTCTGGATGAAGAGACTATTCCTCTTGATCCAGAATCTGACGGCTGAAATAATCTGCCTGTCCACCCCCGTGATAAATATCGCGGAGAGAACTGGAACAACTGTTCCCCCAATAAGAATGTTGGCCACTTCTATGGCCGCCAGGGCACTCTTGGTGCCCCTTGGTGATCGACATAAGACATGACCGAGGCATAGTCCGATTGGATCCAAACAGGGCTGCCTTGGAGCTGCTCAGTCCAGTAAATCAGACAAAGTCTGATCGCTCTCAGTTCCAACACATTTATCGGTAACCTGGAATTTATCAGAAGAAATGACTTCCCCTGGCTGAGCATCGGAGACCGAAGCCACCCGACCAGAGCCTCCCTGGTCTGCGCGCTCAATCGGATCCGATTGTCCAGGGAATCGGGATTCCGATTCCATATGAGAAGAATCTCCTCTTTGGAGAATTTGGGTATGAGACTGGGCAAACGGTACTGCCTCTAAAGAGGCGACCATCAATCCCAGCCAGTTGACGGACAGCAATATCCGAATCTTTGACTGAATCTTCTGGAGTTTTTTCCGCATGGAGAAACACTCTTGCCAAGGATGTATCCAAAATTAGGCCCAGATAGTTCAGTCTCCTGGTGGGAACCAGGGATGATCTTTGGGAAAAGCAACTAAACCGCTGATGTCCCGAAGATGGGGATATGAAGATAGGCATCCTAAACTGATGCAGGGAGGCCACCACTGTATGGATGGACTCCATCTCTTCCAAGACCAGAATTGGACGCACCTAGCCCTTCTTCCTGGGCATTGTGAACAGGTTCGACTAGAACTCCTCCAAGGAATGGGAACTACCACTGCTTGTTGCATCAAGCTGTCCCCCGCAAAGCTTTTTAAGCGACCCGGGGATGTCGAATATAGGAAGGGACGAATCGCACCGGTGGAAGTGATCGAAACTCGATCTTGTATCCCGACCATATGACCTTGCAAACTCCTTTATCTGGGATTCTGGAAAGCCCTGCATCCGGAAACCGGTGAAGACCAACAGGATAACAGTGGCTTTATTTAGTCTGGAAATCGGTGGGTCCACTAATGGTGGTACCGTCCATCTTTGTAATGAGGGATTCCTCAAAATGATAGCGCCTAGCAATGCGTTTGGAAATAGCAGGGGCTCGTTTACGGACGACCCCATTTGGGCAAGGGAAATCCTTCACCATTTTGGTAGGCTTGCTAGTACCAAAAAAAAAAGAACGAGTCTCAGCTACCTCTGCTGGTGTAACTTCAAGATTTAAGGTTTCCCAGACAGACACAACTAGTGCTTCCACCAACGCTTCTTGCTATGGCGGAGGCATAAGCGTCCTCCTTACTGTCTGAGGAGACCATACCTGAGACAACAACCCCAGAAAAGGGACTGAAATGACCAGCTCAGAATCCGTATCTGAAGTATCAGATGACCTAGGGGTAGGAGGGGGTCGCTTTCTTGACCCCCGTCCCTGACAGGCTACCTCCACCCGGGATACCAAAGACTCCAAAACTGCTGATAATGCATCATCACAAGTGGGGTACTGGAGGGTCCTGCGGCCACCCCGAGGGGATCAGGTGGGGATACATGTGTGGCAGGGTTCATGTAACAAGACACTTGCCAGCAACACAAAAAAATTTATTGCAAGAAAAAAACATTTTTTTTTTTTTTTATTAGTCCCCTAGTGCAATAGCGCCCCTCAGTCTACCTGCTTGGACCCTTCAGAAAGAGAGAGAGAGAGAGACCCCAAGGCTCACCTGATGCACAGAAGTTTGTTATCAACTTGCTTCCAGCACTGTCTGTTACAGACAGGAAGTCTTTGGCTTGCTTTCCCGGGCCAAGGAGGTGGCCCGCCCCTTTACACGCCTTCCGGCGCCTCCCAATTGCTCCACAAGGTGTTTGGTCACCTCAAACATGGCCGCCCCCATGCTGGAGACACGAGGCTACGCCAAAATGGCGGCCTCGTGCGATCTGCAGGAAAATGGCGGCGGCCTGTGTAGGATAGCGGCGGCTAGCAGCGGCCTGCGGGATGTATGCATCGGCCTGAGTGGCCTGCGGGAGTGCCTCGGCCTTCGGGAGGCGTCCTCGGCCTTCGGGAGGTGTCCTCGGCCTGCGGGAGGCTGTGCGGCCCATGGAAGTGACCGGCTACTGGAGGAATGGCGATCTGTGACTGCAGTAACTCAGGCATAGGCATCGGCCTGTGTACACACTATGACAGGTAGGATACCTTTACCTCAATAGTAATGCCTCTTAGTACTGCCACTGACTTCAGTCACCCTTACAGTCATATAGTGACTTTAGATAGTCAGCTCCCAAACCAAGCCTCCTGGTTTCTATTCACAAAAATCACACTCAAATTGGGGGATCTGTGACCTGTTATGGGATAGAGGGGAGACCCAGAACTGAGTGTCCGACCATCCCAGAGAGGGGCCCGCGTCCACCACAAACCCGACAGGGGGAGAGGGGGAACATTCTACTCACCATACCGGAACCAGGCGGGCGCCAACTCCTGACAGAACCCCTCTCCACCGGGGTGGGGGGGCTGTCGACCAATACGGACGCCGTGACTCTGTTGATCATTGGCGTCCAGGCGAGACATTTAACTCGCAGGGTCAGTCCCCGTCCAGTGGGACTATGTCGCGGCCGACCCAGCGCGGAGCTATGGCCTGCACGCGCTCGTAGGCTGAACTGGGGTGACCACTGGATCTCAACATCCAGCCCGTCGCCCAGTTCCAGCGTGCTTGCTTGAAGATCTCACAGGAACACTGGAGAGAAAAAAAGCGGTCTTAAAAAAGTCTTTCTAAAAAAATCCTGTCAGGACCGAAGATCCTAGCAAGGAATCTAGGTCCTTACTCCTAACTAGACAGAAAAAAAACAGATTTGCTGTAGCAGGAAGTGAGAGGATATACCCTCTGGGACTGCCCCTAGGGTGTGGCCAGAACGTTTTCTTTCCTGTCTAGTCCTACTCCTGTAGAGGGCAGTATAACCCGAGTTGATATTAATCAAGGAGGACTACGTCTGTCAATGAGCGACAGAGAAATATACATTACAGCCCTTATAATTACCAGGACACATTGAACACACAAACACATGTAGAGTACTTACTTCCCATTTGAGGACAGCTGTTGTCCTTATCCTCATCACTGAGGGACAATGCAGCGTGGTCCTGGCCACCCCCCTCCTCATGGGCCCCATGGTCCTGGCCCTCCTGCCCCCGGGCCACGTGACTTGGGGACTGCCTGTTCAAGTTCCGCTCTCGCTGAAGCTACATCAACCACAAAAGAGAACAAAACAAACAAAAATTCATACTTCAAAGTTAGACCAAAGACACAACACACCAGCATATCCACATTACTTACAGTGGGCCTGAGAAGGCTGAGCCTCCAGCTCCTCGTCACTTGTTTCTAAAAAGAACATCCCAATTTACACACTATTTTAGGACACAATTAGGAAGCAACCTCTCAACATGCTAGCACCATACTCAATGTCCCTACAATTCTGCACATAGAAGAGCACTTACATCAATGAGCTGCATTGACCATGTTTAGAAACAGGAGGCCAACATCCATTCACAATGGGTCACACCCCCCCCCAATATCATGTGTTCACTCAGTCACATTAGTCAGAGTTCCAGAAAGCGGATGATAAAGTTTGTTAATCTGCCATTGATTTTACACATTGACCATGTAAAGTTTTGCTTAGCAAAATATATCAAATGAACCATGATTCTGAGCCGGTCTAGCGGCTCGCTCCCAGGGACCACGTACTGCAGTGTGGCAGTCCTCCTCCTCCCCTTCTTTACCAAACACACCACTGGTTCGTGTCCATCTGCTGTGGCTAGAACCAGAAGATAAAGAAGAACAAATTAAAAGACCAATGTTTATAGTAGTAAAAAAGGTTGTGAAGAGACACTTGATGGAGGTGGGAAAGGGAGGCGGGAAAGGGAGGGGGAATTGTGGCATACCTAAACACAGGCCCGCCTACCCAAAAAATAATCACAGATCTGGGCACATGTAATGTATATCTTTACTTACTATAGATTTGGTCCACAGCTTTTCGCAGCAGTCTGGGTGATCTTCGCTTCGCATCATTCCAAGCCCGCTGCAGGTCCACAAACAGGGCACGGAACCGAAATCTCCACCGCAGCCTCATCCGGACACGACACAGGATGCTGTGTTTGGTATGAAGGTGGGTGTTTAGGTTAGCATAACCCCGGAGGAGGAGGAGCTGTGGAAAGAGCAATGAATGTTTGAGTCAAACTATGTTCAAAAATGTAAATTCATCCAAAAACATGCTAGATCGTCTTTGAGATATTGTAGAACAAAGAATCCCATTTCTGGTGATACATATACATCTATGTCCAAATCTAGCTCCATGACATCGGTTGACCCACACTGGGTGATTACCTCAACATGATGTTGGCATTGTGTCAATTGTCCATTTAATACCCACCTCAAAGTATAACATGTGGAGGCTTATACACATCACCATGGCTAGTGTTTGGGGAGGGGGGCTGTTTTTTTTTTTTTTTTGCACATAGGCAGAAGCCACATTACAAATCTGACAAGCAGATCCTGTCCCCACCCCCCACAAACAAAAGTATACTAAGTACTTTAGTTATGTGTTACTTAACACAATACATACTCATTGACAGGAGGGAGGGACATTTGAAATGGTGAGGGCCTGTGATAGGTGAACACACTTTTTTAAGGAAAAATTACGACATCTCAAAGTCTCATAGACACAGAGATGAGTAAACCCTTTAGGGGACTTCCCTGGAAGAATGCCCATGTCCAAGATATGGACACGCTTATTTAGGTTATTGGTGACAGGGCGCCTAGAGATGTTAGTTTATGTGTATATATATATATATATATATATATATATATATATATATATATATATATATATATACAGTACAGACCAAATGTTTGGACACACCTTCTCATTCAAAGAGTTTTCTTTATTTTCATGACTATGAAAATTGTAGAGTCACACTTCAAGAGGTAGTCACCTGAAATGGTCTTCCAACAGTCTTGAAGGAGTTCTCAGAGATGCTTAGCACTTGTTGGCCCTTTTGCCTTCACTCTGCGGTCCAGTTCACCCCAAACCATCTGGATTGGGTTCAGGTCCGGTGACTGTGGAGGCCAGGTCATCTGGCGCAGCACCCCATCACTCTCCTTCTTGGTCAAATAGCCCTTACACAGCCTGGAGGTGTGTTTGGGGTCAATGATGGTCCAACTAAAGGCAAACCGGATGGAATAGCATGCCGCTGCAAGATGCTGTGGTAGCCATGCTGGTTCAGTATGCCTTCACTTTTGAATAAATCCCCAACAGTGTCATCAGCAAAGCACCCCCACACCATCACACCTCCGCCTCCATGCTTCACGGTGGGAACCAGGCATGTAGAGTCCATCCGTTCACCTTTTCTGCGTCCCACAAAGACACGGTGGTTGGAACCAAAGATCTCAAATTTGGACTCATTAGACCAAAGCACAGATTTCCACTGGTCTAATATCCATTCCTTGTGTTCTTTAGCCCAAACAAGTCTCTTCTGCTTGTTGCCTTTCTTTAGCAGTGGTTTCCCAGCAGATATTCTACCATGAAGGCCTCATTCACACAGTCTCCTCTTAACAGTTGTTCTAGCAGCAGACACATCTCTAGAACTCCGTGTGCCATTGACCTGGTCTCTAATCTGAGCTGCTGTTAACCTGCGATTTCGGAGGCTGGTGACTCGGATGAACTTATCCTCCGCAGCGGAGGTGACTCTTGGTCTTCCTTTACTGGGGCGGTCCGCATGTCAGCCAGTTTCTTTGTAGCGCTTGATGGTTTTTGTGACTGCACTTGGGGACACTTTCAAAGTTTTCCCAATTTTTCAGACTGACTGACCTTCATTTCTTAAAGTTATGATGGCCACTCGTTTTCCTGTACTTAGCTGCTTTTTTCTTGCCATAATACAAATTCTAACAGTCTATTCAGTAGGACTATCAGCTGTGTATCCACCTGACTTCTACACAACACAACTGATGGTCCCAACCCCATTTATAAGGCAAGAAATCACACTTATTAAACCTGACAGGGCACACCTGTAAAGTGAAAACCATTTCAGGTGACTACCTCTTGTAGTGTGACTACACAATTTTCATAGTCATGAAAATAAAGAAAACTCTTTGAATGAGAAGGTGTGTCCAAACTTTTGGTCTGTACTGTGTATATATATATATATATATATATATATATATATATATATATATATATATATATATATATATATATATACATACATATATATATATATATATACATACATATATATATATATATATACATACATATATATATATATATATATATATACATATACATACATATATATATACATATATATACATATACACATATATATATATATACATATACACATATACATATACATATACACATATACATATATATACACATACATATATATATATATATATATATATACATATACGTATATATACATATATATATATATATATATACACATATACATATATATACATATACATATACACACACACTATATATATATATATATATATATATATATATATATATATATATGAACAGGTTCACATACAGGAAGTTTATAGAATAGGGGAACTGACGTATACTAGGCAGGAAGTGCACGCGTGGGAAAGTACACTAAACAACACTCAACTTGGACACCCGCTAGATAGGTGACAGACCCCCCACTGGCTAACCGAGATCTCGCACATTCAAATCTGTACATTTTCACACACACCTCTCACCTTGCAGATGAACGCCACAACAGCGGGAGTATAGAGCGATGGCGCCATATTGCTCAGAATTGCGAGAGGAACTGTACACATTCCGGAAACGTGTGCACCCAATAATAGTGTCGTTTCCTGTTGATTTTGGAAATGTGAGCACGCATTTTAAACCGTTAGTGAATTCGCAAACACGAGTAAACATTGCCTATACACAATCAGCATGTCTAACAAAGATTGTAAATAGTAATATAACAAACATTTGTGGAAACCAAAAGACATTTTTATTTATACACATGATCAATGTTTTGAGAAGACATTTGAAACATGCCCGCCCATCAATGTTACAAACAGAATACACCGCTCAAACATTTCACATGACATTTTTTTTGCACAATATCCATAGTATCCCAGTGAAGCCACACAAATTTGAGATATTTTATAACATTAACTTCGTACAAAATTTACACCATATACATCAACAAAGATCCAAGAAAATTCAGATACATGTGCAGATTGACTAACCAATACACAATTATGTTAAAACAAACATTCATTCCTACAAATACAGGCCTGGGCTATGTGTCTTTAGACATAACAGACAACACAGCCAAATCCCACCTCCCACCTAAAAATAACAAAGGCCCCCAAATGTTAAACATAAAGCATGTCCCACACACAATATATTGGACCTGTTGCCAGGCCAAATATTCTCTCATGTCTGAGTGTTTTTTATAAGATCCAGGAAAACACACACCCAGTAATGGTAACGCCCAGGAGAAAATTTAACTGTGTGTGTCCTGGAAGCAAAACAACATAAATTCAAATGGTATTTTGAGGAGGATGTAAGAAGGAGGATTTGCCAAGCTTTGGAGCATGTGTGGTTTATCCAAACACACACTAAATCATCTGAGTGTTGGAGCATGCCCAGTTGAAGAAAAAAGGGAAATAGAAAAAGAGAGAGAAAGAGAGAGAACTAAAAAAATATATACATTAATGTATGTATGTATGTATGTATTTGCATATATGTGAAATTACAAATGTTTTTTTTAGGGTTCACTAAACCGTATTTCTAATGGTTATATAAAGGTATAAATACATATATACATATATATATATATATATATATATATATATATAAATGGATTTTTGTAAGATCTTACCGTAAAATCCTTTTCTCTTAAGCTCATTGACAGACGCAGTCCTCTTGATTAATATCAAATTGGGTTATACTGCCCTCTACAGGAGTAGGACACTAGGCAGAAAGAAAACGTTCTGGCCACACCTTAGGGGCAGTCCCAGAGGGTATATCCTCTCTCTCTCTGCTACAGGAAGTCAGTTATGTCACAAAGCAGTGTTAGAGAATTTAACCCAACCCAACTCAATAATAGAGGGGCGGGTACTGCGTCTGTCAATGAGCTTAAGAGAAAAGGATTTTACGGTAAGATCTTACAAAAATCCATTTTTCTCTGTCTCTCATTGACAGGCGCAGTCCTCTTGATTAATATCAAATTGGGACGTCCCAAAGCAGTGCCACAAATGAGGGGTGGGATAACGGAAATCAAAATCCAATCTAGAAGGCCCAACCGGCGCCAACTAGAAGTTTTAAAGGCTCATCAGACAAAAGGATGAGACTCAACTGAAAACCCAACAGAAAAAAACCCTCGAGGTAGACCAACGGTCTCCTCAAATTGCGGCCTGCAGAACCTTGCGGCCAAAAAAGGCATCCGACGATGCCATCACATCAACTTTATAAAATTTTGTAAAGGTATGAACCAACGACCAGGTAGCCGCCTTGCAAACCTGGACCACTGACGCCTGATGGCGGAAGGCCCAGGAAGCACTAAGCGCCCGAGTGACGTGCGCCTTAACAGGGAACGGAGGATTCCGACCCTTAATAGAATAAGCCTGTACCACCGTCTGTCTGATCCATTTGGAGATAGTCGCGGCAGATGCAGGCAACCCCTTTTTGGGGCCATCCGTGATCACAAAAAGTGAATCCGTTTTATGAAACGAGTCCGTAGTTTTCAAGTATACCCTGATTGCCCGAACCACATCCAAGGAATGTAACGCAAACTCCCGAGGATGACTGGGCTTAGGACACAGGGAAGGTAATACAATATCTTCATTCAGATGAACCTCTGAAACCACTTTAGGAAGGAAGGATGGATTCGGACGAAGAACCACCTTATCCCTATGAACCACCAGATATGGGGAACGACAAGATAATGCGGCCAGTTCTCACACCTTGCGTGCAGAAGTGATGGCCACCAAGAAGGCCACCTTCTGGGATAACGTAAGCAAGGGAATCTCCCTAATACTTTCAAAGGGAGGTTTCTGAAGAACCGACAACACCAAATTAAGATCCCAGGGCGGTAAGGGCGCGTGCACCGGCGGAGCCAGGTGCCGCACCCCCTGGATGAAATTCTGTACCAAGGAATGAGTAGCCAAAGGCTTCTGAAAGAAGATTGCTAACGCTGAAACCTGACCCTTGATAGTGCTCAAGGACAGTTTCTGCTCAACCCCCTGTTGCAGAAAAGCCAAGATTCGGGTCACCGAATAGGCACGTGGAGGAAATCCAAGGGATTCACACCACGCAATATAAGACTTCCATGAGCGATGATAGACCTTTCTGGAAGTCGCTTTCCTTGCTTTAATTAGAATAGGAATAACTGAAGTTGACAATCCTTTGTCCTTCAGCACCTGGGTCTCAATGGCCAGGCCGTTAAAGCCAGCGATTGTAAAGCAGGATGGAAGATTGGTCCCTGAGACCGCAGATCCTCCCTGAGATGAAGTCTCCAAGGAGCGTCCGCGACCAGCCTCACCAAGTCGGCGTACCAGGCTCGACGAGGTCAGTCCGGAGCTACCAGGATAACTGGAATTCCCTCCACCTCTATCCTGCGAAGAAGTTTCGGCAGTAACCTGAGAGGATGGAAGGCATACAGTAGCTGATAATGCCCCCACGGGGCGACCAGCGCGTCTGCTGCGTCCGCTAGAGGATCGCGGGCGCGAGCTACAAACCTCCGCACCTTCCTGTTGAGCCGAGATGCCAACAGATCCACATCCGGGGTGCCCCAATGAAGGCACAGCTGGTGAAATACCTCTGGATGAAGAGACCATTCCTCTTGATCCAGAATCTGACGGCTGAGATAATCTGCCTGACAATTTTTCACCCTCGGAATGAATACCGCGGAGAGAGCTGGAACAAACTGTTCCCCCAATGAAGAATGCTGGCCACTTCTATGGCCGCCAGGGCACTCTTGGTGCCCCCTTGGTGATTGACATAAGCCACGGCCGTGGCATTGTCCGACTGGATCCAAACCGGGCTGCCCTGGAGCTGCTCGGTCCAGTAAATCAGACAAAGTCTGATCGCTCTCAGTTCCAACACATTTATCGGTAACCTGGATTCTATCGGAAGGAATGACTTCCCCTGGCTGAGCATCGGAGACCGAAGCCACCAGACCAGAGACTCCCTGGTCCGCTCGCTCAATCGGATCCGATTGTCCAGGGAATCGGGATTCCGATTCCATTTGAGAAGAATCTCCTCTTGGAGAATTCGGGTATGAGACTGGGCAAACTGTACTGCCTCTAAGGAGGCCCCCATCAGTCCCAGGATCCTCATGCAAGTCCGAAGGGAAGGTCAGTTGACGGACAGCAACATCCGAATCGTTGACTGAATCTTCTGGAGTTTCTCCGCAAGGAGAAACACTCTTGCCAAGGATGTATCCAAAGTTAGGCCCAGATAGTTCAATCTCCTGGTGGGAACCAGGGATGATCTTTGGGAAAAGCGAAGAAAACGCTGATGTCCTGCGAAGATGGGGATATGAAGATAGGCATCCTTGATGTCTATGGACGCCAGGAAATCCCCCTGATGCAGGGAGGCCACCACTGTACGGATGGACTCCATCTTGAATTTTTGTACCCGGACAAAACACTTGAGTGCTCCCAAGTCCAAAATTGGATGCACCTTGCCCTCTTTTCTGGGCATTGTGAACAGGTTCGAATAGAACCCCTGAAAACGTTCTGTCCAAGGAACGGAAACTACCACTCCTTGTTGCATCAAGTCCATTACTGCCCCCCGCAAAGCTTATAAGCGATCCGGGGATAGTCGAATATTGGAAGGGAAGAATCGCACCGATGGAAGTGATTGAAACTCGATCTTGTATCCCAACCGTATGACCTCGCGAACCCCTTTGTCCGGGATTCTGGAAAGCCATGGATCCGGAAACCGGTGAAGACATCCCCCCACCCCAGAGATAGGTGGGGGCGCACCTTCAGGCTGTATTGGTCTTATCTTCAGGTTTGGCTGAACCGGACTTTTGTCTACCCGACCAGCGCCCTTTGAAACCCCCTGAAGGGGCTTTGGAGGGCTTCGCCTTATCGCCCGCCCCAGCGGAACGAAAAAACTTTTTATGAGCGGAAAAGGAAGGTCCTCATCTGTTACGAGGTCCTTTACCCTTAGCAGTCTGTGGCAAAAAAGTGCTCTTGCCCCCAGTGAGATCCTTTATAATCTCATCCAAGTTGGCCTCAAACAGGCGATTCCCTTGAAAGGGGAGATTAGCCAAAGCTTTTTGGAACCTTGATCCGCCGACCAGCACTTTAACCACAACACGCGTCTGAGGACCACTGCTGAAACCGATGCACGCCCCAACAATGGAGTGGCGTCCAGGGCGGCGTCACAGATGAACTGTAGCCCTTGTATCATCTGCTCCAGCAACTCTGATACTGCCGGGGGGATACTTCTCCCCTCTAGGTCACGGCGTAACAATTTGATCCATTCTGTCAAAGTTTGTGAAACTAAACCAATGGCAACCACTGGCCTAAAGGCTGACCCTATCAGGGAAAAAATGGAGCGGGATTCCACTTCCACCTTACGATCCACCGGATCCCTAAATGACGGAGCGTCCTCCAACGGGATAACAGTGGCTTTATTTAGTCTGGAAATCGGTGAATCCACCAATGGTGGTACCGTCCATTTCTTAAGGAGGGATTCCTCAAACGGATAACGCCTAGCAATGCGTTTGGAAATAGCAGGGGTTCGTTTCGGACGACCCCATTCTTCTTTAATTTTATTACCAAAACATTTAGGCAAGGGAAACACCTTCGCCATTTTGGTAGGCTTGTTAGTACCAAAGGGAATTTCAGTCTCAGCTACCTCTGCCGGTGTAACCTCAAGTCTTAAGGTTTCCCGGACAGACACAACTAGTGCATCCAACGCTTCTTCTTGTGCTATGGCGGAGGCAGAAACGTCCTCCTCACTGTCTGAGGAGACCGTATCCGAGACAGCAGCCCCAGCAGAGGGACCTGCAGCTGCAGTGACAAGCTCAGAATCTGTATCTGAATTGTCAGATGAAATAGGGGTAGGCGGGGGTCGCTTTCTTGCCCCCCGTCCCTGACAGGCCACCTCCACCCGGGATACAAACGACTCCAAAACCGCTGACAACGCATCAATCATTAGTGGGGAACTGGAGGGTCCTGCGGCCACCTCGAGGGGATCAGGTGGGGATACATGTGTGGCAGGGTCCATGATTAATCCAAGACACTTGCCAGCAAACAAAATTTGCAAAAGAAAAAAACTTTTTTTTTTTTTTGTAATCCCCCCAGCGCAACAGCGCCCCTCAGTGTTACCTGCTTCGGACCCCCACAGAGAGAGAGAGAGACCCCAAGGGCTCACCACCTGATGCACAGAAGCTTCTACCAAACTGCTCTCAGCGCTGTCCTTTCCAGACAGGAAGTCTTGTGGATCGTTTTCCCAGGTAAAGGAGGCGGCTCCGCCCCTTTACACGCCTTCCGGTGCTGCCCCTGCTACTCCTCGAGGTAGCTGGGTGTCTCCAACATGGCCACCCCCATGCAGGAGACACGAGGCTACACCAAAATGGCGGCCCCGCGCGACCTGCCGGAGGATGGCGGCGGCCTGCCTGTGGAAAGATGGCGGCGGCCAGCTACAACGTGCGGCCTGTGGAAGGAAGGCATCGGCCTGTGCGGCCTGCGGGAGGTGTGCGGCCTGCGGGAGGATGGCGGTGGCGGATGGCGGTAGTCCAGGTAACTGCAACCTTATGCATAAGGTAGGATCATATCACCCTTTTACATGGCCATCTTGAACAGTAACACCAGCCCCTGACCTCAGTCATGGTTCCTTTACAGTGCCCACTCTTTACAGTGACTCCGATAGTCAGCTCCCAAACCAAGCCCCCTGGTTCTTATTCATCAAATCACACTCAAGAGGGAGGTCTGTGACATGCTATAGGATAGAGGGGGGACCCAGGATCAAGAGGGTCCGACCATCCACAGAGGGGCCCGTGTCTATTCCCAAAAGCCGACAGGGGAGAGGGGGAACATACTACTCACCATAACGGAACCGGCGGGCCCCCACTCCTAACAGAACCCCTCTCCACCGAGGTGGGGGGGCTGTCGACCAATACGGACGCCGCGACTCCGTTTCCAACTGGTCGTCGGCGTCCCGGCGAGACGTTTAACTCGCAGGGTCAGTCCCCGTCCAGTGGGACTATGTCGCGGCCGACCCAGCGCGGAGCTAGGGCCTGCACGCGCTCGTAGGCTGACTGGGGTGACCACTGGATCTTAACATCCAGCCCGTCGCCCAGCTTCAGCAAAATTGTTGAAATGTGTCGCGGCCGATCCAGCACGGAGCTGGAATCTGCACGCGCTTGTAGGCCGGCTGGGGTGACCACTGGACCTCAAAGTACAGCCTGTCGCCCAGATCCGGCATAAGATCTCACAGGAACAACTGGAGAAAAAAAGCTGCCTAAAAAGAAAAACATTTTCTAAAAAATCTTGCCAGGACCAAAAGATCCCAGCAAGGAACTTAGGTCCTTACTCCTAACTAGACAGAAAAAAACTGACTTCCTGTAGCAGAGAGAGAGAGGATATACCCTCTGGGACTGCCCCTAAGGTGTGGCCAGAATGTTTTCTTTCTGCCTAGTGTCCTACTCCTGTAGAGGGCAGTATAACCCAATTTGATATTAATCAAGAGGACTGCGTCTGTCAATGAGCTTAAGAGAAAAGGATTTTACGGTAAGATCTTCCAAAAATCCATATATATATATATATATATATATATATACACACATATATATATATATACACATATATATATATATATATATAATTATATTTTTTTTTAATTTGAAAACCAAATTTGGGCTTTGAATTTTTTTTTTTTTTGGGGGGGGGGGGCATTTCTTTTGGAGTTCAGATTGTTGTTTCAATGAAGATTGAACATATAGCTAAGCCAATAATCATGCTCATCACTCATAAACTTCCTTAATCTTGGCGTTTCTATTACAGGCGTTCTTATGGGCAATTTTGCAGGCGTTTTAACAGGCGTTTTTTGTGCAGGCGTTTGTAGATTGACTAGAGACCAATGGAAAACGCCTGTAATCTGCCCAATAAGAAGCTCATGTACTTTTTAGCATTGGGCGTTTTGCTCATGGCGTCAAAACGCTCAGGTGTGAACAGGGGCCATTGAAATGAATAGGATTAGTCTTGTTGGGCGTTTTGAGAGCTAATCCTAGAGCAGAAAAATGCCCCCAAACGCCTACATGTGAACGTAGCCTAATAAGTTTGGAGTTGTAAAAACTGAGAAATAGCACAATGATTAGGGAGTCTGCCTTCCTGCTGTAGGTTTGCGAGTTCGAATCCAGAATGAGCCCTCTGTATGGGCAACAATTGGAGGTCTCCAACCCTCCAAATGTTAGCATCAATATATTTGCTATTGTTTGACATAGGCATGTGTATCACCAAACTCTTAATATAAAGACATTACCTAAATAAAAAAGATGTTCCATTTTACATGGGCGATACAGCGGATTTTACGTTCGCATTCAACATACCGCATGCTCAAGTTTGTGAAAGCGTAACTTTTTGAGCATAGTTGGCGTTGTGCATGCGCACATAAGCTCTCTTGCAGCTTGGGACTTGCGGAGCTATTTTTACTTTATACACTTTTGCAGAAATCTCTCTTTCTAGGTCAGTTTTTGACACAGTTTAAAAACCATTCATCTCCAAATGATCACCCACACCTTTCACAGTGATTTGGGATTTTTGGGGGTACTCAAAAAAATTTGGCAAAACATTAATTTTTAAGTCGCGCCCGACATTGCAGCATCTTAATGAATCTAACACTATACGTTATTGCCCGCCGGCGGTATGTTGAATACCAATTTCATACGTTCAAATTCGCCAGTTCGCAAAAATCCCGGCGTTAGTCAAATAGTGGTACTATGAATTAGGCCCTCATTGTCTTTTGTGAATATGTTTCATTGTCATATCACATCATTTAGCACTGCACATATTATTTACTTTTTTTTTTTTTTATAATCTGTATATCAGTTATTTAGTGCTGGCAGCTTTTTTTGTAGTGTTAGCGCATTAATATAATTTTATACCCCTTTTTCAGGCCTGAACAATAGTCTGTCTGATCCACTTCGATATGGTTGAAGCAGCCGAAACCTCACAAGATCCCTCAGGAAGGACAAACAGTGAATCAGATGTCTGAAAGGATTCCGTGGCTGACAGGTAAACCCTGATCGCCCGAACCACATCCAGCGAATGCAAAGCAAATTCTTTGGGATGCTTGGGCTTAGCACAAAGCTAGGGCAAAACAATATCTTCACTGAGGTGGAAAACCGACACCACCTTAGGTAGGAAAGATTGGTTAGGTCGCAGAACAACCTTATCCCTATAAACGATCATATAAGGTGAATGGCAAGACAGAGCTGCCAACTCAAGACACCCTGCGAGCAGAGGTGATAGCCACCAGAAAGACAACTTTCTGAGACAACAAAGGCAGAGAGATTTCTCTGCCATTCTCAAAAGAGAGGTCGTTGCCGAACAGACAAAACCAAATTCAGAATTCAAACCCCCACGGAGGTAAAGGGGATCTCCTCGGCGGAGCCAGATGACACACCCCTTGAAGAAAGGGAACTTGCGAATCAAGGAGTTCGTCGCCAAGGGACGTTGGAAGGAAATGGCTAAGGCTGACACCTGACCTTCAATCGTGCCCAGAGCCAAACTATTGTTCCATTCCTTTCTGCAAGAAAGTGAAGACCCTCGCCATCAAAAAGGAATGAGGATGCAACCCTTGCGACTCACACCAGGCAATATACATCTTCCGAGTACGATGATAAATCTTCCTGGAAGTAGCCTTCCTAGCTCTCAACCAGGTAGGAATCACAGCATCAGAGAGACCTCTGTCCCTCAACACCTGGCCTTCAACAGCCAAGCTGATAAAGCCAGCGACCGTAAAGCAGGATGGAAGATCGGTCCTCGAAACAACAGATCTTCTCTCAGATGCAGCCGCCAGGGAGGCTCGACGGCCATCCTTACCAAGTCCACGTACCAAGACCGGTGAGGCCAGTCTGGTGCCACCAGAAACCGCTGCACCTTCTCCACCGCCAACCTGCGGAGGAACCGAGACAACAGTTGTATCGGAGGAAAGGCATAAAGCAGCCAATAGCGGCTCCAAGGCACCACCAATGCATCTGCGGTGTCGACCAGAGGATCTCAAGCCCTGGCCACAAGTGCTCTACCTTCCAGTTTAGACGAGACGCAAACCAATCCACCTCCTAAGTTCCCCATAGGGCACAAAGGAGGGGAAAACCTCCGGATGCAGGGACCATCCCCCCTGATCCAGAACCTGACTCCTCAGGTAATCCGCCTGCCAGATCTCCACACCTGGGATGTGAACTGCAGAGAGAGCTGGAACGTGCGCCTCAGCATTCAAGGTGCTCATAAGCACCTAGACCCATTCCGTAACCATCTGAAAAACCAGGACGGAGGTGAATACAGGTTTGAGAATCGAACCCACCAACACGTGCAGGTGGCAAGAAATTAATCCATTTGCCTGTTTATTGGGTCCTGAAACACCGGGGAGTCTTCCACGGGAAACACAGTCGATATATTCATCCGGGAAACAGTGTGATCCACCTTAGGTGACACTGTGCAAGGGGATAACAGCGCTGAAGGCACTTGGGCACCACCAGCATGTGCTTAATGCTTCGCCATTGCTCCTTCATGCTTTCGTAAAAATCCTTGGGACAAGGAAAAACCTGACCCGACTTCTGGGCTTTTGTGGGAGCTGAAGACAACCCGCTGTACCTGACTGTGTGGGCTCATCTTCTACATGCAATGTCTCCCTTACTAATCAAATCAGTGCTTCCACCAACACGCATTCTGGTGCCACAGCTGAGGGGGGACTCATCCTCCCCGCCAAAACAGGGATCCCTCTGGGAGGGCAGTGTCAATGGTAACCACATCAGGCTCCGATCCAGAGGACTGAGGGGGCATTGGCCATTTTTTTGGTTAGTCACACATACATAGTAGTTGAGGTTGAATAAAGACAATAGTCCATCCAGTTCAACCTGTGTAGGTGTGTGTGGCTGTAATCATCTCTCATACCCCTGAATGTTCTGATCATTGAGATGTACGTCCAAGAGTCTTTTGAAAGCAACCATACTTCCCACAGAAACCATCACTTGTGGTAGAGAATTCCACAGTCCAGTAGCCCTAACAGTAAAGAACCCCCTGTGTTGCATGAGGTTAAAATGCTTCTCATCTAATCGCATTGTATGCCCTCGAGTCCTCATGCAATCCTTTCGACTGAATAGCTTTTTTTCTATGCTGAGATCACCATTAAGGTATTTATAAATTGCTATCATGTCCCCTCTCAGGCATCTCTTCTCCAGGGAGAATAAATCAAACGATTGCAGATGCTCTCTATAATTAAGGTCCTCCTAATCCCCTAATTAGTTTAGTTGCCCTTCTCTGGACTCTCTCCAGCTCCAACACATCACTTCTGAGGACTGGCGGTCGGACCAGAGTTTAATAAAGTGGTAGGATTATAGTTTTATCTCTGGAATACATCCCTTTCTTTATGCATGCTAATATTCTGCCGGCTTTGGCAGCTGCCGCTTGACATTGCATGCTATTGCTTAGTCTATCCTCTACCAAGACTCCCAGATCTTTCTCCATTTTTGATTCCCCCAAAGGCTCCCCCCCTAAAGTTTATTCTGCTTTTATGTTTTTAGTCCCCAGGTGCAAAACCTTACACTTCTCCACATTAAACCTCATTTGCCATGTCGTTGCCCACTCTGTTATTTTGTCCAGGTCATTCTGTAGGATATCTGCTTCATGCTGTGCAGTTATTGCCCTGCCCAATTTTGTGTCCGGTCCTCAATGCTGTTTATGAATAAATTGAACAGGGTCTGTCCCAGGACTGAGCCTTGGGGGACCCCGCTTACCACCTCAGAACATTCTGAGTATGCGCTATTTTTTACCACCCTTTGGACATGCCCTTTTAGCCAGTTCTGTATCCAAGAGCAAACCTTGCGGTCGATGCCTGCAGACCTTATTTTATAAATTAAGCACTTGTGGGGAACTGTATCAAACGCCTTAGCGAAATCCAGGTACACCACATGCACTGGTCTCCTCCTATCTAGCTCACAGCTCACCTCCTCGTAGAATGTTAACAGATTGGTATAACAAGAACGCCCATTGGTAAACCTGCGCTGATTACTGCTGATGATGATGTTTTTAGCAAAGTCTACGATATAGTCCCTTATCATCCCCTCCAGAAGTTTACATACTATCGTTGTCAGACTGACAGGCCTATAATTTCCCGGTATATGCCTCTGCCCTTTTTTGAATATCGGTATCACGTTAGCTTTCCTCCAATCCCCTGGTACATTTCCTGTCCTAATACTGTCCGCAAAGATCAGGAACAGTGGTCTGGATATAACCTTACTGAGTTCCTTGAGTACTCTCGGATGTATGCCATCCGGGCCTGGTGATTTGTTTGTGTTAAGTTTATCCAGCCTTTCCCTGATTTCACCCTCTGTTAGCCATAGTGGCAAGTCCTGTGTATTACTACTAACCATACAGTCATGGTCAGTGTACCCCTCTGTTTCTTGTGTGAAGACTGAGGAGAAAAAAGCATTCAGCACGGTTGCTTTTACAGTGTCCTCTGTAACCATCCTCCCATCATTGTTAATTATGTATGCAATATGCTCTGCTCTAGTTTTTTGCTGTTGATATATTTAAAGAATTTCTTAGGGTTCTTTTTACTATCCTCCGCTATTTGTCTCTCAAAGTTGATTTTAGCCATTTTGATTTTGTATTTACTTTTCTTATTTGCCTCCTTGTATTGCTCGAAAGCCGATACTGAGCCCTCGGATTTATATTTCTTGAAGGCCATTTTTTTACCCCGAATACGTTTTTAACATTACGGTTTAGCCAGCCAGGTTTGGCTTTGTCTCTTCTAAATCTATTTCCCATAGCAATGTGTAATATCACAAGATCCAGTTTGGACGCCAGAGTTTTTTTCTGCTGCTGACAGAGACATGATGGATGACGATCTGGAAGTTCCGGCATGTGCACATGTAAAGTCTGAGGGAGAATTCATGTCTCGGGACACCATTTGCAGTTTTAAAGAAAAAAGCGTACTGTCCCTTTAAATCGCGGCTGCGGGAGGTACCGCGCTATACCGCTCTGCCACCGGAGTCCCTCTTTAAGGTTGCAGGAGCAAACATGTGCCCTAGGAAATCCCACCAAGACAGAAGGCCACTGTACTTTACCCCCTGGAGCAGCAGCACTGTGTCTGTCTTCAGCTTGCAGAAAATGCCTGACAGGAAGTGACAAAACAACACTAGAGGCCGAGCAGTGCCTGCGAACACCCAGGCTAACACAAAATGGTGCCTAATGTTAAAGTATAGGAAGCTCAGGTAAAATGGCTTCCGCCCATACAGCGGCTATGCCCACACTTAAAATGGCGGCCAAAAACGGCGTCAAACACACAGGGAGCTAGTAAAAATGGCCGCTGCCCTTACACAGAAGAGGCCTATGTCCACACCTAAGATGGCGGCCAAAAACGGCGCCAATCATTCTAGACACCCAGGAATGAGGCCACCGCGGTAATCCACCATAAGGGACCCCCCCAGGACAAGGTAACAACCACAACATCCCCCCACCAGGCGTCAGACGCCGCTATAGCGCCCCCCAGCGGAAGCGGGAAGGGTCGGACCTGTCCTGACAGGCCTGGCGGATCTATCAGATGGACACACCTCTGCTATCCCCAGGAGTGGGCCCAGATCCCCCCACCGATGATTGTCCCAGGGGGGTAGGGGGGCAATATCACTCACCACACCATGGACCATTGGCTCCGTTTCAATACAGCTCGCCTCCCACCCTGAGTGGGGTTGCTGCCAGCCAAGAAGGGTACTCTGCAACCAGGGCATTCCAGGGTGATGCGTCCCGGGCAAAAACCTCTGTTCGCAGGCTCGTTCCCCATCCGTCGGGGCACCATCGTGACGAGGCCAGGGCGGATCACAACCTGCTAACGCTCATTAGCCAGGCTGGGAGACCATAAGGATCTGGATTATCTAGTGCGAAACACCAGCCCGGCTGTCTCGTAGTTCACCAGGAGGCTCCCCCTGACACTAGCTAGCGATAGTGAGTAAAGAGAAACACACATTCTTAAAAGAAAAATAAAACTGAGACCGAAGTCCAAGCAGGGAACCTAGGTCCTACTCCTAAACTTGGCAGCAAGAAACTGATTTTAGAGCACAGTGTGTCTGGGGTAATGTCATGAGAGAAAGCCCCTATAGGCATGTCTAGTGAAAAGTTTTCACTGCTTAGTCTACTCCTGTAGATGGCACATTACCCATTCATTTAGAAACATTGAGAGCAGAGTCTGTCAGAGGACGTAAGAGAAAACAGGATTTTTGTACTTTTGTAACACATAGCTCTCCATATTCAGAACCATAGGGTTATATTGCCTCCTACAGGAGTAGGACACTAGGCAGATAATAGACTTGGCTAAGTCTATGGTCAGTTCTAAGTGGTATATATCTCCATCCCTGCTATAGGCCTTCAGTTTAGTAACAACCAGTGTCAGAAGCATCAAAACTCCATAGAGGGTTGGGTGCTGTGTCTATCAATTAACTCAAGAATCCTATTTTCTCTTCCGTTCATTGAGGGACACAATGGACATATGGGTTCTCCATATTCAGAACCATAGGGACAGCCCCAAGCAGTGCCAAACATGAGGGGGTCGAACTAAAAATCCCAAGGCTAAACCTAATAGTCAACAAGGTAAACAGGAGCCCAACCTGAACAATACACCACCAAAGAAACAGAACCTCTAAAAAGCAGCCTGCAAAACCTTGCGGCCAAAAGGAAGCATCCGCAGATGCCAACACATCCACTTTGTAAAAACTTAGTGAAAGTGCAAACCGACGAACAAGTGACTGCCTTGCAAACCTGCACCACTGATGCATGATGACTAAAGGCCCAAGAAGCACTAAGCGCCTGAGTTGAGTGCACCCTTTTCAGGGAAAGGAGCAACCTGACCCTTGATAGAATAGGCCTGAGCCACCGTCTGACTGATCCATCTGGAAATGGTCACAGAAGAAGTGGACACCCCTTTTCTTGGCTCGCCAGAGATTACAAACAGTGAGTCTGACCTTCGAAAAGACTCTGTGGCTTCCAGACATTCAAGAAACACCCGAACCACATCCAGGGTGCGCAATGCAAATTCCTTAGGATGTTTGGACCTGGGACACAGGGAAGGCAACACAATGTCTTCATTTAAATGGAAGTCAGAGACCACCTTCGGAAGGAATGACGGACCTGAGCGAAGAACCATTTATCTTTGTGGACCGCCTGGTAGGGGGTACGATAAGGTAACGCCGCCAGCTCCAACACCAGCGAGCATAAGGGATAGCCCCCAAAAAAGCCACCTTGTGGGACAGCATAAGCAGGGGAATCTTCCGAATATTTTCAAAGGGAGGCTTCTGGAGAACTGAAAGCACCAAGTCCAATCCCACGGCGGTAGAGGAGACCGCACCTGTGGATGTTGAACCCCTTGAATAAAAGTAGGAACCAAGGTGTGCATGGCCAGGGGTTGCTAATAGAAGACCGCCAAGCAGACACCTGGCCCTTAATGGTACTCAAGGCCAATTTCTGCTCAACACCTCCTTGAAAAAAGGTCAGAATCCGAGCCAAAAAAAAAAAAAAACAAGGGTGAATACTGATTGACTCACACACTGATGTACGATGGTAAATCTTCCTAGGAGGTAGACTTCCTAACCTTTAGTGTCGACGTTCAGTAGGGATGTCGGTGACCAATCACACCAGGTCGGTGTACCAAGACCTGCGAGGCCAGTCTGGGACAACTAGATTGACCTGAATCCCTTTGGCCTCGATCCTGCGCAAAAGCCATGGCAGAAGCTTGAGAGGAGGTAAGGAATAGATAAGACGATACTGGCCCCAAGGGGCCACCAGAGCGCC
Source organism: Pelophylax lessonae (assembly GCF_965119305.1). NCBI lineage: Eukaryota > Metazoa > Chordata > Amphibia > Anura > Ranidae > Pelophylax > Pelophylax lessonae. The sequence continues at coordinate 139,636,996 of NC_138777.1, forward strand.
TGTGGCATCTGCCAGAGCATTCTGTGATCTTTACACAAACCTTGGTACCTGTTTAGCCAATACACCAACAGATTCACCTCAGTGGTGCCCCACCGGAGACATATCAGATAAAATATGACCGGATGAAGTGACCACTCCCCATTGTCCAAAGCCTCCTGGTTGAGATAGTCTGTCTGCCAGTTTTTTATTCCTGGAATGTGTACGGCGGAGAGGGCCAAGACAAAGTGTTCTGCCCACCGGAGGATCCCGGCTACTTCCATGGCAACCAACACACCCTGGTGATTGACATAAGTCACCACTGCGGCACTGTCCAACTGGAAACGTACCGGGAGCCCCCGGAGTTGATCCCTCTGGTGATCAAGGCACACCCTGGTCGCCCGAAGTTTCAGGGCATTTATCGGCAGTGTGGACTCCTCCAGCGTTTAACAACCCTGAACGGAGCTCAGTCCCAGCACACTTCCCCACCTGTACAGACTGGCATCCATGGTGACCACTGTCCAATACAAGGGGATGAAAAGATCTTCCCTGCCGAAGAGCTGGAGAGCGAAGCCCCCAGGCAGGGAACCCCTAGTTCCCAGCTCAGCTGAATCAAATTGTCCAGAGACCTCAGAAACTTGTCCCATTTCACTAGGATCTCCTTTTGAAGGGACCTCGTATGGAACTGTGCAAACGGAACCGCCTTAAAAGGTAGATACCATCAGCAACCGCATACAAGGCTGGAGGGAGGACCACCTGATGGACAGCAGTAAATGAATCGCAGCAACTTCTGGAGTTTGTAAAGAGGAAGGAACACTCTGGCTAGAGCTGAATCCAGAGTCAGACCCAGATAATCCAATTTCCTGAATGGATTCAGAGCAGACTTCTGGTAATTTAGAAGCCAACCAAACTACTTAAGGGTCTATATAGTAATCTCCACGTCTTTTTAAGGCAGCAGAGGAATCTGCTTGCAAGAGGAGATCATCCCAGGAGCCCAGTACCGCTGCAGCAACACCAGAACTGGGGCCAAAAAACTTTTTAAAGACCGAAGGCGAGACCAAAGGGTAACGCCATGAACTGATAATGCTTCTCTCCCACAGCAAAACTGAGGAAGCGCTGGTGTCAGGCACATATTACAATGTGCAGATAAGCATGCTTGATGTCGATAGAGGCAAGAAAATCCCCCTGATGTAGGGATGCCGCCACTGGGCGAATGGAGTCCATTCTGAATGTCTGTACCTGAACAAAGCATTTCAGGACCTTAGTCCAGAATCAGACAAACCTTGCCCTCCTTCTTTAGAACCATAAACTGGTTTGAATAAAAACCTTGAACTCGTTCCGATACCAGAACTGGTACAATCATCCACTGAAGCAACAGGTCCTGCACCACCCCGAAGAGAGCTTGCAATTGGTTCGGGGACAGATGAACATTGGAAGGAAAGAACCTTTCTGGAGGGCAAGTGAACATACTGCGGGCCACAGACTCCGCCTTCCTGTCAGCCGGAGATGCCTCTACCAGAATCATGGTGGTCTTGTTAAACTTGGAGACAGGGGGGTCCACCACTGGTGGGACAGTCCAAATCTTGAGAAGTCACTCTTCAAAGGGGTACCTCAAAGCCAAGCGTTTAGGAGCTTCAAAGGGGCGTTTTCTAAGCTCCCAAGCTTTATAGACAAAATTGTCAAAATAGGTGGGATAAGAAAACCCTTGCCGTGCAAGAGTGCTTCTGGGTGCCAAAAGGGATAGTCACCTCTGCAGCAGTCTAAGCTCCATCCTCCATTTATAAAGTCTCCCGCACAGATGTAATAAGTGCGTCAACTAGTGCCTTCTCATGTGCAGCTACAGGCGTGGAGGAATCATCCTTGCCATCTGAAAGATCAGGGAGAATGGTTACCAACCCCACAGGGTGGACCATGTCCACGGCGACAGAGTCAGATTCAGTGTCTGACAAGACAGATGAGGGAGGGGAGGGTGGGGGATTCTTTTTGCTAGCCCCCCACCCAAAGGCCACCTCCACCCGGGAAACCTGATGCCTCAGAGACAGAGCCAGGTGGGAAATATGCTTCTGAGACTCCACAAGTTAAAAAGGGAAACCCACCACAAAAAAAGTGTCTAGCACCGCTATGAGACTCCTCTATCGCACCTGTAACACCACAGGGGCACAAGCAAGCAGAGTACTCCACAACCTGCAGCAGAAAGAGGGAGGGATCCCACCAGAGAAGTGGCAGTCTGCACCAGATATAGCTCAGTATCCACAGTCATGGCCGCAGCTCCAAATGCATGCCTGACCAACCAAACATGGCCACCGGATTACACAAAAATGGCCGCTGGTCAATAGATTTACACTGGCCCCAAAGAAATGAAGCGGACCACAGCAAAATGGCCGCCACAAGCAACATCTACGAGGCTCCCAGGGACCCAGGAGAGATACCTGGAGCCCTGGCAATAGTCAACATGGAGGGGGGGGGGTCTGGTACAGGAACACCTTTAGTGGAAAGTGCCCCCCAACCCCACCCCAAACGACATCCGGGGGGAGAGGAGGGACAGCTACTCACCATACCAGGGAGTAAAGTATCATAGAATAAAAACTGAACAGTTTATTTTCAAAAAAAGTTTTACAAGGTAATAGACAAGTTTGTCATGGATGGGTTTAAGGTCCATCGGTGAGAGAAGTGAAGAAGTTAGAAAATTTCTAACTTCTTCACTTCTCTCACCGATGGACCTTAAACCCATTCACGACAAACTTGTCTATTACCTTGTAAAACTTTTTTGAAAATAAACTGTTAAATCTTTATTCTATGATACTTTACTTTGTTTACCCTTGCCCTTAAAGTCCCAACAACCTTGGTTTGAGGCACCAAACCCAAAACACAACATTTCACAGGGACACTGGCAAAACCTTACTATATAGGGCATCCTAGAGATCAAAACCCCTTTTCCAACTCACCATACCAGGAACCAGGCGGGCACTACTCCAGACAGAATCTACTCGCCATCGAAATGGGGGGGAGGGGCTGTGAATCGGGGTAAGACCCAGTTGTATGTAACCTCGCATGGCGTTTAACTCGCAGGCCAGCCACCATCTAGTCGGACTATGTCGTGGCTGACCCAGCGCGGAGCTCTGGTCTGCGCACGCACTGGCCAGACTGGGGGAACCACTAGGTACCCAGACGGTCTACCAGCCTGACAGTTGATTGCAGTTCTCACAGGACAAAAACAGGAGAAAAAATGCCACGTAAAAAGAAAAAAATGCCAGGACCAGGGATCCCGGCAGGGAACTAGGTGCTTATTCTTGACTAGGCAGAAAAAAAAAAATGAAGGCCTATAGCAGAGGGATACCACCTAGGACTGCCCATAGGTGTAGCCAAGTCTTTTTTTTTCTGCCTAGTGTCCTACTCCTGTATGGGCAATATAACTCTGTGGTTCTGAATATGGAAAGATGTGCCCGTCAATGAATGAAAGAGAAATATTTACATGTGTTTATTATGGTTTTTGTTTAATAGTACAGATCCTTTGTTTCATGGGAGATCCAGTCTAGTTAACTCATTTTCCCACTCTGATAAAAACAAAAGCAGAGAAGCGTTCCGGACCTACACTTATTGATGTGCCTATTTTTACCCATCTATGGTAAAAAAAATTGCCCCGTCGTAGGGTTTAGTAAAATACACCGTCTCACAGCACTTAGAGGTGCTTCACTGCTTTTGTTTGTGTACAGTAAACCCCCGCTCAATCGCGGTTTAGTTTTTGCGGTCCCGGTATATTGCGTTTTTTTTTTTTAATGTTCTTTTTCTATATAAATCATTAAAAATGAAATATTTTTGTGTTTTCCATAGCTCTTGCTAGGTCTCTTAGTATCTTTTATGTGTTTAAATGAGTTTCTATTGTTTTAAAAGTGTGTTTAAAGACCTTAAAAATGCTTTTACACGTACAGTGACAGTAAAAAAAAAAAAAACATGCCTACAATGCATTTTAATAGAGTTTTTCTATTTGCGGATTTTCACTTTTCGATGCTGGGTCCGGAACGTAACCCCCGCAATGGAGGGGGGTTTACTGTATATCCAGAGTCTGATAAACTCCACCAAGAAGCCTGACCTAGGGCCTTCGATATTTTTGGACTTCTACACCATAACTCTGCACCTCTAATCTCCTTTTCTTGTTTGTATTTTTCCCACCCTGATGGCTGCAGTAAGTGGATATACTGAATAATTTGATTTTGAGTTATAATCCTTTTTAGTATGTGGTGCTTATTATTAATTTATTTTTTTTGTACAGATTCTAATGGGGATTTTCTAGCACCCTGGCTATACACATGGACATAACTGGATTTTTGTACTTACTGTAAAATCCATTGACAGCCTCAGCTCCATATCTTCTTAGACCATTGGGTTATGCTCCTCCCAACAGAAATAGGACACTAGGCAGGAAAAAGCTTTACCACGTCTATGGGGCTGTCCCTGCAGGAATAAACCCCACACACTCGGCTACAGCTTCCAGTTTCGTTGCAAGCAGTGCTTAGAAGACAAACCAAATTTCACTCAAAAGTAGAGGGGTGGTGCTGCATCTGTCAATGGACTTCAGAGAAAAGGATTTTACAGGAAGTACAAAAATCCAGTTCTCTCTATCGTCCATTGACAGACTCAGCTCCATATCTTCTTAGACCAGTGGGACATCCAAATGCAGTATATGCATGAGGGGGTGGGAAAAACGCAAAGAAGAACGTAATTCACCAAGGGCTCAAATTAGCCAACCAGGTAACATGGAGCTCAACCAGGAACAACTGGAGCTCAACTAAAAAAATAGAATTTTTGTAAGAACTTACCGTAAAATTATTTTCACTGAGTCCTCTGACAGACGCAGCCACTTCATAGTTTCCTCACAAATGGGTAATGCGCCCTATACAGGAGTAAGACTAGGCAGTGAAACTCAGAAAAACTTTTCACTAGACACACCCTTAGGGGCTGTCCATTCAAACATTACCCCAGACACATCGTGCTTACTAATCAGTTTTGTAGCAAGCATTGAAGGAAAAGACAGCCAACCCCAAAATAGATGGGCGGGGGCTGCGTCTGTCAGAGGACTCAGAAAATAATTTTACAGTAAGTTCTTACAAAAAACTGATTTTTTGTAAAATCTTACCGTAAAATTCCTTTCTCTGAGTCCTCCGACAGTCGCCGCCCCTTCCCAAGTCTTCACCAATGGGTATTGACCTTTGCTCCGTAGGAGTAGCTAGGCAACAAGAATTGTTAATACAAAAGCTTTTAGCATAGACACACCCCTAGGGGCTGTCCCCTCAGTCAATACCTCCCTGCACCAGCATTCCCAACTCAGTTTGGTAGCATAGCAGTAAGAGTATACAAAAACCCCAAAAGAGGGGCGGCGACTGTTGGAGGACTCAGAGAAAGGAATTTTACGGTAAGATTTTACAAAAATTCAGTTTTCTCTTACGTCCTCCGACAGTCGCCGCCCCTTCCCAAGTCTTCACCAATGGAACGTCCCAAAGCAGTGTAGACATGAGGGGTGGGAGACGCAACCGTGGAAAAGGCAACACAGTACCCACATCAGAGAAAGGAACCTTACCACAGTAAGAGAACCAACTGGGCAACAGGAACACATGCAGCAACAACCCAGGAAAGACAAGTAACCCAGGGGTAAAACACCCCAATAACCAAGGGCCCAGAAAAAACAAGGATCCCTAAGAAACTGCCGCACTGAGAACTTTACGGCCAAAGGAGGCATCGGCCGATGCCTGAACATCCACCTTATAGAATTTTGAGAAGGTGTGAACGGACGACCAAGTCGCCGCCTTACACACCCGGGCCACAGAAGCCTGATGACGGTAAGCCCAAGACGTACTCAAGGATCTAGTAGAGTGCGCTTTCACAGGGAAAGGTGGAACCTTCCCCTTCAAGGCATAGGCTTGCTCAATGATCTGTCTGATCCATTTGGCGATGGTCGCAGCCGACGCCGCCATGCCCTTCCGAGGTCCTTCAGGAAGGACAAAGAGGGAATCCGACTTGCGAAAAGATTTAGTGGACGACAGGTAAACCCTGATCGCCCGGACAACATCCAAGGAATGTAAGGCAACCTCCTTCGGATGCTTAGGCTTCGCGCAGAGCGAAGGCAAGACAATGTCTTCATTAAGGTGAAACTCTGAGATCCTTTTCGGAAGAAAAGACGGGTTAGGTCGCAAGACCACCTTATCCTTGTGAATCACCAGGTAGGGAGAGTTGCAGGACAAAGCCGCCAGCTCCAACACCCTGCGAGCCGAAGTGATCGCCACCAAAAAAGCAACCTTTTTGGACAACAGACACAACAAGATCTCCCTGATCTTTTCAAAGGGAGCCTGTTGTAACACGGACAGAACCAAGTTCAAGTCCCATGGAGGCAAAGGTTCCCTCCTAGGAGGGGCCAAATGTCGCACCCCCTGAACAAAGGTGCTAACCAATGAATTAGATGCCACAGGGCGTTGAAAGAGAACGCCAAGCGCAAAAATCTGACCCTTAATTGTGGCCAACGCCAAACGCTGGTCCATTCCAGTTTGGAGGAAAGCCAACACTCGCGACAACGAGTATGAGCGAGGAGAATACCCCCTGGACTCACACCAGGCAAAGTACGCTTTCCAAGTACGGTAGTAAATTTTTCCCGAAGAGGCTTTTCTAGCCTTGATCAAAGTGGGAATGACCTCAGAGGAGAGACCCCTATCCTTCAGGACCTGGCTTTCAACAGCCAGGCCATTAAAGCCAGTGACTGTAAAGCAGGATGGAATATCGGCCCTTGAGACAGAAGGTCTTCCCGAAGCGGCAGGCGCCACGGAGCGTCGACTGCCAGATTTACGAGGTCTGCGTACCAAGACCGGCGAGGCCAGTCCGGTGCCACCAGAATCACCGTGTGCGGTTCCGAGGCCAATCTGCGAAGCAGCCTGGACAGTAGTTGAATCGGTGGAAAAGCATACATCAGACGATACTGATGCCATGGCGCCACTAACGCGTCCGAGGCGTCCGCCCGGGGATCGCGCGTCCTTGCCACGAACCTTTCCACCTTGTTGTTTAGACGAGACGCGAACAGGTCCACATCTGGAGAACCCCACTTCGCGCACAACATCTGGAAGACATCTGGGTGAAGGGACCATTCCCCCTGGTCCAGGGTCTGGCGACTCAGATAGTCCGCCTGCCAGTTCACCACCCCCGGTATGTGAACTGCCGTTATCGCCGGGACGTGTGTCTCGACCCAAGACAGAATGTCGGCCACTTCCCGAGCCGCCCGGGCACTCCTGGTGCCCCCTTGATGGTTGACATAGGCCACCGCGGTGGCATTGTCTGTCTGAACCCGAACCGGACGGCCCCGAAAGCCGGTCCGTCCATCGCAAAAGGCAAAGTTTTATCGCCCTCAATTCCAGAATGTTGATCGGAAGGGAGGACTCCTCCTCCGACCAAGTTCCCTGGGCGGACAAAACGCCCAGAACACCACCCCAGCCCGACAGGCTGGCATCCGTGGTGATCACTGTCCACAACAATGGATGAAAAGACTTGCTCCCCGACACCGCCGGGGACTGGAGCCACCACAGAAGATCCCTTCTGGTTCTGTGGCTCAACGAGATCCGCAGATCCAGGGATTGCGGCCGCCCGTCCCACTCGGCAAGAATCTCCGCTTGGAGACCCCGTGTGTGAAATTGGGCAAAAGGGATCGCCTCGAAAGCCGAGACCATTAAACCCAGACATCTCATGCACGTCCGGAGAGACGAGTGCCGGTTGTCCCTGAGGGACCTGACCTCGTCCTGAAGAGTCCGAAGCTTGTCTTCCGGCAGGAAGACCTTCGCTTGGACAGAGTCCAGAATCATTCCCAGGTAGGGAAGACGAACCGAAGGACACAGAGTCGACTTTGGAATGTTTATAGTCCAACCGAACTCCTGCAGTGTCCGCATCGTGGTGGACAGGTCGGTCACCAGGCTCTGACTGGCGTTTGACCGTATCAGGATATCATCCAGATACCCCAAGACAGCAATGCCCTGTGCTCGCAACAGGGCCAGAACCGGCGCCAGCACCTTGGTAAAAACCCGCGGAGCCGAAGCGAGACCGAAAGGTAACGCCACAAATTGGTAGTGATCCTCCGCAATGGCGAATCGAAGGTACCTCTGGTGACCCTCGAAAATGGGGATGTGCAGGTACGCATCCTTCAGATCGATGGAGGCCATGAATTCCCCCGGACTCAGGGCAGCCACCACTGAGCGCAGGGATTCCATGCGGAACTTGCGAACCCGCACAAAGCGGTTCAGAGCTTTCAAGTCCAGAATCGGACGCACTTTGCCCTCCTTTCTGGGCACAGTGAACAGATTGGAGTAAAACCCCCGAAATCTGTCCCGATGAGGCACCGGAACAACCACCCCTTGGGCCCGCACCGCCCGGTGCAGATCCTGCAAGCGCTCTGGAGACAGCTGAAGATTTGAGGGAAAAAATCTGCCCGCCAGCCGAGAGAGAAATTTGATCTTGTAACCAGATCGAACGATTTCCTGAACCCATCTGTCCCGAATGCGGGTCAGCCAAGGTTGTGGGAAACCGCGCAGAAGTCCCCCCACCCCAGAAACGGGTGAGGGCGCCCCTTCAGGTGGAAGTGGTATGGGAAGTTGAACCGGACTGGCCGGACTTCAGCTTCCCTGCCCACAGCTTCTTCTGGGAGCCTTGGCCTTTGAAGGGCTTGGCCTTGGATTGCGACCTAAAGGCACGAAAGGACCCCTGAGAGGGCCTAGACGAGGAATTCCGTTTACCACGGAAGGACTTATGCTTGTAAGACTGGGGTAGGAGAGTACTCTTGCCCCCTGTAACCCCTTTTATCAGAGTATCCAAAGCCTCGCCAAAAAGGCGAGATCCCGCGTAGGGAAAATCCGCCAGCGTCTTGCGAGAAGATTGGTCGACCGATCAATCTTGGTCAGCCAAATCAGACAACGGTCGAGTATCGCCACGCTGGACAGGCGCGCAGCCAAGGGAGCTAAATTCAAGTCCGCATCACACAAGTACATGACACCCTGATGGATCCGGTCCACCATAGCCAACGTGGTAAGCGAAGCTGAATCAGCCACCAAGGTGTGTCTAAGCATCTTTGTCCAATCTGCAACAGCCTGTGCCGCCATAATGGAAGCAAAAATAGGCTTCAGCTTAGAACCAGCAACCATATAGGCATGATGGGCAAGAGACTCCATTCTCCTGTCCGTAGGGTCCCGGAAAACCGGGGTATCCTCAGAAGGCACCGCAGTAGCCTTGTTCAAAATGGCCACCGCGTGATCCACCTGAGGCGCCACACACCAACGCTCGTCGGTGGAGGGCGCAAACCTCATAAAGCAGTTTAAACTTATTAGGCACAGTAAAGGGCTTCTTTAAATTGCGCCACTGTTCATTAACCATATGGTGAAATTCAGCAGGACAGGGAAAAACCTGCACTGATTTTCACGTCCTCTGCGTTCCAAAAGAGGACACCCTAGCAGGAGGAGTAGGCTCATCCTCTAGGTGCAAGGTATCTTTAATGGAAGCAATCAGCTCATTCATGAGTGCAAGCTCTTCAGGCGAGCCAGGGGGAGAAACATCAACCCCTCCACCTCTGCCTCCCCCTCGGACCCCAGAAGGTCCAAAGATGAGCGGGGCCCCGAGAAGGGTACGCCAGCCAGAGCAGCCACATCGCCCTCTGAATCAGAGGAAATGGACACCCTGGCCCTTTTTGCGGATCGTTCAGCCATCAGCATCTGCACCTGAGACACTAAGGAAGCCACCACAGCGGTCAGATCGGCCCCCTCGGGGGGTGCAGCAGCCCCCTGGTCCCCCACCAGGGCGGGGGGAAACTTGCTATCCTGAGAATCCATGCCCCAGTAATGAAAAGTAAAAAAAGGTACTGGCCCTTTAAACACCACGGCGAGCGCAGCCCACCGTACACTACTGTATGCACCGACCCCGCAGGGATAGACAACACTGAGCAAGGAATGACAGGACAAAGAAGGTAAAAACCTGGAGAGAGCACAACAGGCTGCTGCCACCGATCGCTGTTCCCAGAGAAAGAGGAAGTGATGCAAAAGCTGGCTGACTGATATAGCCTATGAGGCTCCGCAAACATGGCGCCGACATGTGCTCGGACGAGCACGGCCGCCAAAATGGTGGCGAATGGCGCCAAAACATGGCGCTGTACAGGGACAGGGCCGGTCACAGCATGCAAGCAAGAAAATGGTGGATCGCCACAGCGGCCGCCGCAACAACACATGTCTGCACCCAGAGCATAACTCACAGCAGAGCAGGATGGCCCCCCCTCGCAGCCCACAGGCAGTGCACACATACAGGGACCTGACAGGGAGCCCGCATTTACACAGACATGGGGGGTACTACACAGCCACAGACTGACACCCACACAGAAGGTCCCCACACAGAAGGTGCTTACCGTAACAGATGGCGTGGGGAGCCATCTCCAGCGACAAACCGCTATCAAGGCAGACAGGGAGTGCCGCAGCCAGGACGCTTGTGGACTGCAGCCATAGACCGCAGCATGGCGTCCAGTGAGGTAGCCACCTCACAGGCAGCATCCCTGCAGCAAACAGGGATGGGTCGTTCAATGTGCCAGGGCAAACCTAAGCTGAACGCTCGATGGCAGGCTGGGGATCCATCTGGCTCTCAGCCCTGGGATCCAGGGCGGCCAGTCCGAGACCCAGCTCCGCATGATGATTCTTAATCCGAAGATCCCTAAACTAAAGCTGACAAAACAACAGCTAGTAAAGAAAAGAAAAAAATACTTGAAATAAAATCAAATAAAGGGTAGAAGGCTGAGAATGAGCCCCAGCACAGGAAAGCCAGCTACTCCTAAGCTAGGCAAGATCAAACTGAGTTGGGAATGCTGGTGCAGGGAGGTATTGACTGAGGGGACAGCCCCTAGGGGTGTGTCTATGCTAAAAGCTTTTGTATTAACAATTCTTGTTGCCTAGCTACTCCTACGGAGCAAAGGTCAATACCCATTGGTGAAGACTTGGGAAGGGGCGGCGACTGTCGGAGGACGTAAGAGAAATTCTATTTTCTCTTACGTCCCTAGAAGCAGCCACTTCCTCACAAATGGGACGTCCCAAAGCAGTGTAGGCATGAGGGGTGGGAAGAAATGCAAACCAACAAACAGTAAACGATCCATCAAGCCCAGAAGAAAACGTAGCCAACAGGGCAACAAAAAGCTCAACCACCAGGAGCTAACCCCAAAACAAAAATTTACCCCATGAAAAGAAAATCATGTCTATTCAGCAAACAGCAGCCTGCAAAACTTTGCGGCCAAAGGAAGCATCCGAGGATGCCATCAAGTCAATCTTGTAGAATTTTGTAAAAGTGTGCACAGACGACCAGGTCGCCGCTTTACACACCTGAACCACAGAAGCCTGATGGTGAAAAGCCCAAGAGGCACTCAGTGCTCTAGTGGAATGTGCCCTCACAGGGAAAGGAAGCACCTGACCCTTCAGTGAATAGGCCTGAACAATAGTCTGTCTGATCAATTTGGAAAAGGTTGCAGCGGACGCAGCCGAACTCTTACGAGGTCCCTCAGGAAGGACAAACAGGGAATCAGACGTCCGAAAGGATTCCGTGGCCGGCAGGTAAACCCTGATCGCCCGAACGACATCCAGTGAATGCAGAGCAAATTCCTTGGGATGCTTGGGCTTCGCACAAAGCGAAGGCAAAACAATATCTTCATTGAGGTGGAAAGCAGACACCACCTTAGAGAGAAAAGATTGGTTAGGTTGCAGAACAACCTTACCCCTATGAATGACAAGAAAGGGCGAATGGCAAGACAGAGCCACCAACTCAGACACCCTGCGAGCAGAAGTGATAGCCACCAGAAAGGCAACTTTCTGGGACAGTAAAGGCAGAGAGATTTCTGTAATATTTTCAAAGGGAGGCCATTACAGAACAGACAAAACCATATTCAGATCCCACGGAGGCAAAGGGGATCTCCTTGGAGGAGCCAAACAACGCACCCCTTGAAGTAAGGTGCGAATCAGGGAGTTAGTCGCCAAGGGACGCTGAAAGTAAATGGCCAAGGCCGACACCTGACCTTTAATCATGCCCAAAGCCAAACGTTAAGGCCCGTACACACGTACCGATTGTCAGCGAACGATCGGCCGTCTTTTGTCCCTGGGCTGTCGGTGTCTGTTGAAAAGTGCAAAGACAGCACAAGAATTTTGTCCGCCGACTACAGCCGACTGCAGAAGTGATGTCATGTAATGGTTAACTTTCCCTGTGTTTTTTTTTTTTTCTGAGCATGCCCAGTCTTGCAAATCTGCGGTCTGTCGTCTGAATTCTGTACTGACTGGCGAACAATCGGCCGATCTGGTGTCGGCATACAAAAATTTTAATGCTTGCAAGACAGACTCTTGTCGGCAGAATGTGCGCTGACGGCTGTCGGAGGCACCATACTAACAAGCGTACAATCGGCAGATCTTGCGTCCGCCGACGTTTGAATGCCGACGATCGGTACGTGTGTACGGGCCTTTACTCCACACCTTTCTACAGGAAAGCTAAGCCACCGAAAAGGAGCGAGGATGCAACCCTTGCGACTCACACCAGGCAATGTACGCTTTCCAGGTACGATGGTAAATCTTCCTGGAGGTAGCCTTCCGAGCTCTCAGCAAGGTAGGAATCACAGCATCAGAGAGACCCCTGTCTCTCAACACCTGGCCTTCAACAGCCACGCCATTAAAGCCAGAGACCGTAAAGCAGGATGGAAAATCGGCCCTTGATATAGCAGATCTTTCCTCAGAGGCACCCGCCAGGGAGGCTCGATGACCTTTTTTACGAGGTCCGTGTACCAAGACCAGCGAGGCCAGTCTGGTGCCACCAGAATCACCTGCACCCTTTCCAACACCAATCTGTGGAGGAACTTAGACAGAATTTGAATGGGGGGGGGGGGGGGAGGCATAAATCAACCGATACTGGTGCCAAGGCAACACCAACGCACCTGTGGTGTCTGCCAGACGATCTCGCGCCCTGGCCACAAACCTTTCTACCTTTCTGTTCAGACGAGACGCGAACAGATCCACCTCTGGTGTCCCCCATCGGGCACATAGGAGACAAAACACCTCCGGATACAGGGACCATTCACCCTGATCCAAGGACCGACGACTCAGATAGTTCGCCTGCCGGTTCTCCACTCCAGGAATGTGAACAGCGGAGAGAGCTCGGCCCAGGTCAGAATCTCGGCAACTTCCTTGGCTGCCCGGGAACTCCTGGTGTCCCCTTGGTGATTGATATACGCCACAGCCGTGGCATTGACGGTTTGAACATGATCCGGGTGACCGTGCAACCGAGGCGTCCAATGAAGCAGAGTTTGATCGCCCTCAACTCCAGGACATTTATCAGCCAGGAAGATTCCTCCTTCGACCACGTTCCTTGGGCACAAAGTGTCCAGTACTCGACCCCAGCCCATCAGGCTGGCATCCGTGGTGATCACCATCCACAACAGCTGCAGAAAAGACTTGCCCTGGCTCAGAGCGGGCGACAGAAGCCACCACGAAAGCTCCGACCTCGTGAGAAACGGCTCACATTCTGTCCAAGGACTGTAGGTCCTTGTTCCATTTGGCAAGAATCTCTGCTTGCAGAGTGAAGCCTTGAAAGTCGACACCATCAGCCCCAGGGACCTCATGCAGGTCCGCAAGGAGGAGAGATCGCTGTCCCTGAGGGTCCAGATCTTGCCCTGCAAAGTTCTGAAGTTTTCCCTCTGGCAGAAAAAACCTTTGCTTGAGCGGAGTCCAAGACCATGCCCAGATAATTCAGATGCACTGACGGGGTCAGTGCCGACTTCTGGACGTTAACGGTCCACCCAAATTACTGGAGCGTCTGAACCGTGACTGTCAGATCTTCCGACAGAGTGGCACACAAGCTCACCCTTAACAAGAGATCGTCCAGATAACTGAGGATCGCAATCCCCCTCTTGCGCAGCAGAGCCAGCACCATGGCCAAAACCTTGGTAAAGACGCTGGGAGCAGAAGCTAGACCAAAAGGTAATGCCACAAATTGAAAGTGCTCCTCCACTACAGCGAAACGGAGATAACGCCGTCGACTTTCGTAGATAGGGATGTGCAGATACGCATCCTTTAATTTGATGGAGGCAAAAAAATCTCCTTGATTTAAAGACGCCACCACAGACCGGATGGATTCCATCTGAAACTTCTGTACCCGCACAAAGCGATTCAGAGATTTGAGGTTTAGAATCGGACGCACCTTGCCCTCTTTTCTGGGCACCGTGAACAGGTTTGAATAGAAACCGCAAAACCTGTTCCGCTGATGGACCGGGACCACAACGTCCTTGAGATCTGTCAAACGATCCGGAGAAAGACTGAGATTTGATGGAAAGAACCTGTGTGCTGGGCGAGACTGAAATTCGATCTTGTACCCCGAACTAATCAGTTCGTGAACCCATTTGTCTTGAAGCAGAGACGTCCGGGGTTCCCGAAAGTAACACAGACGTCCCCCCACCCCTGAACCGGGTGAGGGTGTCCCTTCATGCGGAGGAAGACTTGGCCGCAGCACCGGACTAACCGGCCTTGGGCTTACCTGAACAAGCCTTCTTTTTTCTGCCGGAGGCTTTGAACAGTTTACCTTTTTCTTGCACCCCTGAGGCACGAAAAAGCCCCTGGTGAGCCTTAAAGGAAGGACCCCGCTTACCACGGGGTGCCTTTCCCTTCGTGGATTGGGGTAGAAGAGTACTCTTACCCCTTGTGAGACCCTTGATCAGCTAATCCAAGGAGTCACCAAAAAGGCATTCCCCCAAAAAGGGAAGATCCGACACGGCCTTCCTAGAAGCTTGGTCCGCCGACCAGCTCTTCAGCCACACCATGCGGCAAAAGGCAATCCCCACCACAGATACTCTTGCGACCAGGGGAACCTCGTGCAGGGCCGCGTCACACAGATACACCATGGCCTGGGCCATTTTATCCGTGAGCTCAATGAGTCGGAGGAACCGACTCAGCCAGCAGGTTGCTCAAGCACCTTAATTCATTCCATAACCCCATCTGAGAACAAGCGCGGAAGGGAACAAAGGCTTGAGGAGCGAGTCCGCCACCAAGTGCAGGTGTCGGGAAAGAGATTCCATGTGCCTGTCCACCGGGTCCTTAAACACCAGGGAGTCCTCCACGGGTACCCCTGTGGATTTAGTCAACCGTGAAACAGTGTGGTCCACCATAGGTGACATGGTCCAGCGATTGGAAACAGTCTGCAAAGGGGTAACGCCGCTGAAAATGCTTAGGCACTGCCAGCATGTGCTTAATGCGCTGCCATTGCTCGTTGACGATCTTGTGAAACTCCTCGGGGCAAGGAAAAACCTGACCCGACTTCTGGGCTTTGCAGGAGCCGAAGACAACCCGCTTTCCTGACTGTGTGGGCTCATCATCAATATTCAAAGTCTCCCTGACGGATTGAACCAGTGCTTCCACCAAAGCGCGGTCTGGCGCTGCAGCTGCGGAGGACTCATCTTCCTCCCCGTCCGAGTGTGAGGACAGGGATCCCTAAGGGAGGGCATTGTCCCTGGCAACCACATCAGGCTCAGAAGACAGAGGGCATTGCCCGTTTTTGAACAGCAACTTGTGACATGACCAGATCTACTTTGGACGCCAGAGTTTCTATGGCTGCAGACAGAGATGCTAGGGAAGGCGATCCAGATGTCCCAGATGCACACACAAGATCAGCGGGGACATTTTCACTCTGGGACTCCATGATGGCAACGAGACAATAAAAGGTACACTGGCCCTTTAAATCCATGATAGCGGTCTGTACCGCTAAAGCGTGCTACCGCTGGAGTCCCCCTTTAGCTAGCAGATAAACTGATAGGAGCTAAATGTGTCTGAAGAATGCCCAACAGGACCAAAGACCCCTTTAATGTGCCAGAACTGGATCAGCAACCGCTCTCCACGCTGTCTGCAGCAAGTGAAAACTTCTGGGAGGAAGTGACCAAATATCACTAGAGGCCGAAGCCCCCTGAGCCACAACAAAATGGTGCCCGAAAACGGCGCCAAACACACAGCAAGGCAAGAAAATGGTGCTGCCCTTACACTGATGCAGCCTGGCTGCCCACAACCAAAATGGCGGCCAAAAACGGTGCCAGCGATCAGGAGCCCAGGGAACAAGGCCATCGCAGGAATCCACAACAGGGAACCCCCCAGGACAAGGTAGTAGCTATACACCCCCCCTCCAGGTGTCAGACGTGTATAGCGCCCTCAGGGGGAACTTACAGAGACCGCAGCTCTGAGTGGGGGTGCTGCAAGCCAAGAGGGGTACGCTGCAACTCAGGGTGTTCCAGGTTTATGCTCCCCGGCAAAAGTTCTGTTTGCAGGCTTGTCCCCATCCGTCAGGGCACCGTCGTGGTGAGGCCTGGGCAGAACACAACCTGCTCACACTCGTTGGCCAGGCTGGGAGTCCATGAGGACCTATATTATCCAGTGCGATACCTCAGCCTGGCTGTCGCTTGTAGTTCACCAGGAGGATCCCCCTGACACTAGCAAGCGATAGTGAGTAAAGAATATCAAACAAACGTTTCTCAAGAAAATAAAAAACGGAGACCGGAGTCCCAGTAGGGAAACGTAGGTCCTAGTCCTAACACTAGGCAGCAAGAAACTGATTAGTAAGCACAATGTGTCTGGGGTAACGTCTGAGGGGACAGCCCCTAAGGCTGTGTATAGTGAAAAGTTTTCTAGGAGTTTCACTGCCTAGTCTTACTCCTGTAGAGGGTGCATTACCCATTTGTGAGGAAACTATGAAGTGGCTCCGTCTGTCAGAGGACATAAGAGAAAAACAAACCCTCAAAAGAGAACAAACAAAAAAGGTTCTCTTTTAAACAGCAGCCTGCAAAACCTTGTGGCCAAAAGAGGCATCCGAGGATGCCAACACATCTACTTTGTAGAATATTGCAAACTTGCACAGACGACCAAGTTGCCGCCTTGCAAACTTGCATCACTGACTCCTAATGGCGAAAAGCCCAAGAGGCACTCAGCGACCTAGTAGAATACGCCTTCACAGGGAAAGGAGGAACCTGACCCTTCAATGGATAAGCCTGAACAAACGTCTGCCTGATCCATCTGGATATGGTCACAGTAGATGCAGCCAATCCTTTACGAGGTCCCTCGGTAAGGACAAAAAGAGCATCTGATTTTCTAAAAGACTCAGTCTATTCTGTCTACGGAGAACCACATCCAAAGAATGCAAGGCAATTTCCTTGGAATGCTTGAGCTTGGGACAGAGTGAAGGCAGCACAGTGTCTTTATTCAAATGAAAATTAGAAACCACCTTAGGAAGAAAAGACTGATTAGGTTGGAGTACCAACTTATCTTTGTGGAAACCAAATAAGGTGAGCGGCATGAAAACACCGCCAATTCAGACACTCTGCGGGCAGAAGTGATATCTGTGACGGTGGCGGGTATCAGACTCCTGGCCTTCTCATCCAACTCGTGACCAAGGACCAGGCAATCTCACACCCGAACGTCACTTGCGAAACAATGCCACACTCAGCTGCACCTGGCACAAAGATTTTCCATCTTGCGGGAAAACATTCTAGATGCCAGCAGGCTGAGAGCGATTGTCACCGGGCTAATTAAGCAATTAACCCTTTCTCTGCCACCACCTCTACCTTATGATGAGCCCAGAGGACGCTCGTAATACCAATTATAACTTTAGAATAATCATCTGTAACACGTGCTGTCACCGCAGACAGGAATGTCCAGAGGATTTATTCTAGACAGTAGCGCTCTTTAAGAGACAGGTTCTTTGGTAGCTTTGCATTAAGAGCTTAGTGACAAGATTAACTCTTTCAAAATAAGGTTTAATAAAAGGGTTAAAATTGGTGCAAAATAAAAATATTTACAGAAAAATGGGTTTCAAAGAAATAGAGACACAATTCAGCAATTTAGAACAATAAGATAAAGAATTAGAAATAAGAATACTTGCAGTCAATGTCCTTGTATTATCAGAGTTTCAAAAGCTGAGCCAGTGATCAGTTCTCCACTTGCTAGATGTTGCTTCTTTGATGGTACAAGAGAACTGAAAAAAAACATCTGCTTCTTTCCTTTTCTCTGAGACCCCAGGGGGTGTCACCAGAGGTCCTTGACCAATAAACCCAGTGGCCCTGGGCGGCTCTAGGCTCAGACAATGGCAAGGAACCTCCCGTTTAGACAGATTTATAACATAATTCATATCTTCCAATATCTACCAGGTGTCTTCTTGAAACTGATATATTATTGTGCCGCATTGAATTTTACATCCAGACACCAAACACAGGTTATCTCCAAGTAACCTCTGACCCGTAAGGCTTCTGACAGCTAGCTTGTCTTCCATAGGAGCGAACGTGATCATGTATGATCTCGTTCCGTTCAATATTTTATTTCTCATCCAAATATATACTTTTTGTTATTGTGTCATGTTCCTGTCTGCATTTATGAATTGGGTATGGATTTGTTAGATGTATGGGTACAATTTGGCTGGGGAATTCACAACCCAGCCTGGTCAGCCTTAGTGGACATCTGCCAGGATGTGCTGAGATAAGGTTCCTAGATAAGGTTCTTTGAAGTAACAGCTCTATTGAAGTCCAAGCCCTGCATTCCAGGAATTAACACTGAGGAGGGGGCTGGGGTGAGGGGCTGTGAGAGTTGCCTTTTAAACTGTCATGGCTGCTGGAGTAACACAAAATGGTTGCTTGACAAAATGGTGTCCCAGTGCAGGACAGCATTACAATACCCACCAAAAAGGTAACCTTCTGAGACAAAGAAAGCAGAGAAATCTCCCTAATGTTCTCAAAAGGAGGCTTCTGAAGAACAGATATCAAATTCAGATCCCACGGAGGAAGCGGAGATAGTCTCAGGGGTAATCCGCTTGCCAGTTCTCCACACCTGGAATGTGTACAGCAGAGAGGGCTGGATCAAACTTTTCTGCCCAAGCCAGAATCTTGCCCCCCGCCCCCGATGATTGATGTAAGCCACAGCTGTGGCGTTGTGTGATTGAATCCGAACCGGACAATCTCGCAGATGAGTCGACCATTGGCTGAGACAAAGCTTTATTGCTCTGAGCTCCAAAACAAAAATCGGTAGTGTTGACTCTTCTACTGTCCAGGTTCCCTGGGCACAGAGCTTTCCTAGCAACCCGCCCCCACCCGACAGGCTGGTGTTTGTGGTCACCAACATCTAAAACAATGGCAGAAAGGACTTGCCCTGGCTTAGTGCTGGCGACTGAAGCCACCACGACTGGCAGCAAGCTGGTGGTGGTCACCCAGGATCTCCTGCAGACAAACAGCACAGAGGAAGAGTTGCTGGCCGGCTGACCAGGTGATGTCATCTGCTTCTGCTCAGGACACTGTGTCCTGAGATGTCCAGCTTTCCCACAGGTGTAGCATCTGCAGGTGTCAGTTGCAGTTGAGGTGACACCAGAGACTGCAGGTGCTGGTTGATGGGGAACTTGACTCATAGGTGCAGGAGGTGTTGCCACGTGCGATTTCCCTTTCGCGCCATACAGAGGAGCCTTGCAATGGTCAGATACCCGAGTGTGGATGTAGGTATCTGCCAGTTCTGTTGCTGCTTGGGCAGAGGCTGGCTTCCGTTCCAACACAAACTGTCTGACGTCTGTAGGACAGATGTGCAAGAGTTGATCTCCAATCATGAGATCCTCCAAGGACTCAAAAGAAATGGCGTTCAAGCCTTTAGTCCACTGCCGGAATGTGGTGCGTAAGCGGCTTACCACATCCATATATGAGTCCCCAGGCCAGGGGGTGACATCCAGTGGTACTCCAGTGTCAGTCTCTGCTGGCCCATCCTGCGAGGCCATTCCTGAATCACTGGGCTCTGAAGAAACGGAAGCCTCCTCTTCTGGTTCCGCCAGATTCTGGCTTGCCTGGATATCATGCTCCTGCAGGGCATGAATCATTCCTTCACGATTTTTGCCACTGACGTCAAGTCCTCTTGATGTGCACTCCGTACTCAGATAATTTTTATTCCTTTTCTTATAATCCGATAAACCAGGCATGTTTGCAAGCAGAAAAGATAGAACAGAAAGCAAAGTTAGAAAAGAGCTGTAGAAAGTAGAGGTTGCTGTGTGTCTCTTTTAAAAAACGAAAAATATGCACCAGCTTGTCTCTAAGGACTGCTTTCCACAACCGTTACTATCCTTCAGTGCAGAGCTAATTCCTAACAGTGCACTGACTGCTCTTAATGCAAGACTATCCCACGTACGCTGCCAGCCAATATGTGTGACGGTGGCGGGTATCAGACCCCTGAATTCTTATCCAACTCGTGACCAAAGACCAGGCAATCTCACACCCTGCCGTCACTTGCGTAACAATGCCACTCTCAGCCGCACACCACAATCTAGATGCCAGCAGACAGAGTGATTGTCACCGGGCTAATTAAACAATTAACCCTTTCTCTGCCCCCACCGCTTCGTTTGAGCCCAGCGGACGCTCGTAATTTTAGAATTACCAATTATGATTTTAGAATAATCATCTGTAACATGCGCTGTCACCGCAGACAGGAGTGTCCAGAGGATTTTATTCTACACAGTAGCGAACTTCAAGAGACAGGTTCTTTGGGTAGCTTGGCATTAAGAGCTTAGTGACAAGGTTAACACTTTTTCAAAATAAAGTTTAATAAAAAGGTTAAAATTGTTGCAAATAATATTTACAGAAAAATGGGTTACAAAGAAATAGAGACACAATTCAGCAATTTAGAAAATTAAGATGGGAATATTATGGGAGGCCCATAAGACAGTGGTGAGAGGAGTCCTCATAAAACATGGAGCACGTATTAAAAGAGAAAGGAATGAACAACTTCTAGAAAGACTTAGAATTTTAGAGACGGAACATAAGCAAAGCCCGGTGGATACAATATTGATCGAGCTGAAGTTGGTTAGAAAACAGATAACGGACCTGTTGAAATATAAGGCTAAGGCCGCCTTACAAAGATGCCGCAAGTTAAACTATGAGACAGGTAATAAATGTGGGAAAATATTAGCTAGAACCGTACAGGAACAGAGGACGAGATCGTATATACCACATATTATCTCAACAGAGGGAGTTAAGAAAACTTTACCTACACAAATACTGGGAGAATTTGAGAAATATTACACTTCATTATATAATTTAAAAGAGACACCACCCCGGCAGCAAGATATGGATCAATATTTAGCTCAATCACAGCTACCAAAACTATCGGAGGAAGATCGAGAATACCTAGAGACTGAGATCACTGTAGAGGAGATAAAACAGGTAGTTAAATCAATGAAACCCGGGAAAGCACAGGGCCCGGATGGCCTAACGACACAATATTACCAGTTATTGATCCATATCTTGGGCCCTTATATGGTAAAATTATATAATGCAACAGGCTTAGATGGGAAATTGACGAGAGATACACTTACAGCTCATATCTCACTAATATTAAAAGGAGGGTAAAGATCCAGCTTCATGTAGCAGCTATAGACCAATATCTCTATTGAATGTGGACTTAAAGGTATTGACTAAAATCCTAGCAAATAGACTGGCAGAATTTCTCCCAAGCCTAATACATTTAGACCAAGTAGGTTTTATGTCATCAAGAGAGGCAAAAGATAATACTACAAGAGTTCTTAATTTGATGCAAACCGCAAAAGAAAAAAAGACCCCTTATGTAGTGCTGAGTACGGATGCAGAGAAGGCATTTGATAGGGTGGGGTGGCCATTTCTGTTTTCCCTACTCAGACACATTGGAATGGGAGAAGCTATGATAGAAAAGATAACTAGAGTATATACAGAGCCGATAGCTAGGGTGAAGGCCAATGGCTTATTATCTGAAGCATTCCCAATAAGAAATGGCACAAGACAGGGATGCCCATTGTCACCCCTCTTGGTTGCCTTAAAAGTGGAACCTTTTCTGTGCAGAATCCGATTAAACCAAGACATTGAAGGTATAAAGGTAAAGGAGAATCAATATAAAGTAGCTGCTTACTCAGATGATTTGTTATTCTCTTTGACCAACCCGGGTATTTCACTGCCGAACATGTTACAGGAGTTCAAAAAATTTAATGCTATGTCTTATTTAAAAATTAATTATGGAAAATCAGAGGCAATGGGAGTGGGGATGCCCACGGCCCAAGTGAACTTACTGAAAGCCAGTTTTGGATTCAGATGGAAGGATGATGCAGTGAAATACCTGGGGACTTACATACCAGCGAAGTTAATACAGGTTTATGATCTTAATTTCCTGCCTCTATTGGCAATGACTAGGAGGCTCCTTAAACAATGGCATGGCGGATGCATTCATGGTTCGGCAAATGTAATTTGCTGAAGATGATAGTGTTGCCCAAATTTTTGTATTTGTTTCGAGCACTCCCGGTTAAGATACCGAGTGTTTTTTTTAAAGCAATACATTCCCTTTTTGTAAAATATATATGGGCCCACAAAAGATCGCGAATAGCACGTAGAACTTTAATTCTATCAAAAAAAAAGGGAGGGTTAGCATTGCCGGATATCCGAGCTTACTATCATGCAGCCCATGTGAGTAGGGTCTTAGACTGGTGGCACCACTCGGAAAATAAACTGTGGATACAAATCGAACAGACACAAATGGAGATAGATTTAAAGAGAGCATTATGGTGCTTTCAAACACTGCCTAAAGAGCTGAAACATCACCCAATAATAGGAAACACATTACGTATATGCGCACACCCAAATATATATAGTAAATTAACAAGGAAAGAGTCCCCCTTGTTCCCAATACTGGGGAATCCTCAGTTTTCCCCGGGCTTAGATACTAGACAATTCTTAATCCTAAGGGAAAAGAAACAGGAACAAGCCTTGTCATTCTTGATACAAAATAAATGGCCTTCAGTTAATCAACTGCTGGACAGAAATGGACCATATAGCCTGCCTTTTTGGCAAGCAGTTCAATTACATCACTTCCTGGCTTCAATACAGAACCCGGATAGGTATAACAGAGTATTAACAAGATTTGAAAAATACTGTGTGGAACCAGGAAATTTATTACACATACATAGTTACATAGTTACATAGTAGGTGAGGTTGAATAAAGACAATAGTCCATCCAGTTCAACCTGTGTAGGTGTGTGTGACTGTAATCATCTAACATAGCCCTCAATCTCCTGATCCTTGAGATGTAAGTCTAAGAGTCTTTTGAAAGTCACCATACTACCCGCAGAAACCACCTCTTGTGGTAGACAATTCCACAATCTTGTAGCCCTAACAGTAAAGAACCCCCCACGTTGCCTGAGGTTAAAACGCTTCTCCTCTAATCGCATTGTATGTCCTCGAGTCCTCATGCAATTCCTTCGAATGAACAGCTTTTCTTCTAAGCTGAGATCCCCATTAAGATATTTATAAATTGCTATCATGTCCCCTCTCAGACGTCTTTTCTCCAGGGAAAATAAATCGAGCGATTGCAGCCGCTCTTCATAGGTAAGGTCCTCCAACCCCCTAATCAGTTTAGTTGCCCTTCTCTGGACTTTCTCCAGCTCCAACACATCCCTCCTGAGGACTGGCGACCAGAACTGGACAGAATACTCCAGATGCGGTCGGACCAGAGTTTTATAAAGTGGAAGGATTATAGTCTTATCTCTGGAATACATCCCTTTCTTTATGCATGCTAATATTCTGTTGGCTTTGGAAGCTGCCGCTTGGCATTGCATGCTGTTGCCTAATCTATCATCAACTAAGACTCCCAGATCTTTCTCCATTTTTGATTCCCCCAAGGGTTCCCCTCCTAACGTGTATTGTGTTTTTATGTTTTTGGTCCCCAAGTGCAAAACCTTACACTTCTCCACATTAAACCTCATTTGCCATGTCGTTGCCCACTCCGTAATTTTGTCCAGGTCATTCTGTAGGATATCTGCTTCATGATGTGCAGTTATTGCCCTGGCCAATTTTGTGTCATCTGCAAAAACTGATAACGAACTACTGATCCCTTCCTCAATGCTGTTTATGAATAAATTGAACAAGGTTGGTCCCAGGACTGAGCCCTGGGGCACCCCGCTTACTACCTCAGACCAGTCTGAGTATGCGCTGTTTATTACTACCCTTTGGACACGGCCTTTTAGCCAATTCCGTATCCAAGAGCAAACCCTGCTGTCGATACCTGCAGACCTTATTTTATAAATTAAGCGCTTGTGGGGAACTGTATCAAACGCCTTAGCGAAATCCAAGTACACCACATCCACTGGTCTCCCCCTATCTAGCTCACAGCTCACTTCCTCGTAGAATGCTAAGAGATTGGTTTGACAAGATCGCCCATTTGTAAACCCGTGCTGGTTACTACTGATGATGTTGTTGTCTTTAGCATACTCTACGATATAGTCCCTTATCATCCCCTCCAAAAGTTTACATATTATTGATGTCAGACTGACAGGCCTATAATTTCCCGGGATATGTCTCTGGCCCTTTTTGAATATCGGAATCACGTTAGCCTTCCTCCAATCCCCTGGTACATCTCCTGTCCTAATACTGTCAGCAAAGATCAGGAACAGTGGTCTAGATATAACCATACTGAGTTCCTTGAGCACTCTCGGATGTACGCCATCCGGGCCTGGTGATTTGTTTGTGCTAAGTTTATCCAGTCTTTCCCTGATTTCCCCCTCTGTTAGCCATAGTGGCAAGTCCTGTGTATTACTACTAACCATACAGTCATGGTCAGTGTACCCTTCCTTTTCCTGCGTAAAGACTGACGAGAAAAAAGAATTCAGCACGGTTGCTTTTTCAGTGTCCTCTGTAACCATCCTCCCATCATCGCTAATTATGTGTGCAATATGCTCTGCCCTAGTTTTTTTGCTGTTGATATATTTAAAGAATTTCTTTGGGTTTTTTTTACTATCCTCCGCTATTTGTCTCTCAAAGTTGATTTTAGCCATCTTGATTTCGTGTTTACACTTCTTATTTTCCTCCTTGTATTGCTGGAAGGCCGATACGGTGCCCTCTGATTTATATTTCTTGAAGGCCAATTTTTTTCCCCTAATAAGTTTTTTAACGCTACGGTTTAGCCAGCCAGGTTTGGCTTTGTCTCTTCTAAATTTATTCCCCATAGGAATGCACTGCAAGATGCCTTTGCTTAATATTGTTCTAAAGCATTCCCATTTTTCCTCTGTGGTCAGTGATCCCAGGGTTTGGTCCCAGTTTACCCTTTCCATCAATGAGTACAATTTTGGAAAGTCTGCCCTTCTGAAGTTTAGGGTTCTTATGTTCCCCACTTGCCTTTTTATATTGTTATTTATACTAAATGTGATCATCCTGTGATCGCTAGAGCCCAGGTTGTCCTGGACTCCTACCTCCGAGATTATGTCTGGGTCATTAGTGATCAATAGATCCAGGATAGCATTCTCTCTAGTAGGGGAATGCACCAACTGCGACATGTAGTTATCCTGTAAGGTTTCCGTGAATAGCCGGGCCTTATGCGAGTGTGCAGTCCCCTCTTCCCAGTCAATGTCGGGATAATTGAAGTCCCCCAATATGATGACTGATCCTAGTTTTGCCGCTTTACCTATTAGTGCTAAAAATTCCAGCTCTACCTCCTCCCCTTGGTTAGGTGGCCTATAGCAAACCCCCACAACTACTTTTCCCTTATCTTCTTCCCTATCGAGTTCAACCCACACAGATTCTAAATCCATGCTCATCCCATCCGTAATGTCACTCCTTTCTAGCACCTTTATATTGTTCTTGACATAGAGACATACCACTCCCCCTCTTTTACCAACCCTGTCCTTCCGGTACACCGAATACCCTTGGATATTGGCCAGCCAGTCATGTGAGGGGTCGAACCAAGTCTCCGTTATTCCCACAAGGTCTATGTCCTCCTCATGTACTAACATGTCCAACTCATCCATCTTATTAGCTAGGCTCCTGGCATTAGCATATACCCCTCTTAGTTTTACGGAAGTTAAACGTGATTGGCGGTTTTGTTTATTTCTGTTTGGTCTGCTGTTCTCCCGCACAGACCCGCCAATTGATGATGTTGACCTACTGTCGCTATTGACCCTACAACTGCCTTCAGTCCTCTGCTCCCTCCTGACTGATTCTATTTCTGAGCCCTCCCCCCCGTCTCCTAGTTTAAAAGCCCCTCCAACTCGGTGGCCATCTTTCTCCCCAAAAGAGCTGTACCGTCCCCATTAAGGTGCAGCCCATCCTTACTAAAGAGCCGGTAGCCGACTGAGAAGTCAGCCCAGTTCTCCAGGAACCCAAACCCCTCCTTCCTACACCAATTCCTCAGCCACTTGTTAACTTCCCTAAGCTCCTTCTGCCTCTCCTGTGTGGCTCGAGGTACAGGCATACTATCGATTTCTTATGATTTATTGACAAACTCGGAGGAGCAACCTAAACTTCCATGGGTGGGAAAATGGGGAAGGGACCTGGAGTGTGATTTGACAGATGAACAGGTACAGAGGATAGTAAGACTTGCCTTTAAACCATCTAGATGTACCAAAACTCAGGAGACGAACTATAAGTTTATAACGAGATGGTACATCACACCTAGGAAATTACATAACTGGTATCCAAGAGAAACCAATAGTTGCTGGAGATGTAAAAAAGAAGTAGGCACGTTAATCCATGTCCTCTGGGCCTGTCCAGAAGTAAAACCATACTGGGAGAGAGTAAAGGATATAATCCAGAAATTTACCGAATATAGAATAGAGGAGAGGCCGGCTTTCTTCTTGTTGCATCTGTCAGATATCCCGATAAGGAGATATGAAAACTCTATTATCCCTCACCTGGTGAATGCAGCCAAGGCATGCATCCCGAGTAATTGGAAAAAAATACAACCTCCTTTAATAATGGAATGGATAAATAGAGTAGAGGAAATAAGGAGAATGGAAGAGTTAATTGCAACTTCACAAAATAGACAGGAAAAGTATAAGAAAGTATGGGATGCATGGAATCAGTTTGTAGTCTCTGAGGAAGGGAAACAACTTACAATAGGATAAAAGTAGTTTCGAGGAGATGATGAATATCTTTGATTGCTGGCCGTGGATAAGTATGTATATAATTATTATTTTTTCCTTTTTTTTTTGGGTTGTTGTCACTGTTGATGGTGGGAGGGAGGGAGGGAAAGGGAGGGAAAGGTTTGGGAAAGGGGGGAAAAAAAGAAAAAAGAAGGAATATAGGATGTGTAAAATATAAGATGAATGCCAAAATACCTATTAAATTAGAGACATATTTTTCACTTAGAATATTAATGTATGTATTATTGAAATTCCTGAATAAAATTTATATTTGAAAAAAAAAAAAAAAAGAAAATTAAGATAAAGAATTAGAAATGAAATACTTGCAGTCAATATCCTTGTATTATCAGAGGTTCAGAGCTGAGCATGTGTGATCGGTTCTTCCCTTGTTGGATGGTACCTCCTTCATGTTAAAATGAGAACTGAGAAACTTATCAGCTTCTCTCTTTTTCTCTGACCCACAGAGGGTGTCACCAGAGGTCCTTGACCAATAAACACTGGGGCCATGGGCAGCCCTAAGGCTCAGCAAATGCCAAGGAACCTCCCTTTTAGACAGATTTATAACAGAATTCATATCTTGAAATATGTTTTGGTTACCTTCTTTAAACTGCTAGTCCCTCACTCAGCAGGTGAATTGCCTTTAAACTATACCAAATATGAATATTTTTATCATACAGGGAATATCTTATCGCTCTTTTCTATTCCATGTGCGATAGGGGGATCATGCATGGTCTCATTTCATTCAGTATTTTATTTGGCATTCAAATATATACTTTCTAGAGACATATCTTGGCTGTGTTTACAATTATGATTGTGTGTGAATGTATTACAGTTCTAATGGCCAGCTGGGCAGTGTGGTATTTACGACCCAGCCTGGTCAGTCTTAATGGCTTGCTCATTTATAGCTTTACACATCTGCTAGGCGTCCTGTCTGCGGAGATAAGGTTTGCTTTGAAATAACAGCTCTTTTGAAGCTCGCATACTAATGTTAAGTGACCCAGGGAGTTAATTAGCTTGAGGAGAGGGCTGGGCGAATCAGTGGTCCCTGGTCTACCTGTTATGGCTGCTTTAAACAAAATAGTTGCCTGACAAAATTGTGTCCCAGTGCACGATACCATTACACAAGGGTTCCCAAATAGAGACCTGATTAAGACCAATTAAGGCATCAGGGTAGATTTCTTGAAATTGATATTCCACCCGAGCTCTTGCAGGGTACTGACAGTCATCGACAGATCGCCCATCAGGACTGAATGAGAGTCCGCTCTCAATAGTACGTCCAGATACCCCAGTACCCCTTTGGCGCAGCAATGCCAACAACGGGGAAAGTACCTTGGTAAAAACCCTGGGAGCGGAGGCAAAACCAAAGGGTAATGCCACGAATTGATAATGCTCCTCTGCTACAGCAAAGTGAAAAAAACGCTGATGCCCAGCGTATATAGGGATGTGTAGATATGCATCCTTGATATCTATGGAGGCTAAGAAGTCTCCCTGGTGTAGGGACGCCACTATCGTGTGGATGGATTCCATTCAAAACTTCTGTACCAGCACAAAGCGGTTCAGAGCCTTGGGATCCAGGATTAGACGCACCTTGTCCTCTTTTCTGGGCACAGTAAACAGGTTTGGATAAAACCCTTGAAAGCGTTCCTGAGAGTGAAATGGCACAATCACCCTTTGTGCAAGCTGATCTTGTAACGCCTCTCGCAGATCCCTTAACCGGTCTGTAAACAGGTGCAGATTGGACAGGAAGAACATGTCCGACGGTCAAGACCGGAATTCGATCTTGTACCCTGATCAGTTCAGTTTGTGAACCCATTTGTCCTGAATCAGGGAAGTCCAAGGTTCCGTAAAGAAGCAAATACGTCCCCACACCCCAGAGGCGGGTGGGGGCGCCCCTTCATGCAGACGAGGATTTGTCTGCAGAACTGGACTGGCCGGTCTTTGATTTGCCTGTCCATGGCTTCTTGGAACCCCCAAAAGACCTTAACAGCTTTCCTTTTTCTTGCAACCCAGAGGTAAGAAAAAGCCGCCTATGAGCAGTGAAGGAAGGCCCCCGCCTATGACGTGGTGCCTTGCCCTTAAGAGGGTTAAGGGAACAGAGTACTCTTCCCATCTGTAGGCCCTTTGATCAGTTCATCCAGAAAAGATCCAAACAACCTCTCTCCTGTAAAGGGAAGGTCAGTCAAGGCCTTCTTAGAACCCTGGTCTGCTGACCAGCTTTTTAACCACACCATGCGTCTAATGGCAATCCCCACTGCAGACACCCTGGCAACTAGGGGGGCTGCATCAAAGGACACGTCACACAAGAATATAAGGGCTTGAGCCATCTGGTCCAGGAGCTCAATCAGTGTCGGGGGAATCTGTTCAGATTCTAAGTTCCCCTTAAGTAACTTAACCCACTCAGTGACCGTCTGCGACACCAGAACGTTCACAAAGATTGGTTTTAGTAAGGAAACCACCAACACGTTAAGTGGCGGGATAAACTCCACCCACGGGGTCTGTAAAAGCCAGGGATTCCTCCACCGGAACCACAGTAGACTTATTCAATCTGGAAACTGGATGAACCACCTTTGGTGGCACGGTCCATTGAGTGGAAACCGCCTCCGCAAAGGGTTAACGGCATTTAAAGCGATTGGGCACTACTAGCATGTGCTTAATGCACCGCCATTGTTCGTTTACAATATCGTCAAAAAGCTCCGGACAAGGAAACACCTTGCCTGACTACTGAGCTTTGCGGGAGCCAAAAGACACCTGCGTACCTGATGCTGTAGATTCATCTGCCATTTTTAAAGTTTCCTGCACGGAAACTGAGCGCTTCCACCAATGCGTGTTCCTGTGCGGCGGCTGAAGAGGACAGCTTCTCTTCACCATCTGAATGCGAGGACACCAATACATCAGAATGGGGAGCGTCCGTGGCGGCCATATCTGCCTTAGAATCTGAGGATACCACCAATGGAGGTGAAGGCAGCGGACGTTTGCGGCTATCAATTTTGAACACAAAATCTACCTTTGACACCAGACTTTCCAGGACTGCTGTAAAAGCAGACAGAGACTGTGACCCAGAGGGTCCCGCAGCCACACCGAAGGGGTCTGTAGGTGAAACATTGTCCTTTTCACCGATTAAAAATGATGCAGTGTCACTTTAAAAAGATTGCAAATCGCGATCCCACCGCTGTACTAGCAGAATCACAAATCCCAATCCAATACAATCTGATAGAGTGAGGAAAACCTACAAGGGACCCCAAAAACATTACCCAACCGCTCAGGAGGCTTGCTGGAACGTTCTGTGAAACAGAAAGTAAAAATGTTATGATACAGGAAAAAGAAACAGAAAAAAATGCCAGTCATTGCTAGATCAAAAGTACCATGCCTGCTGCCTGGATCTGGACTACAAAATGGCCGCCCCATGCATTCCTATGGGGAACCAACAGAAAATGTCTGACAATACATAGTCAATGGAAAAAAAAAAAGCCCGACTCTAAGCAAAATGGGGGGGTCCCAGACAAGTGCCATCGAAAGGTCCTTAACAAAGGACCCCACCAGGTCACCCCCCCTGCATGCAGGAACACCGCAGCGGCCGCAATATTACCGTTCCGCAAGGTAGGAACCTACTAGGGGAAGGGAGGGGGGAATGACGGGTGGGGGGATGCTGGTATGTCCGAGAGAACCAAGGGATCTCCCGAGGGTCTGACCATTACCAGGAAGGGGCCCACTACCCCCCCCCCCTCCCTAGATCGCCAGAGGATTGGCGGGACAGCATTACTCCCCATACCATGGTACCAGGTGGGCGCCACTCCGAACAGACCACCTCCCACCCGGGATGGGGGTGCTGCCAGCCAGGGGGTACATTGCGACTCAGGGCGTTCCAGGTCTTCACGTCCCAGTGAGACGGTCCACTCGCACACTTGTCCCCATCCATTGGGGCTCTGTCGTGGCGAGGCCTAGAGCTGGACTACAACCTGCTCATGCTCGCTGGCAAGGCTGGGAGACCATAAGGATCTAGATTATGCAGGCCGAAACCTCACCGGCTGTTGCTTGTAGTTCTCCAGGAACTCTAACTAGTAAATAAAAGTTACATATAACAAAAGTTTCCCTTTTATATAGCGAACACCGAAGTCCCAGCAGGGAACTAGGTCCTACTCCTAAACTAGGCAGAAACAAACTGGAAGCTGTAGCAGAGTGTGTGGAGTTATGCCTGCAGGGACAGCCCCATTGGCGTGGTAAAGCTTTTTCCTGCCTAGTGTCCTATTCCTGATGGCAGGAGCCTTACCCAATGGTCTAAGAAGATATGGAGCTGCGTCTGTTAATGGACGATAGAGAAATTTAATTTTAATAATGCTTAAAATGTTGAAAGCATGATGCAAGTGTGCACTAATACCCCATTATACCAACTGTGTTGTATATGCATAGTGGATGTTATTTTGTCACTATACAATAGTACATCCGTTTTTCAGATTGACCACTGTTCTTTCCCTCAATGAATAATTGTATGATATCGAAATGCGTTGGAGCTACTTTATAAAACTGACACACACGTAATCATTTAGGGAGTGTAATGCTGTGTTATCGATCAGCTGACTGGTTTTATTTCTTTATGTGTATTGCTTTTATATAAAGTCTGAATAAAGCATTTTTGTTTTTTTATTAAGTGCCCAAAAATCCCAACCAAAAATAGTTTTCGTTGTAATCTATTACTAAGAGCTTATATGCCAGTATTAGGTTTTTATATAACATGCTCGCTAGCATGATTTTCCAAAAATATATTATAACAAACTGTAGTCTTCCAAATTCTTAGAATGTCTCGCTGTGAAACGAGAAGACAATTAAAGAGGAAGACAACTCCTCAAAATTGTATTTCTTTTTTTCTTCCCTGCAAAGTAAATGCATAATGTTCTAGTATGCATCGCATACTAGCGCTTTATGTGACACTTACCTCCAACGAAGCCCCCAATAGGGCCCTGAAGAAAGGGCATGGGTGGCCGTTTCTTCAGAGCGCATGTGCCAATGACATCAGCTGCATGCACTGCAAATATCTCCTAAACGGTGCAAGTTTAGGAGATATTTACAGCACCTATAGGTAAGCCTTAATATAGGCTCACCTATAAGTAATTAAAGTGGGTTTACAACCACTTTAAGAAGCCCATAGAATAGTCGATGAAAAGATTGACTTCTGTACAAACCAGCCTGCCTATACATTGATTGAAATTAGTTTGATCCCTGCTGAACTGGACGAATTTCGATCACTGTATGGTCGGTTTGGTCTCATTGTGTTAATGCTAGAGAGAAGAGGGTGCACTGTGCATGCACACAGTCTGATTGAGCCAAAACAGCTGCTGTAGTCACTCTTTCAATGTGTGCCTTATGCAGTGAGGTGCGTACAGCCTACCTATATAGAGGGGAACCGGAGCACCATTTTTTACTGGCTGGACAGTGCTATGTCATGTGCTGGGGATCCTGGATATGATAGGTGACTTTTTCTGAGCTTTTCCCACAAAACCTTCTAACTCCTTCAATGATGTGCTGCTTATGGCAGTGTATTATTTATTATTTGAAATGTTTATGTTGGGGAGAGTCCTACAAGCCTCCTTTTTGACCAACATATCAGACCATTCCAAGTACAAATCTAGGGGTCTCCATGAATACTATTCCCGCGCTCAACAAAGCAGGGTAAAAATCGACAGAACAGGTAAAATGTCATCTGAAGTGACTGCATTCTATCTTATGCAGTCACTGTTCTGGCATGCAGACAGCCATGGGTAAAGAAGCTACTGAGTACAATACCCAACAGTGGAGATTCATTCATCCATGATGTTTTGTGTGTATGGGGAAATAAAATGATTATGCTTCCCTGGCCTGGGCATGTAACGAGGCAAGTCTAGCCATGTATGGCTATACATAGTATTACTCTTTGCTTCTCAAACTTTCAAGACTTTCATAGTGAGCAGACATGTTGATGTTCTTATTGCCACAAAAAACAAATTTTTCTTTTAGGTTTACATTATTAAACAATTAGAAGACATCCCACCTTGACCTTTCTCAATAAAAACTACTTTTGATTCAGGAAAGATGTTGGATCCTGTGATTGTCATCTCCGCTCCACCGGTTACTGAGCAGGTATTTATGCTATATTTGTCCACTTGAGGTAACTCCTGAGCAGATCGTTGGGCTGACAATCAAGAAATAAACAAAAAATGTTAGATGACAGCAGGCTCGATGTGCATGCATATATTTTATACATACACCCACACACACACACACAAATCAAACCAAACAGAGAAAAGGATTTCAAACACCAGAAGCCTTTAAGTGAATTGATTTAAAAAAAAAATGCAGCCCAAGAGACTACTACCAAACTTGGGGATTGGGGCTTCTTGATCCCAAATTGAAAAAAGAAAAAAAGAAAAAAAAAGCTCATAGCAGTACTCTGTGTTAAAATGCCTTATACCAAAACCTCTGTGTCAGAGCTCCCGACTTCTCTAGTATGATGAACAGCAGATCTTCCCCACTGGCCTTTGTAGTTACTCCTGCTGACACCTAGGCACTACAGGACAAGATAATGATATAGGGGTTGTCTGGAGAAACCAGAGTGCCCGAGTAACATGGCTTATTCACACCGTATGGGATGGGATTGGGAGCTCTTCTACCAAGTGAAGATTCAGCAAGCTGGCCACCAGACAGTGAAGTATAAGGGCTCATATTGACAGGTGTTATCCTGCATTTGATGCACATTTGGAATACATGTCAAAACCAGGTCAGCAAAATTCCAGTGACTTTAAAGCAGCGGTACACTTTGCAGGTCAGAGGTTGTGTTTAGTCTACTTTGCGTTGGATTGCATTTTATTGGACACATGATGCCTTGCTGAGGAATGTTTGACCTCCAGGCAAAGCAGTTAAAAGGCAGAATTTTTTTGTCAAATGCTGTATTTGACATTTGAAGGCAGCTGCATGCATTTAAATGGAACAAAAATTAATCAAATGATATGATGAGAATGCTTGTTGTCGTGAACCTTAAATCACGGGGTACTGTGTGCATTTTTAACTCCGTCAGTTTTGCTTTAAAGCTTAAAGTGGAATTCCAGACAAGAATGATATTCTCCAACAGATATCCATAATTACAGGCAACCACTTTTTACTTTTATTAATGGTTGATTAGAAACAATGACCTATTCAAACTATTCAGGACCCCTCCTCTCTTGGACCGACAAGGACTGCTTTGAGCAGGCAAAATGTGACTACTTGCTGACACTTCCCTGTTCCACTGTCAGTCCCAGATCTTCCAGCCAGCTCGGCACTCAGTCCCTCCTTATTTTCCTTTCATGTGAGGTATGCATATCACATGCTCATGTGCATTTGTCTGTCTCCATAATCCCAGCCAGCCAGCTCCACTCTGCCT
The DNA here is from genome assembly GCF_965119305.1 of Pelophylax lessonae. Classification (NCBI taxonomy): domain Eukaryota; kingdom Metazoa; phylum Chordata; class Amphibia; order Anura; family Ranidae; genus Pelophylax; species Pelophylax lessonae. The sequence goes on from NC_138777.1 coordinate 139,671,308, forward strand.
CACAGCAGTCCGGCCATTTATCTCCCCCTTCCACACACATGCCTTCTCATGAATAAGGGAGCTAGAAGATAAAGTGCATGCCCACCAGCAGCTATGTGTTTGCCAGTGCAGGGTAATGCAGTCATGTGAAAGGGAGAAATACACAATTTAAAAAAGGTACGAAACAAATGATTTTTAACTTTTGGAGCAGAACAGGAAGGGTATTTATAGCTTAGGGTTGCGGTGGCTCTTTCAATACATTGAAGCTTTACAACCACTTTGAGTGCAAACTGAACTAATATTAAACTTGTATGTTCAACTAGTAAAGAAAATAATAATTAAAAAAAAAAAAAAGACTCCCTCTCAATGTTTTACACAACCTTAAAGTTCATAATTTTTAAAATACAGAGGGGATCCAGACTATGGAGACTGGCCATCACTCCTTCGACTTTAATGACTGCAGCAGGAGCCAGACCCATAAGATCCAGCAAAGAGAAGCTACAAGTTGCTTCAAACCCCCATCATAGTTACATACAGTGCCTTGAAAAAGTATTCATACACCTTGACATTTTCTGCATTTTGTCATGTTACAACCAAAAACCTAAATATATTTTATTAGGATTTTATGGCAATAGACCAACACAAAGTGGCACATAATTGTGAAGTGGAAGGAAATGATAAATGGTTTTCAAACGTTTAATATCTGAAACTGTGGCATGCATTTGTTTTCAGTCCCCCTTTATTCTGATACCCCTAACTAAAATCCCAGTGGAACCAATTGCCTTCAGAAGTCTATTAGAAAATAGAGTCCACCTGTGTGCAATTTGATTTCAGTATAAATACAGCTGTTCTGTGAAACCCCCAGAGGTTTGTTAGAGAACCTTAGTGAACAAACCACATCATGAAGGCCAAAAAACACATCAGAAAGGTCAGGAATAAAATTGTAGAGAACTTTTAAAGCAGGGTTAGGTTATAACATAGCATCCCATGCAGAGTATGGCACAACTGCAAATATACCAAAACATGGCCATCCACCAACACTGACAGGCTGGGCAAGAGAGTATGCCCACAGGAGAACTATTAGTTGTGCAATCCACAAATCTGGACTTTATTGAGTGCCAAGAAGAGAGCCATTGTTGAAAGAAAGCCATGAGAAGTCCCATTTGCAGTTTGCGGAAGCCATGTGGGGGACACAACAAACATGTGGTAGAAGTGTTCTGGTCAAATGAAACCAAAATAAACTTTTTGGCCTAAAAGCAAAACGCTATGTGTAGAGAAAAACTAACACTGCACATCAACCTGAACACACTATCCCCACCATGAAATATTGGGGTGGAAGCATCATGTTGTGGGGATTTCTTCAGCAGGGACAGAAAAGCTGGTCAGAGTTAATGGGAAGATGGAGACAATCACTGGGCAAAAAGACTTGAGACTGGGGGGAAGGTTCACCTTCTAGCAGGACAATGACCCTAAACATACAGCCAGAGCTACAATGGAAGCATATTCATGTGTAAGAATGACCTAGTCAAAGCCTAGACCTAAACCCAATTGAAAATCTGTGGCAAGACTTAAAAATTGCTGTTAATAGATGCTCTTAATCCAATCTGACAGAGCTTGAGCTATTTTGCAAAGAATGGACAAAAATTTCACTCTCTAGGTGTGCAGAGCTGGAAGAGACATACCCAAAAGGAATTACAGGTGTAATTGCAGCGAAAGGTGGTTCTACAAAGTATTGACTCGGGGGCTGAATACAAATGCATCCCACACTTTTCAGATATTTACATGTAAAAAAATTTGAAAACCATTTATCATTTTCCTTCTACTTAATTATGTACCACTTTGTGTTGGTCTATCACATAAAATCTCAATAAAATACATTTACATTTTTGGTTGTAACATGACAAAATGTGAAAAATTTCAAACGGTAGGAATACCTTCAATCGCTGCAGTTAGGTTGAAAAAAGACAACACCTTTCTAAGGTCCCTGGTCCCGATTCTGCTGGAATTCCACGAGGCGCTCTTCCTGATTCCTAGACTTTAATTTCGCACCAGAACCAGTGCTAGATGTCTCGTGGGGCGGATCTCACATCTAATTTTCATATTTAAAGAAATTGAAAAATGAACTCTCACATCTCAATTTGGTAGATCCTTGGAGAATTATACACCCCAAGGAATGGGACTACACCTACTACTCCATAATACATAGCAAGTACTCGAGGATAATTCAACACAAAGACTAGCCACTGGTCACAGACTCACAGATGGACCAGATCTTCTTTTCTGACTATGCCCCTGTTCCCCTGACACTACAGTTGGGGGGGGACCATTCCAAACCTCCGACCTGGCGGTTAAATGAGTCATTGTTACAGATGCCAGAAGTGCGCACTGAGATTAAGACCCTAGTAAACTTCTTTCGCGATAACGCCAACTCCATTCCAAACCCTGCATGGGAAGTGCATAAATGTGTGGTGCGGGGTACCCTGATTCGCATAGACACTCAGAGGAAATGGGAGAGGGCTCGGAAGATAGGTGACCTTGTTGCATAAATGCACTCCCTTAGTTCACTGCACAAGAGATCCCTGGCGGAATCTGGTTTCCTCGCTTTACAAAAGGTCAAAGAGGCGTTAAACGCTCTCTGCTCTATCAAAAGACCACGCAAAGTCTGGCCTGGGCCAGACGACACACATTTGAGTTCTCCACTAAGCCCAGGGCGATGTTGGCCTGAGTCCTGCGGGGTCCAAGGAAACGCACCTTTATACCTCACATAGATACCAGAAGGGGGAAAAGAGTCCACACGTCCCATGATATAGATGCTTAATTTAGTAAATATTATCAAGCATTATATAACCTTCAACCGGACCTGTCCCCTGAGACGGTGGCAGCTAAGGTTCTGGAAGCAGAGAAATACATCCTAGACTCCAGTATGCCCAAACTCACTGAAGCCTTGGGAAAGTCTTTGGAAGCTGAGCATACTGTCGAGGAATTCGTGGCCCAACCCAAACCACGAAAGGCGCCAGGTCCAGGTGGATTCATAGCGTATCATCGGACTTTTGCAACTATCCTGACCCCTCATTTTCTTTCAGCTTACAATCCCCTCGTTACGGGAAGTAATATGCCAATTGACTCTCTACGAGCATATATTACGCTCATCCATAAGGAAGGAAAGGACCCAGCCCAGTGCAGCAATTATCATCCCATAGCATTACTAAATGCGGACCAAAAATCCTAGCAAACGGGCTTCTCCCACATATCGCAAACCTGATACATCTAGATCAGGCTGGGGTTTATACCAGCAAGAGAAGCCAGGGATAATATGATCTGAGTCATTAATCTGATACATGAGGCCCGCACAGTGAAACGCCCTTTCCTGTTGCTCTCCACGGATGCAGAGAAGGCCTTTGACAGGGTGGCCTGTCATTTCATGCAGGCCACTCTCTCACATAGGATTGGGCCCTAATATGCTTCGTTGGATTATGGCACTCTACTCCTCTCCCACGGCGGCTGTTAGGGCTAATGACTGGAGATCTGATTTTTATACATTGTCAAATGGAACAAAGCAGGGATGCCCGATGTCTCCTATCATTTTTATTCTAACGCTGGAGCCACTCCTCTGTTTCATTAGAAAATATCCTGACCTCTCAGTTATAAGAAAACCCTCTGGCCACCATAAAATAGCAGCATTTGCTGTCGATTTGATTTTTTTTTTTGTCACCAACCCATGTATCTCACTCCCCAACATTCTGAAAGCACTCAAGATACAGTGCCTTGCGAAAGTATTCGGCCCCCTTGAACTTTGCGACCTTTTGCCACATTTCAGACTTCAAACATAAAGATAGATTGCACAATGCTCCTTGGGATGTTTAAAGCTTGGGAAATCTTTTTGTATCCAAATCCGGCTTTAAACTTCCCAACAACAGTATCTCGGACCTGCCTGGTGTGTTCCTTGTTCTTCATGATGCTCTATGCGCTTTAAATAGACCTCTGAGACTATCACTGTGCAGGTGCATTTATACGGAGACTTGATTACACACAGGTGGATTCTATTTATCATCATTAGTCATTTAGGTCAACATTGGATCATTCAGAGATCCTCACTGAACTTCTGGAGAGAGTTTGCTGCACTGAAAGTAAAGGGGTTGAATAATTTTGCACGCCCAATTTTTCAGTTTTTTTTTTTAACAAAGTTTGAAATATCCAATAAATTTCGTTCCACTTCATTATTGTGTCCCACTTGTTGATTCTTCACAAAAAATTACAGTTTTATATCTGTGTTTGAAGCCTGAAATGTGGCAAAAGGTCACAAAGTTCAATGGGGCCGAATACTTTCGCAAGGCACTGTATATGGCGAACAGTCCAATTACAAGATTATTCTCACTAAGTCCTCGGCTCTCAATATAACACTACCAAGCCCTGATGCTATTAATTTAAGCTCTTCATTTCCATTCCAATAAGCTGATACATCAGATACCTAGGCATCAACATTACTCCAGATCCCACTAACCTCTACCAGGCCAACCTAATACCCCTTTTTTCCAAACCCTAAAGTCAGATCTCCAGAAGTGGCAATCCTTGACCTTGTCATGGTTCGGTAGATGTTGCTTATTGAAAATGAATGTCCCCCCCAGGTTACCATATATTCCCCAAGCGATGCCAATCAAAATACCGCTTTTGTTTTTGAAACAGCTTAGATCCCTCTACAGGAATTTTGTCTGGTCTAATAAAGCCTGCAGAATAAAACTGGAAATCTTATCGCTGCCAAAGGCGAGAGGGGTTGGCCTCCCAGACCAGCTAAAATACTATAGGGCCGCACATCTTTCGAGGATGGTGGACTGGCATTGCAAAGGGGGTGCTAAGGAAGGGGTGACTATGTAGTTAGAAGATGCAGGCGTACCTCCCCAGACAGCTAACGACCTCTTAACTGACCTCATACAGAAACACCCATTGGTTGGGGCCACAGTCTCAGTAGTCAAATCTTTCGCTCCACTGACCTAGCACTTCTGCCATCCCCACTAACCCCCATTATCGGTAACCCTGACTTCATCCCTGGGCTCACTGGGGGTGGCCTGAGGAGATTGGGCTGATGGGAAGATTTGTCTTATGGACATGTGGCCACAGGGAGAACTCAGTATTAACCAGCTGGGGCACTTTCTTCAAATCTTTCAGAAAGTGGGATATACCCCCCGCCCATTAACTCCTTTTGAGGGACACTGCAGGAAAGGAGAACCGCTTAGACACACGCAGACCTTAATGTACTCTTACCTGCTGTCCACGACGAAGGAAGATGCGTTACCATATATTCACCAATGGAAATTGGACCTAAAAATGAAATTCTCGCCTATACAACTGGAGAAAGTCCTTATTATGGCACACAAATCCTCCATTGCAAATCAATACCAAGAAGTAGGATACAAAAAATGGATTTTTGTAAAATCTTACCGTAAAATCCTTTTCTCTTAGCTCATTGACAGACGTAGTCCTCGGTGATACAGCACCTTCGGGTTATGTTGCCTCCACAGGAGTAGGACTAGACAGGAAATAAAATGCTCTGGCCACACCCTAGGGGCAGTCCCCGAGGGTATATCCTCTCTCTCTCTGCCACAGCAAATCAGTTATGTCACAAAAGCAGTGTTTAGAGAATTTTACCCAACCCAACTCAAAAACAGAGGGGCGGGTACTACGTCTGTCAATGAGCTAAGAGAAAAGGATTTTACGGTAAGATTTTACAAAAATCCATTTTTCTCTATCGCTCATTGACAGACGTAGTCCTCGGTGATACAGCACCTTCGGGACGTCCCAGAGCAGTATCACAAATGAGGGGTGGGAAAATGGAAATCAAATCCAAATCTAGAAGGCCCAACCGGTGCCAACTAGAAGTTTACAATAAAAGGGGGGGTTTATATACCAGCGCTATGGAGTTTCAGTACAAAATCAATTTTTTTGTGGTGTAAGCTGCCTCCAACCTACCTCTGAGGTAGTAGAGTTAGAAAAATGCAAGAAATGTTGGACCGGGCGCTACCACTTTAAATAGTATTGTGCAAATATGTGCTGTAAAAGTGCATGTGTTGCAATCAACAAAGTGAAAAGTGCTACGTGCAGTTTAAAACCAACAATAGGTATTGACCTGGGCTGTGCTTATTGTGCCATATTTAAAATGTCATATACCATACATTTATAAAAAGTGCCAAGTGCTGATAAAACCAAGTGCCACGTGTTGTGATCCGTGCTAAAACAATATATGGCGCCGGCGGATGTTCCACCAAGAAAAGCACCGCTGCTTACCGCACTCTTAAGCCTTTGACTCGACACTTCTTGGTCACTACAACAAAGAATAAACCTCCATTGCGTAGCATTTGTTGTATAAAGCGAAAATATTTAGCATCCACTCACAGTTTGGGGAGTTCACGATCAGCTTGAATGGTGTTCGCCGGGTCGCTTCCGCGTTCCACTGGCTCAAAACACCAAAACCGGAAGTCAATACGTCACTTCCGGTTTCAAGAAGTGTCGAGTCAAAGGCTTAAGAGTGCGGTAAGCAGCGGTGCTTTTCTTGGTGGAACATCCGCCGGCGCCATATATTGTTTTAGCACGGATCACAACACGTGGCACTTGGTTTTATCAGCACTTGGCACTTTTTATAAATGTATGGTATATGACATTTTAAATATGGCACAATAAGCACAGCCCAGGTCAATACCTATTGTTGGTTTTAAATGGCACATAGCACTTTTCACTTTGTTGATTGCAACACATGCATTTTTACAGCACATATTTGCACAATACTATTTAAAGTGGTAGCGCCCGGTCCAACATTTCTTGCATTTTTCTAGAAGTTTACAATGCTCATCCTTAATGATGAGACTCAACAAAAAAATTTTCAAACAGAAAAAAAACCCTCGAGGTAGACCACCGGTCTCCTCAAATTGCGGCCTGCAAAACCTTGCGGCCAAATGAGGCATCCGCCGATGCCATCACATCAATTTTATAAAATTTTGTAAAGGTATGTACCGACGACCAGGTGGTCGCCTTACATACCTGGACCACTGACGCCTGATGGCGAAAGGCCCAGGAAGTACTGAGCGCTCGAGTGGAGTGCGCCCTAACAGGGAACGGAGGACTCTGACCTTTAATAGAATAAGCCTGTACCACCGTCTGTCTAATCCATTTGGCAATAGTCGCGGCAGATGCAGGCAACCCCTTTCTGGGGCCATCCGTGATCACAAAAAGTGAATCCGTCTTACGGAACGATTCCGTAGCCTTCAGGTATACCCTGATTGCCCGAACCACTTCCAAGGAATGCAACGCATGTTCCCGATGATGATTGGGCTGAGGACACAAGGAAGGTAGTAAAATATCTTCATTCAGATGAAAATCTGAAACCACTTTAGGAAGAAAGGATGGCTTAGGATGGAGTACTACCTTATCCCTATGAATCACCAAGTATGGGGACTGGCATGATAAAGCAGCCAGTTCTGACACCCTGCGTGCAGAAGTGATAGCCACCAAGAAGGCCACCTTCTGGGATAAAGTAAGCAAGGGAATCTCCCTGATGTTTTCAAAAGGAGGTTTCTGTAGAACCGACAAAACCAAATTAAGATCCCAGGGCGGTAAGGGCGCGCGGACTGGTGGAGCCAGGTGCCGCACCCCCTGGATGAAATTCCGCACCAAGGACTTGGTAGCTAAAGGTTTCTGAAAGAAAATTGCTAATGCTGAAACTTGACCCTTGATGGTGCTCAAGGCTAGCTTCTGCTCAACCCCTTTTTGCAAAAAGGCCAATATTCTAGTCACCGAATAGGTACGTGGAGGAAATCCTAAAGATACGCACCACGCGATATAAGTCTTCCATGTGTGATAATAGACTCTGCTGGAAGTCGCTTTCCTTGCTTTAATAAGGGTAGGAATGATTGAAGCGGACAACCCTCTGTCCTTCAGTACTTGGGTCTCAATGGCCAGGCCATTAAAACCAGAGACTGTAAAGCACAATGGTAGATTGGTCCTTGAGACCGCAGATACTCCCTGAGAGGCAGTTCCCACGGAACGTCCGCGACTAGCAAGTCCAAGTCAACCAGGCCAGCTTGACGAGGCCAGCCTAGAATTTCTAGGACCACTGGCACTGACGGGATCTGAACCAGGCGTCCCTAGAGCTATCTGGCCCCGACCATCCGACAAAGTCTGGTCGTTTTCTGTTCCCACACATTTATCCGACACCTGATTCCTATCAGGAACGGTGATCTTTCCTGGTTGAATCTCAGGGACCGAAGTCACCCGGCTAGAGGCTTCTTGGTCTGTCTGGTCAACCAGATCCGATTCCTGTGGGGAATTGAGACTAATCTTAGGAAAAGGTAAAGGAAAAGATCTATTCAGGGAATGGTGACTACCGCTCCCTGTAGTACTTAAATGTTGGAAGGGAAGAATCGCACCGGTAGTAGTAGTCGATGCTCGATCTAATGTCCTGAATCCCGGTGAAAACGTCCCCCCACCCTCAACCCGGGTGGGGGCGCACCTTCAGGCTGTGTGATCCTTTGCTTCGGGTTTGGCTGAGTCGGTCCTGTGTTTGTCCGACCAGCCTTTCTTGAACCCTCCTGGAGGAGTCTTGCCTTTCCCGCTTGTTCCAGCCGGGCGTGCGAACCCTTTATGGGCGGTAAAGAAAGGTCCTCGCTTGTTGCGAGGTCCCTTAGCTTTAGCAGCCTGTGGCAAGAAAGTGCTCTTGCCCCCAGTGGCATCCTTAATAATTTCATCTAGGGTGGCCCCAAATAGGCGATTCCCCTGAAAGGGGAGATTCGTCAAGGTCTTTTTGGAACCTAGGTCAGCTGACCAGCATTTTAACCACAGCACATGTCTGAGGATTACCGCTGACATAGATGCATGCCCTAATAGGGGGGTAGCATCCAAGGCTGCGTCACAGACAAACTGTAGCCCTTGTATAATCTGTTCCATCAAACCAGATGTTCCCTGGGGGATATCTTTTCCCCTTAGGTCTTGGCGTACCAATCTCGCCCATTCCGTTAGTGTCTGGGAAACTAGACCAATAACAATTACTGGTCTAAATGCTGACCCTATCAGGGAGAAGATAGTGCGGGACTCCGCTTCCATCTTTCGATCCACCGGATCCTTAAAGGACGAAGTGTCCTCTACTGGGATAACCGTGGCTTTATTCAGCCTGGAAATAGGTGGATCCACCACTGGTGGTACCGTCCATTTCTTAATGAGGGATTCCTCAAACGGATAGCGTCTAGCAATACGCTTGGAAATAGTAAAGGTACGCTTAGAATGCTCCCATTCTCCTTTAATTTTATTACCAAAACACTTGGGTACAGGAAAAACCTTCACCGTTTTGATGGGCTTGTTAGTACCAAAGGGAATCTCTGTTTCAGTTGCCTCTGCCGGTAAAACCTCAAGTCTTAAGGTTTCCCGCACCGCCACAACTAGTGCGTCCACCAATGCTTCTTCCTGAATTATGGCGGAAGAATGAACGTCCTCCTCACTGTCTGAGGGAGCTTTACCTGAGATAACAGCCCTTACAGAGGGACCTGCAGCTGCAGTGACCATCTCTGAATCTGAGTCAGAGGTGTCAGATAATATAGGGGTAGGCGGGGGTCGCTTTCTTGACCCCCGTCCCTGATAGGCCGCCTCCACCCGAGCCACCATAGACTCCAAAACTGCTGTAAATGCATCCATACTCTGTGCACCGGCGGGTCCCGTGGCCCCCTCGAGGGAAACAGGTGGGGGTACTTGTGTGGCAGGGTCCATGATTATTCCAGTAACTACCCGGAAAATACAATCCAAACTTAAATAAAAAACTTTTTTTTTTTTTTTTCAGACCCCCAGCGCCACAAAAGCCCCTCAGTGTTACCTGCTAGGGATCCCTATCGATCGAGAGAGAGAGAGATAGACCCCCAGGCTCACCACTTGATGCTCAGAGTTCACTGCAACAGGTTACAGCGCTGTCTTCACAAACAGGAAGTCTTTTGGCTGGCTGCCCGGGAAGAAAGGAGGCGGCTCCGCCCCTCTGCACGCCTTCCGGCGCCTCCCCTAGCTCCACGAGGTGTTTGAGTCACCTCAAACATGGCCACCCCCATGCTGCAGACACGAGGCTACGCCAAAATGGTGTATCAGACCGTGCGATCTACGGCGGTCTGATACAGCATAGCGGTGTCCTGCAGAGTAACTAGGCATCGCAAAATCTTTCTCTCGTGGAGATAAGCTTGACCGAACCCTGGCGGAACCGCGTGGCCGTCGGGAGACCTGCTTCAGCTAGAGGAATGACCTGGCAAGCCGCATACCTGTCCTGTGGCTTCTGACAGGTAGGATGCTTCTAGTAACACAGTAAGATTCCAGTGCTGCCACATATTACAATCATTTTAAACATACTTTGTAATTAGATTGTCAGCTCCCAAACCAAGCCTGCTGGCTTTTTGTACACACAAATCACACTCAATATAGGGGGATCTGTGCTATGTTATAGGATAGAGGGGAACCCATCCTTACCATTACAGAGAGGGGCCCGCGTTCACCACAAGACCCGTCAGGGGGAAAAGGGGAACATACTACTCACCATACCGGAACCAGGCGGGCGCCAACTCCTGACAGTACCCCTCTCCACCGAAGTTGGAGGGCTGTCGACCAATACGGACGCCGTGACTCATGGTCCTTTGCGTTTCAGCGAGACGTTTAACTCGCAGGGTCAGTCCCCTCAAGTGGGACTATGTCGCGGCCGACCCAGCGCGGAGCTATGGCCTGCACGCGCTCGTAGGCTGAACTGGGGTGACCACTGGATCTCAACATCCCGCCCGTCGCCCAGTTCAGCTTTCTTGCTTGAAGATCTCACAGGAACACTGGAGGAAAAAAAAGCTGTCTAAAAAAATCTTTTCTAAGAAAAAAATCCTGCCAGGACCGAAGATCCCAGCAAGGTATCTAGGTCCTTACTCCTGACTAGACAGAAAAAAACTGATTTGCTGTGGCAGAGAGAGAGAGAGGATATACCCTCGGGGACTGCCCCTAGGGTGTGGCCAGAGCATTTTATTTCCTGTCTAGTCCTACTCCTGTGGAGGCAACATAACCCGAAGGTGCTGTATCACCGAGGACTACGTCTGTCAATGAGCGATAGAGAAATCCTTACCAGATGATAGAGTGCCCTTTGTACTCCATAAATTTGCTGACGCTACCCCAGACAAGTGCTGGAGATGCAACACAGAGGTAGGAACTATGCAGCATATCTTTTGGTCCTGCCCCGCACTGGGAACTTTTTGGAGGGAGGTAGCTGACACTATTGAGCAACTGACAGCAGTAGATGTGAGAGACAACCCAGCAGCATGTTTGCTCCACCTGACGGAAAGACCCTTGCGGAAGTATAAAAAATCTTTAACACTACAGCTCCTCAATCTGGCTAAAGCGTGCATACCTGCATTATGGAGGCAGGCCCAACCACCATCCTGTGCACTGTGGTACTCCAAAATTAAGCAAATCCACTGCATGGAAGAATTAACAGTTACAATTTATAACTCTGAGGAACAGTTCGGGGAAAAGTGGACGCCTTGGCTGCATTTCACATGTGGCTGTGTACGTGGTATACTTGGATTTTGCAAAAGCATTTGACACAGTTCCCTAATGTGTAAGGTAAAGTCTACTGACTTGGAAAAATTGGTTTGTAATTGGATAGAAAATTGGCTAAAAGATAGAATTCAGAGAGAAGTAGTTAATGATTCTTACTCTGAATGGTCTAAAGTTATCAGTGGTGTACCCCAAGGTTCAGTGTTGGGACCCTTACCTTTTAATATCTTTATAAATGATATAGGGTCTGGGATTAAAAGTACCATTTCAGTCTTTTCAGATTACACCAAGCTTTGCAGTGGAATAACTTCTATACAGGATGTCTCCAACTTACAAGCTGACCTCAATATACTATTTCATTGGGCAACTATGTGGCAAATGAGGTTTAATCTTGATAAATGTAAAGTTATGCACTTGGGGGCTAAGAATATGCATGCATCATACATACTAGGTGGAGTAGAACTGGGGGGAATGCATAGCGGAGACGGATCTGGGCGTTCTGGTAGATCATAAGCTTAATAATAGCATGCAATGCCAAGCTGCTGTTTCCAAAGCAAGCAAAGTTCTTTCTTTGAGACATGGACTCCAGAGAGAGAGATATCATTTTGCCCCTGTACAGATCATTAGTAAGCTCTCATCTGGAATATGCAGTTCAGTTTTGGCCACCAGTTCTTAAAAAGGATATCGGGGAACTGGAGAAAGTGCAGAGAAGGGCAACCAAACTGATAAGAGGCATGGAGGACCTAACCTAAGGGGAAAAGATTAGAGGAACTGAATTTATTGTGTATTGAGAAGAGGAGATAAGGGGGGATATGATCAACATGTATAAATACATAAACATCTATATAGTGAACTTGGTGTTGAGTTGTTCACTTTAAGGTCAACACAGAGGACAAGGGGGCACTCTTTACGTCTAGAGGAAAACAGATTTCGTCTCCAAATACGGAAAGGTTTCTTCACCGTAAGAGCTGTGAAAATGTGGAATAGGCTCCCTCCAGAGGTGGTTCTGGCTAGCTCACTAGATTGCTTTACAAAAGGCCTGGATTCTTTCCTAGGTGTACATGATATAAATGGGTACTAATTTTTTTTTTTTTTTTTTAGGTAAAGTTGATCCAGGGAATATCCGATTGCTTTTCAGGGGATCAGGAAGGAATTTTTTTCCACAGCTGTAGCAAATTGGATCATGCTTTACTGGGGTTTATTTTTGCCTTCCTCTGGATCAACAGAAGGTATAGGATTGTGTATATGGGATTGTATGGTTGGGTTTTCAATACTGTTTTTTTTCTTTGGTTGAACCAGATGGACTTGTGTCTTTTTTCAACCTAACTATGTAACTATGTACCGATGCCTACCAAAAGGTGATAGCCGGATACTAGACTGCTTACCTCAGAGCCGATTGGGATTCTGGGGCACTGTATGTGAGCAATTCCTTTTTCCCTTGATTACCCGCCGCCGAATCTTGCCCCCCCCCCCCATCATAATATCCCCTTCATTCTGCACTCCACCTTTTTCTCACTCTCCCCATACGCCTTCTCTTACCCAATTACCCCTACCTTGGAGCGACTTGGATGTTTTTACATTTAATTGTCTCATTACACCAACATGACACAACAAATCTTTTAGTACCCTGGATGTAGGTTTCCCAGGGGCTTCATATCTTTATGCTTTTTTTTGTTTACAGTTGCAACTGAAACAACGAACTTGAAATTAACCAGCAAAGTTTTATTCCAATGTGATGACAATTATAGTTGGAGTTTTGTAAGAACTTACCGTAAAATCCTTTTCTCTTAAGCTCATTGACAGACGCAGTCCTCTTTGATTAATATCAAATTGGGTTATACTGCCCTCTACAGGAGTAGGACACTAGGCAGAAGAAAACGTTCTGGCCACACCTTAGGGGCAGTCCCAGAGGGTATATCCTCTCTCTCTCTGCTACAGGATGTCAGTTATGTCACAAAGCAGTGTCAGAGAATTTAACCCAACCCAACTCAGAATAGAGGGGCGGGTACTGCGTCTGTCAATGAGCTTAAGAGAAAAGGATTTTACGGTAAGTTCTTACAAAAATCCAATTTTCTCTGTCGCTCATTGACAGACGCAGTCCTCTTTGATTAATATCAAATTGGGACGTCCCAAAGCAGTGCCACAAATGAGGGATGGGCTAACAGAAATCAAAATTCAAATCCAGAAGGCCCAACCGGTGCCGACTAGAAGTCTTAAAGGATCATCAAACAAAAGGATGAGACTCAACTGAAAACCCAACAGAAAAAAACCCTCGAGGTAGACCAACGGTCTCCTCATATAGCGGCCTGCAGAACCTTGCGGCCAAAAGAGGCATCCGCCGATGCCATCACATCAACTTTATAAAATTTTGTAAAGGTATGAACCGACGACCAGGTAGCCGCCTTGCAAACCTGAACCACTGACGCCTAATGGCGGAAGGCCCAGGAAGCACTAAACGCCCGAGTGGAGTGCGCCTTAAAAGGGAACAGAGGATCCCGACCCTTAATAGCATAAGCCTGTACCACCGTCTGTCTGATCCATCTGGAGATAGTCGCGGCAGATGCAGGCAACCCCTTTTTGGGGCCATCCGTGATCACAAAAAGTGAATCCGTTTTACGAAACGAGTCCGTAGTTTTCAAGTATACCCTGATTGCCCGAACCACATCCAAGGAATGTAAGGCAAACTCCCGAGGATGACTGGGCTTAGGACACAGGGAAGGTAACACAATACCCTCATTCAGATGAAACTCTGAAACCACTTTAGGAAGGAAGGAAGGATTCGGACGAAGAACCACCTTATCCCTATGAACCACCAGATATGGGGAACGACAAGATAATGCGGCCAGTTCTGACACCCTGCGTGCAGAAGATATGGCCACCAAGAAGGCCACCTTCTGGGATAACGTAAGCAAGGGAATCTCCCTAATATCTTCAAAGGGAGATTTCTGAAGAACCGACAACACCAAATTAAGATCCCAGGGCGGCAAGGGCGCGTGCACCGGCGGAGCCAGGTGCCGCACCCCCTGGATGAAATTCTGCACCAAGGAATGAGTAGCCAAAGGCTTCTGAAAGAAGATTGCTAACGCTGAAACCTGACCCTTGATAGTGCTCAAGGCCAGCTTCTGCTCAACCCCCTGTTGCAGAAAAGCCAAGATTCGGGTCACCGAATAGACACGTGGAGGAAATCCAAGGGATTCACACCACGCAATATAAGACTTCCATGTGCGATGATAGACTTTTCTGGAAGTCGCTTTCCTCGCTTTAATTAGAGTAGGAATAACTGAAGCTGACAAACCCTTGTCCTTCAGCACCTGGGTCTCAACAGTCAGGCCGTTAAAGCCAGCGATCGTAAAGCAGGATGGAAAATCGGTCCCTGAGACAGCAGGTCCTCCCTGAGAGGAAGTCACCAAGGGACGTCCGCGATCAGCCTGACCAGGTCAGCATACCAGGCCCGACGGGGCCAATCCGGAGCCACAAGGATGACTGAAATTCCCTCCACCTCTATCCTGCGAAGAAGTTTCGGCAGCAACCTGAGAGGAGGGAAGGCATACAGTAGCTGATACTGCCCCCACGGGGCGACCAGCGCGTCTGCGGCGTCTGCTAGAGGATCGCGGGAGCGAGCCACAAACCTCCGCACCTTCCTGTTGAGCCGAGATGCCAACAGATCCACATCCGAGGTGCCCCAACGAAGGCACAGTTGGTGAAATACCTCTGGATGAAGAGACCATTCCCCTTGATCCCGAATCTGACGGCTGAGATAATCTGCCTGCCAATTTTCCACCCCCGGAATGAATACCGTGGAGAGAGCTGGAACAAACCGTTCCGCCCAACGAAGAATGCTGGCCACCTCTATGGCCGCCAGTACACTCTTGGTGCCCCCTTGGTGATTGACATAAGCCACGGCCGTGGCATTGTCCGACTGGATCCGAACCGGGCTGCCCCGGAGCTGCTCGGTCCAGTAAATCAGACAAAGTCTGATCGCTCTCAGTTCCAACACATTTATCGGTAACCTGGATTCTTCCAGGGACCAAAGTCCCTGAGCAGATAATCTGCCGAGAATTCCTCCCCATCCGGATAGACTGGCATCCGTGGTGACAATCGTCCAGTATATCGGAAGAAATGACTTCCCCTGGCTGAGCATCGGAGACCGAAGCCACCAGACCAGAGACTCCCTGGTCCGTTCGCTCAGCCGGATCCGATTGTCCAGGAAATCGGGATTCGGATTCCATTTGAGAAGAATCTCCTTTTGAAGGATTCGGGTATGAGACTGGGCAAACGGTACTGCCTCGAAGGAGGCCACCATCAATCCCAGGACCCTCATGCAAGTCCGAAGGGAAGGCCAGTTGACGGACAGTAACATCTGAATCGTTGACTGAATCTTCTGGAGTTTCTCTGCAGTGAGAAACACTTTTGCTAGGGATGCGTCTAAAATTAGGCCCAGATATTCCAGCCTCCTGGTGGGAAACAGAGATGACTTCTGCAGGTTCATCATCCACTCGAACTCTTGCAAAGAGTTCATGTCATAGTGATCTCCAAGTCTAGCAACAGAGCCTGCGGAGACTCCACATGAAGAAGAGGATCGTCTAGGTAACCTAGAATCGATATGCCCCGCTGTCGCAACAGCGCCAAAACCGGGGCCAATACCTTTGTGAAGACCCGGGGAGCAGAGACGAGACCAAAGGGTAACGCCACAAACTGATAATGGTTCTCCCCTACGGAAAACCGAAGGAAACGCTGATGTCCTGTGAAGATGGGGATATGAAGATAGGCATCCTTGATGTCTATTGACGCCAGAAAATCCCCCTGCCGAAGGGAGGCCACTACTGTGCGAATGGACTCCATCTTGAATTTTTGTACCCGTACAAAATGATTGAGTGCTCTTAAGTCCAGGATTGGACGCACCTTGCCCTCTTTTCTGGGTATTGTGAACAGGTTCGAATAGAACCCCTGAAAACGTTCTGTCCAAGGAACGTGGTCCACCACTCCTTGTTGCATCAAATCCGTTATTGCCCCCCGCAAAGCTTTTAAGCGATCCGGGGATAGTCGGATATTGGAAGGGAAGAATCGCACCGGTGGAAGTGATTGAAACTCGATCTTGTATCCCGACCGTATGACCTCTTGAACCCATCTGTCTGGAATCCTGGAGAGCCATGGGTCCGGAAACCGGTGAAGACGTCCCCCCACCCCAGATATGGGTGGGGGCGCACCTTCAGGCTTTAGTGGTCTTATCTTCAGCTCTGGAAGAGCCGGACTTTTGTTTACCCGACCAGCACCCCTTGAATCCTCCTGGAGGAGCTTTGCCTTATCGCCCGCCCCAGCGGAGCGAAAAAACTTTTTATGAGCGGAAAAGGAAGGCCCCCGTCTATGACGAGGTCCTTTACCCTTAGTATTCTGTGGCAAAAAAACTGAATTTTTGTAAAATCTTACCTGTAAAATTCCTTTCTCTGAGTCCTCCGACAGTCGCCGCCTCTTCATATTCGTCACAATGGGGTTATGACCTTTGCTCCGTAGGAGTAGCTAGGCAACAGAATATGTCAATATTAAGGCTTTTAACATATCCCACCCCCAGGGGGTGGTCCCCTCAGTCAATACCCTCCTACTTCCTGTATCCATACCTCAGTTTCAGTGGAATAGCAGTAGAGTATACAACCAAACCCCAAAAGAGGGGCGGGGGCGGCGACTGTCGGAGGACTCAGAGAAAGGAATTTTACAGGTAAGATTTTACAAAAATTCAGTTTTCTCTTACGTCCTCCGACAGTCGCCACCTCTTCATCTTCGTCACAATGGGGACGTCCCAAAGCAGTGCAAACATGAGGGGTGGGAAACGCAGTCGCGCCCAAAGGCAACGCCGTCTCCACATCAGAGAAAGGAACCTTACCAAGGGAAGGAAACCAGCTGGGCAGCATGAAAAAAGGTGCTCAACAGGAGCAACAACCCAGGAAAAAACAAATAACCTAGGGATAAAATTATATCCCAAACAGCCAAGGGCCCAAAACAAGGGACCCTAAGGAACTGCCGCACTAAGAACCTTGCGGCCAAAGGAAGCATCAGCCGATGCCTGAACATCCACCTTGTAGAACTTCGTGAAGGTGTGAACGGACGACCAAGTCGCCGCCTTACACACCTGGGCCACAGAAGCCCGATGATGACAGGCCCAAGACGTACTCAGAGACCTGGTAGAGTGCGCCTTCACAGGCATAGGAGGAACTTTTCCCTTCAAAGCATATGCCTGTTCAATGGTCTGTCTGATCCACTTGGCGATGGTAGAAGCCGACGCCGCCATGCCCTTCCGAGGACCCTCCGGAAGGACAAATAAGGAATCCGACTTGCGAAAGGATTCAGTCGATTTCAGGTAAACCCTGATCGCCCGAACAACATCCAGGGAGTGCAAATCCACCTCCTTCGGATGCTTGGGCTTCGCACAGAGCGAAGGTAGGACAATATCCTCATTGAGGTGAAAATCCGAAATCCTCTTCGGAAGAAAAGAAGGATTAGGTCGCAAGACCACCTTATCCAAGTGAACGACCAGATACGGAGACCTGCAGGACAAGGCTGCCAGCTCCGACACCCGGCGAGCCGAAGTGATCGCCACCAAAAAGGCAACCTTCTTGGACAACATGGACGAGATCTTTCTGATCTGTTCAAAAGGAGCATGTTGTAACACGGACAGAACAAGATTCAAGTCCCAAGGAGGCAGGGGTTCCCTCCTAGGAGGGACCAGATGTCGCACCCCTTGGACAAAAGTGCTAACCAAGGAGTTAGATGCCACGGGACGTTGAAAAAGAACGGCCAACGCAGACACCTGACCCTTGATCGTAGCCAGCGCCAAACGCTGGTCACACCCGTTTGAAGGAAGGACAACACCCTAGACACCGAGTACGTGCGAGGGGAATGCCCCCTGGACTCACACCAGGCAAAATAGGCCTTCCAAGTACGGTAATAGACCTTCCGCGAGGAAGACTTCCTCGCGTTGATCAAAGTGTGAATGACCTCAGGGGAGAGACCCCTATCCTTCAGGACCTCGGTTTCAACAGCCAGGCCGTCAAAGCCAGCGACTGTAAAGCAGGATGGAATATCGGTCCTTGAGACAGGAGATCTTCTCGAAGAGGCAGACGCCCCGCCAGATTCACGAGGTCTGCGTACCAGGACCGGCGAGGCCAGTCCGGTGCCACAAGAATCACCGTGTGCGGTTCCGAGTTCAACCTGCGAAGGAACCTGGACAGCAGTTGAATCGGTGGGAATGCGTACAGCAGTCGGTACTGATGCCACGGAGCTACCAACGCGTCTGCCCGAGGATCGCGTGTCCGTGCCACGAACCTTTTCACCTTGTTGTTCAGACGAGACGCGAACAGGTCCACATCTGGAAGACCCCACTTCGCGCACAACATCTGGAAGACATCCGGGTGAAGTGACCATTCCCCCTGGTCCAGGGTCTGGCGACTCAGATAATCCGCCTGCCAGTTCTCCACCCCCGGAATGTGAACTGCCGTTATCGCCGGGACGTGTGTCTCGGCCCAAGACAGAATGTCGGCCACCTCCCGAGCCGCCCGGGCACTCCTGGTGCCCCCTTGAAGGTTGATGTAGGCCACCGCTGTGGCATTGTCCGTCTGCACCCGAAGCGGACGGCCATGCAGCCTGTCCGTCCAACGTGGAAGGCAGAGATTTACCGCTCGTAGTTCCAGAATGTTGATCGGAAGGGAGGATTCCTCCACCGACCAAGTTCCCTGGGCGGACAGAACGCCCAGAACAACACCCCAGCCCGACAGGCTGGCATCCGTGGTGACCACCGTCCATGAGAGAGGACGAAAAGACTTGCCCCCCGACACCGTCGGGGACTAGAGCCACCACAGAAGATCCCTTCTGGTGCGATGACTCAACGAAATCTAGAGTTCCAGAGATTGCGGTCGCCCGTCCTACCTGGACAGGACCTCCGCTTGGAGACTTCGCGTGTGAAACTGGGCGAAGGGAATCGCCTCGAAAGCTGAGACCATTAATCCCAAACAGCGCATGCACGTCCGGATGGACGAGCACGGAACGTCCCTGAGGGACCTGACTTCTTCCTGAAGAGACCCGAGTTTGTCTCCCGGCAGGAAGACCTTCGCCTGGACCGAGTCCAGAATCATCCCCAGGTAGGGAAGACGAAGCGACGGGCACAGCGTCGATTTTGAAAAGTTTATCGTCCAACCAAACTCCTGCAGAGTCTGCATCGTGACGGACAGGTCTGACACCAGACCCTGGTTGATCGCAGACCAAACCAGAATGTCGTCCAGATACCCCAGGACAGAGATGCCCTGGGCTCTCAACAAAGCCAGAACCGATACAAGCACCTTGGTGAACACCCGTGGAGCCGAAGCGAGCCCAAAAGGCAGCGCCACGAATTGGTAATGATCCTCCGCAATGGTGAATCGAAGGTACCTCTGGTGACCCTCGAAAATGGGGATGTGAAGATATGCATCCAAGTCGATGGAGGCCATGAACTCCCCCGGAATCAGGGCAGCCACCACTGAGTGCAGGGATTCCATGCGGAACTTGCGAACCCGCACAAAGCGGTTCAGAGCCTTCAAGTCCAGAATCGGACGCACCTTGCCCTCCTTCCTGGGCACGGTGAACAGATTGGAATAGAACCCCCGAAATCTGTCCCGATGAGGTACCGGAACCACTACTCCCTGAGCCCGCAGGTCCCGCACCGCCAGGTGCAGATCCCGCAAACGCTCCGGAGACAGTTGAAGATTTGAGGGAAAAAATCTGCTCTCGAGAAACTCGATCTTGTAGCCAGATCAAACGATTTCCTGAACCCACCTGTCCCGAACACGGGCCAGCCAGGGTTGAAGAAAACCGAGCAAGCGTCCCCCCACCCCAGAACTGGGTGAGGGCGCCCCTTCAGGCCACACTGTTGTGGGCAGCGGATCCGGACTGGCCGGACTTCTGCTTACCTGTCCACGGCTTCTTCTGGGGGCCTTGGCCTTTGAACGGCTTACCCTTATAGTGCGACCGAAAGGCACGAAAGGAACCCTGAGAGGGCCGAAAAGAAGCGGTCTTCTTACCAGGAGCGGCCTTAGCCTTGTGGGATTGGGGCAAGAGCGTGCTCTTACCACCCGTGATCCCTTTAATCAGTGTATCCAAGGAATCGCCAAAAAGTCAAGATCCGTTATAGGGTAGATTAGCCAAGGTCTTGCGCGAAGACAGGTCCACAGACCAACACTTCAGCCAAATCAGGCGGCGTGACAACACCGCCACACTGTGCACACGTGCAGCCAACGGAACTATATCCAAGTCCGCATCACACAAATACATGACACCCTGATGGATTTGATCCACCATAGCCAACGTCTCTGGAGGGGCAGAGTCAGCCACCAGGACGCGCCTAAGCACCTGCGTCCAATTTGTGACAGTCTGAGCTGCCATAAGTGAAGCAAAAATAGCTTTGAGCATAGAACCGGTAACCGAATAAGTATGACGGGTAAGAGACTCCAGCCTCCTGTCCGTGGCATCCCAGAACACCGGCGTATCCTCAGCAGGAATCGCAGTAGACTTATTCAAAACCGCTACCGCGTGATCCACCGGAGGTGGCACACACCAACGTTCATCAGTAGCGGGCGTGAAAGGATAACGCAGCTTGAACCTACTTGGCACAGCAAAAGGCTTCCGCAGATTGCGCCACTGCTAACAGCGCGCTGAAAATCATCAGTGCAAGGAAAAACCTGTGAAGATCTGCGTCTCCGCTGCGTCCCATAGGAGGCTAAAACAGCAGGAGGACATGGCTCATCCTGCAAACGCAGTGTTTGTTTGATAGAAGCAACCAATTCATCAATGAGTGCAAGCTCTATAGACGAGCCAGGGGGAGAATTATCAACCCCTTCCACCTCAGCCTCCACTTCTGATCCCACAAGATCCAGGGAGGAACGGGACCCCGATAAGGAGACCCCAGCCATAGCAGCCCCATCACCCTCACCCTCAGAGGAAATTGAAACTCTGGGCCGTTTAGTGGATTGAGCAGCCACCAGCATTTGCACCTGAGCAGCAAGGTTAGCCACAACAGCAGCCAAATCACCCCCTGGGGGGGAAGCAGCAGCCCCTTGGCTTCCCACCAAAGTGAGAGGAAATTTGCTTTCCTGAGAATAGATGCCCCCAAAAAAATGTTGCAGGAGAATAAAGGGTAACTGCCCCTTTAAAAGCGAGGTCAGCGCAGCCCACCGCACTCACACACCAGCACAAGCCGACCCCCACAGGGAAAAAGCACAAACTCAGGCAAGGATTCAGGACAGAGAGGATAAAACCTGCAGAGACCACCGCTGCTGCTGCCTCGATCGGTGCGCCCAGGAGAAGAGGAAGTGATGCAATACAGGGCGCTCTATTGAAGCCTATGGAGGGCTACAAGAAAATGGCCGCCTGCAGTGTCAGCATGAGGCCGGAGCGATCGCCGCCAAAATGGCGGCGCTTGTCGCCGAAAACGCCGCTCCCGCCCACAGTGAAACACCAGTACACATGCAGTACAGTAAAAACAATGGCGGACCGCAGCAGCGGTCGCCACAAGTATGCACAACATGATCCACATCATGCCCCGCAGCACACAGCCTGTCACACAGTAAAAGACAGCACACATTCTGACACAGAGACAGTGCAGTATAGCCCCCCTCCTTGCATTCCACAGAGTGCAGCTAAGACAGATAGGGAGTCCAACAGTGTGAACAGGGGCAGGGTTACACAGTCCCAGACTGACACCCCCCAAACAGACAGGTCCCCACACAGATACACTTACCTCCTAACTGGCGTGGGGAACCCGCACAAGCGATCAAGCCACTGCACATGGGACAGGG
Source organism: Pelophylax lessonae (assembly GCF_965119305.1). Lineage (NCBI taxonomy): Eukaryota > Metazoa > Chordata > Amphibia > Anura > Ranidae > Pelophylax > Pelophylax lessonae. The sequence goes on from NC_138777.1 coordinate 139,693,648, forward strand.
AGAGTCGCAGCCAGGACGCAGGAGAACTGTGGAGCGATACCGCAAGGCGTCCAGTGAGGTAGCCACCTCACCATAGCATCCCTGCAGCGAACAGGGATGGGTCGTTCATTGTGCCAGGAAAAATACCTGACTGAACGCTCGATGGCAGGCTGGGAAGCCACTGACCCACAACCTGCGACCAGGGGGGTCAGCCCGAGACCCAGCCCGCATGATCCTCTTCATCAGAAGGACTAACCAATGCTGACAAAAGTAACAGCTAAGTAAAGAGAGAGAAAAAAACTCAAATAAAATCAAAAAAAGAGAAAAGGCTGAGACAAAATGCCCCAGCATAGAGACATCCAGCTACTCCTGACAAGCTAGACATTGAAACTGAGGTATGGATACAGGAAGTAGGAGGGTATTGACTGAGGGGACCACCCCCTGGGGGTGGGATATGTTAAAAGCCTTAATATTGACATATTCTGTTGCCTAGCTACTCCTACGGAGCAAAGGTCATAACCACCTGGCGCCCGGGATTTGTCGAGGCCTGTGTTAAGATATGGAATTTACAGGCACGTCAAAATCTTTCTGATCTTAATTGTACAGTACAGGACGCCGGTATCTTATACACCATGGAACATTTCCAAGCAATGTACAGGCTGTACACTCACGACTCATTTCTTCAGGTTTGTCACATAAAAAGAAGTAATAAAATAATAAAATATTTACAAAAATGTGAGGGGTGTACTCACCCTTGTTAGATATTGTGTGTGTGTGTGTATATATATATATATATATATATATATATATATATATATATATATAATATACATACACACTTTGTATACACATATATATACACACATTTACATACATACACACATATATATATATATATATATATATATAGACATACATACATATACACGTGCACATATTGGTGGGCATATATCCACTCTCTCTCTAACTACAATTACAATTTTGAAGACCAGGTAAGTGAGTAATATAGAATTACTGGCATATGTATAGATTATGAGAACTGAAAAATAAAAAAATAGTAAATGTTCTGTTATATATTCTAGGTTTTAGTCTACTAATATTATTTGTATCACCCACAGGTCTGCAATATTTTAGGCCCCGATTCAAAATCTTTTCCTTTCCCTTTTTCCCATAAGAATATCCATTTTGTTAACACAACAACCCCATCCATTTCCGCTCAGGTCTTAATAATGTGTACACGCATATACATATGTTTTCTATTTATTATTATTAATCATTTATTATTTTTTATATCCTAGTATAGATATATATATTTTTTCATGTATTTTATTTACAGTCTATTTCCTATTTAGTATACACTGCTCACAAAATTAAAGGAACACTTATTATTCAGAGTATAGTATCAAGTCAATTAAACTCCTGGGATATTGATCTGGTCAGTTAAGTAGCAGTGGGGGTTGTTAATCAGTTTCAGCTAAATGAGCAACAATGAGACAACCACTAACATTTTTTGCCTTACTCATCTTTTCGGACTGTCTTTCACTAGTTTAGCATTTGGCTTGTGTCAGTGTCACTACTGGCAGCATGAGGCGATACCTGGACCCTATAGAGGTCACACAAGCAGTCCAACTCCTCCGAGATGGCACCAATACGTGCCATTGCAAGAAGGTTTGCTGTGTCTCCCTGCACAGTCTCAAGAGCATTGAGGAGATTCCAAAAGACAGGCAGTTACTCTAGGAGAGCTGGACAAAAGACAGGCAGTTACTCTAGGAGAGCTGGACAGGGCCGTAGAAGGTCCTTAACCCACCAGCAGGACTGGTATATGGTTGTGCAAGGAGGAACAGGATGAGCACTGCCAGAGCCCTACAAAATCACCTCCAGCGCAGGCCAATTGTGTGAATGTCTTTGACCAATCAATCAGAAACAGACTTCAAGAGGGTGGTCTGAGGGCCCAAATTTCTCTAGTGGGCCCTATGCTCCCTGCCAAGCACCGTAGAGCTCAATTGTCATTGGCCATTAAACACTAGAATTGGCAAGTCCACCACTGGTGCCTTGTGCTTTTCCCAGATGAGAGCAGGTTCACCCCGAGCATATGTGACAGACGTGAAATGGTCTGGAGAAACCGAGGAGAATGTTATGCTGCCTTTAACATCGTTCAGCATGACCAGTTTGGTGGTGGGTCAGTGACGGTCTGGAGAAGCATTTCCATGGAGGGATGCACAGATCTCTACAGGCTAGACAATGGCATCCTGACTGCCATTCGGTATTGGGATGAAATCCTTGGGCCCATCGTCAGACCCTATGCTAGTGCAGTAGGGCCTGGTGCACGACAATGCCCGACCTCATGTGGCGAAAGTATGCAGCCAGTCCCTCGAACATGAAGGAATTGAAACCATTTAATGGCCCCCACGTTCGCCTGACCTAAATCCAATAGAACACCTCTGGGACATTATATTTTGGTCAATCCGACACCGCCAGGTTGCAACTCAGTCTGTTCCGGAGCTCTGTGGTGCCCTGGCCCAGATCTGGGAGGAAATACCCCAGGACACCATTCGTCGTCTCATTAGGAGCATGCCCTGACTTTGTCAGGCATGCATACAAACTACTGAGTACCATTCTGAGTTGCTGCAATGAAATTTCATCAAAATGGACTAGCTTGCTGCATCATTTTTTACCTTTGATTTCTGGGGTGTCTTTGAATTCAGCCCTTTGTAGGTTGATAATTTTCATTGCCAAACGATGTGGCATCCTTTAATTTCTAACACATTAACCAGTCCATATCAGTATAGATATCTAGCATGTTATTTTTCACCATTGAGATCTGATGTGTTTTCAAAGTGTCCCTTTAATATTTTTGAGCAATGTATTTATATATATCTATATATCTATATATAGATATATATATAGATATATATCCCATTTCGGCAGAAAATGGGTTAAAAATGCCGAAATTAACGATCTGTGCATTAATGAACAGACCGGGCGGAAGGGCGGGGAGCGGCCACTAATAGCTGTAACTATGTGAGCTTCACTTCCCTGTCAGTGGCACGATGTACATGAATGAACTGAAGTGACACACCGGGCGGGAGGGCGGGGGGAGCGGCCGCTAATAACTATAACTATGTGAGCTTCACTTCCCTGTCAGGTGGGTATTTCCTCTGACCGGGAAGTGAAGCTCCCACATAGTTATAGTTATTAGCGGCCGCTCCCCCCGCCCTCCCGCCCGGTGTGTCACTTCATTCATGGACAGATCGTAGTAGTAGTGACATCACCGGGAGGTGGGAGGCCGGCCAGAGGCGCTTCTTTTGAATAATGGACACCGGAGGAGCTGAGTGAGTAGGAGAGGGACGCTGAGGAGGGGTGGGGGGGAGGGGAACTGAGGCGAGCTTACCATTGGTATTAGTAATATGCAGCATGAGGGGGTTAATGTATTGTCACTGCTGCATTAGTGACCAACCAGTGGCAGTTAATTAACCCCTTTGTGCTGCATTAGTGCAACCAGTATCAGTGCAACCAGTGTTAATTAACACTGATACTGGTTGCACTAATGCAGCACAAAGGGGTTAATTAACTGCCACTGGTTGGTCACTAATGCATCAGTGACGAGCAGTGACAATACATTAACCCCCTCATGCTGCATAATACAAATACCATTGGTAATTAAATAAACCACTTGCCAACCCGTCACAGTACATATACTGTGACAGGGTGGCAGCGACAGGTGTACGTCGCTGCCTGTTTTTGGTGTATGCTCCGGTTCTATCTAATTTAAAATTATTTAGGGGAAAAAGTCATTTTCGGTTTCGGTTTTGGGCCAAGGGCATCCTGCATTTTCGGTCCAAAATTTTCATTTCGGTGCATCCTATATATATATATATATATATATATATATATATATATATATATATATATATATATATATATATATATATATATATATACACACACACATAGTGCCTTGCAAAAGTATTCGGCCCCCTTGAAGTTTGCGACCTTTTGCCACATTTCAGGCTTCAAACATAAAGATATAAAACTGTAATTTTTTGTGAAGAATCAACAAGTGGGACACAATCATGAAGTGGAACGAAATTTATTGGATATTTCAAACTTTTTTAACAAATAAAAAACTGAAAAATTGGGCGTGCAAAATTATTCAACCCCCTTAAGTTAATACTTTGTAGCGCCACCTTTTGCTGCGATTACAGCTGGAAGTCGCTTGGGGTATGTCTCTATCAGTTTTGCACATTGAGAGACTGACATTTTTGCCCATTCCTCACAGCTCGAGCTCAGTGAGGTTGGATGGAGAGCGTTTGTGAACAGCAGTTTTCAGTTCTTTCCACAGATTCTCGATTGAATTCAGGTCTGGACTTTGACTTGGCCATTCTAACACCTGGATATGTTTGTGAACCATTCCATTGTAGATTTTGCTTTATGTTTTAGATCATTGTCTTGTTGGAAGACAAATCTCCGTCACAGTCTCAGGTCTTTTGCAGACTCCATCAGCTTTTCTTCCAGAATGGTCCTGTATTTGGCTCCATCCATCTTCCCATCAATTTTAACCATCTTCCCTGTCCCAGCTGAAGAAAAGCAGGCCCAAACCATGATGCTGCCACTACCATGTTTGACAGTGGGGATGGTGTGTTCAGGGTGATGAGCGGTGTTGCTTTTACGCCAAACATAACGTTTTGCATTGTTGTCAAAAAGTTTGATTTTGGTTTCATCTGACCAGAGCACCTTCTTCCACATGTTTGGTGCGTCTCCCAGGTGGCTTGTAGCAAACTTTAAACAACACTTTTTATGGATATCTCTAAGAAATGGCTTTCTTCTTGCCACTCTTCCATAAAGGCCAGATTTGTGCAGTATACGACTGATTGTTGTCCTATGGACAGAGTCTCCCACCTCAGCTTTAGATCTCTGCAGTTTATCCAGAGTGATCATGGGCCTCTTGGCTGCATCTCTGATCAGTCTTCTCCTTGTATGAGCTGGAAGTTTAGAGGGAAGGCCAGGGCTTCGTAGATTTGCAGTGGTCTGATACTCCTTCCATGTCAATATTATCACTTGCACAGTGCTCCTTGGGATTTTTAGGCTTGGGAAACAGTATCCCGGACCTGTCTGGTGTGTTCCTTGTTCTTCATGATGCTCTCTGCGCTTTAAACGGACCCTGAGACTATCACAGTGCAGGTGTATTTATACGGAGACTTGATTACACACAGGTGGATTCTATTTATCATCATTAGTTATTTAGGTCAACATTGGATCATTCAGAGATCCTCACAACTTCTGGAGAGAGTTTGCTGCACTGAAAGTAAAGGGGCTGAATAATTTTGCACGCCAAATTTTTCAGTTTTTTTATTTGTTAAAAAAGTTTGAAATATCCAATAAATTTCGTTCCACTTCATGATTGTGTCCCACTTGTTGATTCTTCACAAAAAATTACAGTTTTATATCTTTATGTTTGAAGCCTGAAATGTGGCAAAAGGTTGAAAAGTTCAAGGGGGCCGAATACTTTCGCAAGGCACTATTGTATGTATATATATATATATATATATATATATATATATATATATATATTTTGTATACTCTGACTTGTATACATATGCATTGGTTATTTACTAGGAATGAACAATACTAATTAACAATTTATTAAATGCATTAAAGCCATGATTATAGGACAATCTAAGAGTAATTCTAATTTGCAAGCTTTTTCCTTTACAAAGAATTTTTTATTTTTTTTTGCACTTGATTATACATACATTTTTTACAAGTTTGTATTTCAATTTTATCCTGTTTAATTTATTATAGTTTATTTTTAAATCTGTTAAGATAATTTAATCAATATATATTATATAGACAGAGCACTGCAATAGTTAACCCATCCAATTTAATCCCCGGAGATCGATCATGACATCAGGCTGATGAAGGAAGCAATTGGATCTTCCGAAACGTGTTTCGTTTGTACCCTGTGTAGATCCACCTTTGGCGTTTCCTCTGGGGCAACCATTGATCCGAATATACCCGTTTTCTGCAACACCATGTGAGTGCAACGGTTTTAAGTGATTTTATCATTTATAAGGAAAAAACAAAAAACAAAACTGACATGCTACACTATTTGGGCTTCTGGCCCTTCTTCCCCTCCATTTTTTCCCTTCAGACATCATCGGGCTCACCACCCAGGCTAGTATCGAGTGAGCAGCCTAAACCCTCATAGTACTGCAAATCTAAAGTTTGGTCTCTACTAGATATCGTATACAGACTTTATGACTAAACACTGGTACTAACATCACACAGATCCTGCTTTTGTTTTTGAATTCCTTAGTTTCTTATTTGTTTCCCTTCGTTATTTAGATACACCCTTTATTTACAGTAACATGTTGATACTACTATTGGCTTGCCAAGACAAGATTATAACTGGATTTTTGTTTTATGGTAAAATCTTTTTCTCCGATTTTCGTTGACAGACAAAGCTCCATATCTTCTTTGACCCTTGGGTTATGCTGCTCTCCATAGGAATAGGACTAGGTGGAAACACATTTCACCACACCCCCAAGGGCAGTCCTAGGGGGCTAGGGGGTATACCACCCTCTTCCTGCTATAGGACTTCAGTTTGTAACAAGCAGTGTAAGAAGAATACATAACTCAACAGAGGGGTGGGTGCTGTATCTGTCGATTAACATCAGAGAAAAGGATTTTATGGTAAGCAAAAATCCAGTTTTCGCTTTCGTTCATTGTCTGGCACAGCTCCATATCTTCTTTGAGCCTTGTGACGTCCCAAAGCAGTGTCAACATGAGGGGTGGGAAAAACACAGCAATGCACATAATTCCCAAAAAGGGCTAAACATAGCCAACCAGGTAAACCAGAAGCTCAACCCGGAACAACTGGAGCGCACAAACCAGAAACACTACATACCTTCAAGAGGCAATAGCAGCCTGCAAAACTTTACAGCCAAATGCAGCATCGGTAGATGCGAGTACATCCACCTTGTAAAACTTGGGGGATGTATGCACAGATGACCATGTGGCCGCCGTGCACACCTGAACCACTGACGTCTGATGACGGAAGGCCCAGGAGGCACTAAGCGCCCTCGTAGAATGTGCCTTAACCGGGAAAGAATGAGCATGACCCTTAATGGAATAGGCTTGCACCACCGTCTGCCTGATCCATATGGAAATGGTTGCAGCAGATGCATCCTGCCCCTTACAAGATCCATTTTTAAGGACAAAGAACGTGATTTCCGAATCGACTAAGTCACCGCCGGGTACACCCTGATGGCCTGGGACCACAATCAGGGAATGCAAAGCAAATTCTTTAGGATGTGTCTGCTTAGGAAACAAGAAAGGCAACACAATGTCTTCATTCTAGTGGAAACCCAAGACGACCTTAGGAAGGAACGACTGAAAGGGACGTAGCACCACTTTGTCCCTGTGAACCACCATGTATGGTGACCAACAGGACTACACAGCCAGTTCCGACACTCTGCGTGCAGAAGTAATAGCCACCAAAAAAGCTACCTTCTGTGACAGAGGAAGTTCACAAATATTTTCAAAGGGCGGTCTTTGATGTACCGACAGTACCAAATTAAGGTGCCACGGAGGAACCAGAGACCTCACTGGAGGAGCCAAGTGGTGAACCCCCAGGATGAAAGTGTGAACCAAAGAATTTTCAGCCAACAGCCGCTGGAAAAAAAAAAAAGGCAGAAATCTGGAACTTGATGGTGCCCAGAGCCAAACATTTATCTACAGCTTGTTGTAGAAACTCCAGCAGACGGGGCCCGTTAAAGAAACAGGGAGAAGTCATGTGATACGTAACGCAACGTGTAGGGTCATATGAGAACCGGAAGTGACGTGGCGGGACACATTGTAGCTATAACACTGGAGATTTCATTTTTAAATGCGAGTGGATATTATGGGTTGTTAATATGTTACAGATTACTACACTATGATGCCCCTTCTTTGCACCTGAAACGGAGTACGTGGGAGCGAGAGACAGACCATTTGAGGAGAACATATAGGAGAGTCTAATCCCCCCCCCCACCTGTGATAAGGAGCCCACCAGAAAAACACATATACAGCGGAGGATACATACAGGGAAAGGATCGGAGGCAACCATGTTCTATAACACCCGTATGCTCTAACATATGTGGCTAGAGGTGAGAGGCTAGCACACATAGAAGTTTAATCACTGAAGAGCACACACCGGTTGGAGCACAATATTGGAGGTGGAGGTGGTTTACATATACAGCTGCAGAGCAATCCTGAAAGAATATCACTTTGCACAGCACTACACTGCTAAGGACTTTTTTTTGGCACAGAGAATATTAAGTGTTATTATTTATGGTTTTATATTTGTTCATTTGCACATAGATCGGCACTTTATATGTAATGCTGATTTTGCACAAATATGTTTGATTAGCACCGTAATTGATTTTACACTAATTGGATCATATTGCACTTGGCGCTTTCTTTTGATTTAGCAAAGCACTGGTTAGTAATATATGAAATTTGGTACAGTATAGTACAATTTGCCCTTACGGATGTGATTCACAGAATTTGAAATAAGAATTAGTTTATTTTATAATATTGTTTTTTTATTGTACACCAAAACTTGATTGCACATAGGCACTTAGTTTTATCAACTTGAATTTAATCTGTAGCAGATGCAATTATGTCAAAATCTAAGATATAAGCCTTACCGATAAATTTTGAACTAGAGTATTTATTACATACATATATATTCAAGAGGAGAAAATATCTAGAAGCGCAGTACAATTATTTATATATGAAATGTCACAGCTGTCACAGACACTCTGCAGGCTAAAGGGGCCGCATCCAGAGAGGCATCAGAGATATACTGTAACCCCTGTATCAGCTGATCCGCCAGCTCCGCCAACTAAGGAGGATGTTCACCCCTTTCAAATCCTGGTGCAGAAGCTTTACTACACATCCCATGAGGCATTGTAAAACTCTGACATTCACAGACATGACTAGGCATGATGGGAATTGTAGTTCCTGAACAACTGGAGGGCCGTAGTTTGAAGACCCCTGCGTTAAGGTCTGGGAGACCAAAGTGATGGCAAACACCGGCCTCAGCGTTAAACCTGCCACAGTGTAATGGTAACATACCAGTGCCTCAGCTCTCTTGTCCACCGGGTCTTTTTTAAAGATGGGGAATCCACCACCGGAAAAAGCGTGGCTTTATTCAATCTTTAAACCAGGGAATCCACCACCGGTGGAACTGTCAGTTTCTTCAAAAGGAACTTTTAGAAATGATACCTCCTAGTGAAAACACTTCGGTATCCCAACCATCCATTTTGGGGATCCCCACTGACCTGCAACAATCTCGTCGAAATAGAAAGTAAAGGGGAACACCTTAGACACCTTGGATGGTCTTCGGGTACCAAATTGCACCGAGGCAGCATTAGCTGTGTCCAATTTTAAAGTTTCCCACTGCAGCGGTAGTACTACAAGTCCCAGCGCGCCAGCGGCGCTGCTATAGCAGAAAGAAGGAACTGTACCCCACAAGGACTCACCACCAAGGTAGGGAAGGATGCAGAGCACCAAAGCTGCTTGCCATGCGGTGATCAGAGAGAAGGAGGAAACGCCGAAGCTGCCACTAGAGGCCCAACGCCGCATCACCCCTCCACAGGCTACAACAAAATAGCCACCACATTGATTTCAATGGGAAATGAAAACATGGCTGCCGAATCTGAAGAATACCAAAAATCATAACCGTGCTAGTTAATAAGTGCGGCAGCTTCTAATGCGAGAACACAAAAAAAATAAATAAATAGTAGTAAACAAGCTGCGCTAAGTGATCAAATAAGTGACTAATCATAAATCACAATAAAAATAAATTGTGTGATATCAAATATAAGTAAATAAATATCGCAATCCAAATGGTGTAAAAGAAATAAAATAAACTAAGGTGATGGAAAAAAAAAAAAAGAGGGTTATAAATAAAGTGATTGGGCACATAGTGGAAGAATCAAAATACTGTGCAATCCATCACAGGTGCTCAATCCTCCACCGACATCAATCCTGCTTACCAGAAACAGGTAGTGACAAGCCTGTAAATCACGGCAGGAGACCGATAAATTCTCACAGCCAAGATAAAACTGGGAAGATGACCAAAACTCAAGATAGATCAGCCGTGGGCGTCACCAAAATGACTGCACTGCTCCGATATCCCAATCCACAGATGTTGAAAACATCCGTCATGCAATACAGAACAGTAGAGGGTCCATAGTGTAAAAAGATGAACAGTGTTTATTCAATAAAGACATGCACTTTCATTTAATTCAGTGCTTACGCACTAAAAAGGTTTAAGTTCCACCCGTCCTTCCTGGATACGTGGGTGACGTCAGCACGCCGCGACGCGTTTTTGTCTGGGGTACGAGCGGCGTGCTGACGCCACCGCATATATAGAGACAATAGGAAGTACCGCCTCAGTCTGAACCACGGGGACTCTCCATAGACGCCATCTTACAAGAGGGAAAAGATGCCAGTCTGTGTCAGCTTACTATGCAAGTAATTATAAAAAGAATTATAATTGGAAAAGTGGGCAATGAAGGTTCCATCTATACTTCCAATACATAATACAAAATTAAATATAGATTATGTTGCAAATATTCAGCCAATGTAAAGAAGCTGCAAAAAGAGTTAATCTGCATAAGGCAGACAATCTAACATTAGACATTAAGCCCAAATACTGAATCTGCATACTAAAATAAAATTTAATAAAACTGAATACTGCAAAATTAAATAGCTAGCCAAAAATATAAAGGGGCTGTAATTAATACCATAGAGATATCTGCATATAGCAAACAATCATATAGTAGACTTTAAGTCAAGCTAACGAATAGGATAATATACAAAGATATAAAAAATATATGATAATACTGCAGAAAAAATATTTAATTAATATCCGTAATTTTAAAGTATGTGGTAGTGATGAATCCGCCATTTCTAATACATATAGTCAAATCTAGAAAATTAATGGCTGTTTGGTTCATATCATAGTTAAGATAAATCCCTCTAGAATTATGGTAATTCATAAAGGATACCAAATCTGCCTCAGCGCCATCCCAAAGGAGGAGGACATCATCTATATACCTAGCCCACAGCAGTATCTGCTCTAAACTGCTCTCACCCCCATTTGTTTGTTGTGTTCGCCCTGGTGCATAAACGTCCACATGTTCGCTTCTGCTGGATTGCGTGTCTATGGCGTAGGCCAGGGGTAATGAGTTAAAATTCAAAGCGGTCCGGTCGCTAAAATTTTCGTTGGGCCTAGGTCCGAAACTAATGTCTGTGCTATGACTCAGAAAGATGGGGAAAACAAAATGTGTCCATCAGCGTTGCTCTTAACATAAAATATGCCCATTAGAGTGCCCCTTAACATAAAATGTGCCCATCAGTGTGACCCTTAACATAAAATAAAGGGCACGCTGATGGGCACATTTTATGTTCGGGGGCACTCGGATGGGCACATTTTATGTTCAGGGGCACTCGGATGGGCACATTTAATGTTAGGGGGCACTCTGATGGGCACATTTTATGTTAGGGGGCATGCGGATGGGCAAAACAAAATTTGTCCATCAGCGTTGCTCTTAACATCAAATATGCCCATTAGAGTGCCCCTAACATAAAATGTGCCAGAGTGACCTCCTAACATAAAATGTGTAAAATTTGCCCATCAGCGTGCCCCCTAACAAAATTTGCCCAATCAGCGTGACCCTTAACAAAATAAGGGGCACGCTGATGGGCACATTGTATGTTAGGGGGCACACTGATGGGAACATTTTTTTTTTTTCATGAGGCACTCTGATGAGCACTACAAAATATGCCCATCAATCTGCACACTTTAAAAACCTCTCATCAGCTTTAAGTGCAGCTATGAAATTGGGGAACACGTTGCTTTCTCCCCTTGTGCTCCACATACCTGGAGCCAGTAGCTGAGCTAGGAGCCGCGAGCAGCAGGGGGCAGGGCGCACACAATGTCACGCCCCAACTCGCTGCCCGGCTGAATGGGAGCCGCAGTCAGGAGCAGGGGGCGGTGTGCGCGCGTGACGTCACACCCCTACTCGCGGTCCGACAGGACACCGGCTGGGAGTGAGCCGGGAGCCGCAGTAAGGAGGGCCGTGGTGCACACAGCACGTCACTGGTTGCTGGGACACCCGCGGTCCCAGCAAACCAATGACTGATAACAGGAGGCGGCGTCGCTGTCTGGGCGGAAGCATCGTGCGGTCCGTTAAGTTTAGTGACGGCTGGCGTAGGCCTATCCGCACGTGAGGGAATCTTCGCATTCAAGTACAGGCATACGCCCCGTGGTGGGCATGTTCTAACGCGATTTGGCGTGCACGTGGATGCCACGCACAACGCCGCACATGCATAAAAGGGCACATTCTGCAAGGAACTGTTTCCAAAACACTAGCCTCTGTCACAGGCTGAAAGAGACACAGAGCAGCAGCAGCTGGGTTGCGTGAGTCACTGTGGGTGTATGTTACTGGCACTAATAGTTCCTGTATCTTAATCAGTGTTGTGTGCTTTAGGCTGTATAAGCGTTGCGCAGACCTTCAGTACACTTTAAAAGGTAGTACCTTAAGTTTGTCTTTCTATAAAGCAAAGTCTGCCCGAAAGGGCACTATGTCGTCACCGTCTGGCCCTGAAGGTCCTAGTCGTGCTTCTACTGTGTCTACTCCTCCTGATAATGCAGAGGCAATTAGCCAATCTGAGCCATTATGGTTGTCAGGCATAGTAGCTACTCTGTGTACTTCTGTCACAGCCATGTTACCAAGGATGATTTGGTATCGGCATTAGCCAGCCTAGAGGGTAGGATTGCAGACATGATTGCAGCACCACATGGAGGAAAAAAGTGGGTTAGATCTCCCTCTCCTGAGCCACCCCTGAATCAGTTCAGGGTTGGGCAGAGGACGTGGAAGATGTAGCGGAGGGTGACCCTATAGAAGGTCAAGCTGAAATCTCCACTTCTGGGGAGTCAAAGTCAGAGGAATCTCTATCAGCCTCTTAATCCCAGAGATTGTTTATCCAGTCTCTTGCTGAGATGGTCCGGGCTGAGTTTTAACTTTCTACCCTGAGATACAACTGAAACCTCTTTTTCCTACCTAGGCTCATTGCGCCCTCAGAGTCCTCGGTCATTTCCCATACATCCACTCTTGGAGCAAGAAGTGCATAATGACTGGGATCATCCAGATAGGATGCTTTTTCCACCTAAAATGTTTTCATTGTTGTATCCTAAAGGAGGAGATGGAAAATTCCCACTGTGGATGTAGCCATTTCTTCGGTTAACAAGACTTTACCCTGTCCTGGGGGTAAATGCCCAGGTTTTTAAAGATCCAATGGATAAAAAGCTGGAATCTTTACTGAAAGCCTCCTTTGCGGTTGCAGGTTCTGCAGTGCAACCAGCAGTAGCAGCCATAGGAGTGTGTCAGTCTTTCAAAGACCGAATAAAGCGAGTGGCCAAGACAGTTCCTTCTCAAGGACAGCTCTGTGGAAAATCTGTCAGATCTACCTCGCACTTTGTTTCGGTAGTTGATGCTCTTACAAGCTCCATAAGGCAAATGTCACCGTTTGCTCTGATGACAGTGCATATGTGCTGAATCCTTTGGTTAAGGAGCTGTTCTACGGAATACCATGTAAAAAATGACTGGCTAACTTCCCCTTTCAGGGAGATTGCCTTTTTGGTGATTATCCGGATAAATATATCCAAAAGATCCAAGGAACTACCTGTAAAGAGGAAGAGCAGGCGTCCGTCCTTTGCTACCTGTAAAGAGGAAGATCCTCAGCACTCATAATACCAGTGCTTCCAATTTCAGGCAGTGGTGATGGCCACAAATGTCTGCATCCGGACCCAAGCCTTCGGGGAAACGTCAGAAAAAGCCCTGGGCCAAGAGATCAGTCAAGTCTTCCTCTAAGCCCTCTCAGTGAAAGGGCACCGCCACTCGCCTGGGTGTGAGAAGGCTCCTACAGTTCTCAGGTGGCATAGGTGGAGTGAATTCAAGACAAATGGGTTGTCTCCACCATTTCACAGGGATAAAAGCTGGAATTTCAGGTGTTCCCGCATCCTCGGTTTGTGAGGTCAAGTATACCAGCAGATCCCCTAAAAGAAAGATCTCTCTTTCAGGCATTGGACCAGATGAGAGCTCAGAGGGTGATAACCGAGGTTCCAGAAAACTAAAGGTTCAAGGGTTTTTACTCAAACCTATTCATAATCCCCAAAACAAACGGGGATGCAAGACCTATTTTGTATCTCAAGGCGTTGAATCCGTTTCTGAACATTCGTTCTTTCCGCATGGAATCAATTCTTTCAGTGATAGCCTCCATGCAGGGAGAGGAATGTCTAGCATCCATAGACATCAAGGATGCATATCTTCATGTGCCTATATTTCAGACCCATCAAAGATTCCTTCGTTTTGCGATTGAAAACCATAATTTCCAGTTTGTGGCCCTGCCCTTCGGATTGGTTACAGCTCCAAGAACGTTCACAAAGATTCTAGATCCAGTATTGGCTGTTCTAAAGTCCTGAGGGATATCTGTAATAGGATATCTGGACCTTCTATTACTAATAGATCAATCTGTGTCGGCTATAAGCCAAAATATCATTCAGACAGTACATTTTTTGGAACGTCTGGGTTGGATACTGATATTAGCAAAGTCAGTATTACAACCAGTCCAGCATCTGGAAAATCTGGGGCTACTTGTCGACACAGTGCAGGCAAAGGTATTCTTGCCAGCAAAAAGGGTCTCAGACCTAAAGGGTATGGTTCGGTCTATAGTAAGACTGAGATATTCGTCTATACGTCTTTGCATGAGGTTACCTGGGAAGATGGTGTTCACATTCGAGGCAATTCCCTATGCTCAATTCCATGCCAGACCCTTGCAGAACAACACTGTCTGCGTGGAACCGAAAAATTCAGTCCTTGGACTGGCCCATATCTCTGCTACCAAGAGTACGACAGAGTCTGAATTGGTGGTTGTTGATCAGAAATCTGGAGAAGGGAAAATCCTTTCTTCCAGTGACCTAGAAGGTAGTGACTACAGATGCCAGTCTCTCCCGCTGGGGAGCGGTTCTGGAGGAAGCCACTGTCCAGGGGAAATGGTCTTGGGAAGAAAGTCGTCTCCCCATCAACATTTTGGAAATTTGTGCAGTCGGGCTCTGAAATTCTGGACACTCAGACTTTGGGGTCACCCTGTCAGGGTGCAATCCGACAATGCAACGGCCGTGGCTTATGTCAACCATCAAAGCGGCACAAGGAGTCAATCAGCCCAGAAAGATGTGGATATTATCCTGTCCTGGGCTGAGAAGTTTGTGCCATGCCTGACAGCAGTGTTAATTCCAGGAATAGAGAACCGGCAGGCAGATTTTTAGGGCAGTGAACAGATGTTATCGGGGGAATGGTCATTACATCCAGAGATTTTCCAATTGATTTGCCTATGCTGGTGGGGTCCCAGATGTAGATCTGTTGGCATTCAGGTTCAACAACAAATTGGAGAGATTTGTGTTCAGGACCAGGGATTCACAGTCAGAGTGGATGCTTTGGTGACTCCTTGGGAGGAGTATTCCCTGATCTATGCCTCTCCTCTGATACAGCGGATATTGCATTTGTTGCGCAGGATCCAGCTGGAGGGGAAACCAGTAATTCTGGTAGCTCCAGCTTGTCCGAGGAGGCTTTGGTATGCACAAATCCAGAGGTTGGCAGTGACGAGGCCTTGGATTCTTCCACTGCGTCCGGACTTGGTCGAATATTTCACCCTGCTGTAGTCTCTAAATTTGACGGCTTGGCTATTGAAGCCTTATTCTTGGAAGAGCAGGGTGTATCTAGCCCCGCAGTTCATACACTGATAAACACCAGGAAGCCAGTCTCTAGAATGATTTATTACAGGGTCTGGAAATCCTACATTGCCTGGTGTGAAGCCAGAAAATTGCATCCCCGCACATATATTATCGGGAGAGTTCTATCCTTCCTGCAAGCAGGGGTAGATATGAAATTAGCCCTGAGCACGATTAAAGGGCAGATTTCAGCTCTATCCGTTTTTTCCAGGAACCAATGGCTTCCCATTCGTTGGTTCAAACCTTCATCCAGGGAATATTGCGTTTGCTTCCACCAGTGAAGCCACCGTTGTGTCCATGGGACTTGAATTTGGTATTGGCAGTTTTGCAAAATTATCCTTTTGAACCTCTGGGGCAGGTTCCCCTGGTTCTTTTGACCAGAAAACTGGTCTTTTTGATTGCGATATCTGCGGCTAGAAGGGTATCGAACCTAGCAGCTCTTGCTTGTAAAGAGCAATTCTTGATATTTTATGAAGATAGGGTGATTTTACGTTCTCACCCAGATTTTTGTGCCCAAGGTAGTGTACGCCTTTCATTCAAATCAGGACATTATATTACCTTCTTTTTTCCAGATCCTCCCTCAGAGGAGGAAAAACTGGATTTTTGACTTACAGTAAAATCCTTTTCTCTTAGGTTCATTGATGGATGCAGTCCTTTGATGCATATCAGTAGGGTTATACAGGAGTAGGACACTAGGCAGAAAGAATTTCTGGCTACGCCTATGGGCCGTCCCTGGGGGTATACCCTCTCTCTTCCTGCATAGGATGTCAGTTTTGTATCAAAGCAGTGTCAGAGAAAAGCACACCAACCCACTCAAAAAAATAGAGGGGCAGGTACTGCGTCCGTCAATGAACCTAAGAGTCAAAAATCCAGTTTTCTCTATTGTTTTTTGACGGACACAGTGCACTGATGCATATCAGTAGGGACGTCCCAAAGCAGTACCCAAATGAGGGGTGGGAAACGCAGAAGAAAAAACAGTCCCCAAGGCAAACATGGCCAACCAGGCAACACAGGACTAATCAGAACTAGATGAGGTCCACCTGAAAAACTCCCTCAATGAAGGCCAAGGGGCCCAATAAACTGCAGCCTGCAAAACCTTGTGGCCAAAGGCGGCACCCACCTTATAAAATTTGGTAAAGGTGTGAACAGACGACCAGGTCGCCGCCTTGCACACCTGAAGCACAGATGCCTGATGGCGAAAAGCCCAGGAAAGACTAAGCACCAAAGTAGAATGCGCCTTGACAGGGAAAGGTGGAACCTGACCCTTACTGGAATAAGCCTGCACCACTGTCTGTCTGATTCATCTGGAAATAGTCAAAGCAGACGCAGGCAGCCCTTTTTTTGGGCCATCTGAGAGCACAAAGAGCGAGTCAGACTAGTGAAAAGACTCGGTAGACGCCTAATACACCCTGATCGCCCGAACAACATCCAGGGTATGCAGAGCAAATTCCTTAGGATGTTTTGGCTAGGGACAAAAAGGTAACATGATGTCCTCATTCAAGTGAAAACTGGAAACCACCTTTGGCAGGAAGGACGGATCCGGCGGAAGTACCACCTTGTCCCTGTAAACAACCAAATAGGGAGAACGACAGGACAACGCATCCAGTTCCGACACCCTGCACGCAAAAGTGATAGCCACCAAGAAAGCCACCTTCTGAGACAAGGTAAGCAGGGGACCCTCCCAAATATTCTCAAAGGGAGGCCTCTGGAGAACCTACAGCACCAAATTAAGGTCCCAAGGCAGTAGCGAAGGTCGCACCGGAGGTACCAAGTATCGCACACCCTGGAGGAGGCTACGCACCAGGGAATGGGTGGCCAATGGCCGCTGAAAGAAAATATCCAGGGCCGAGACCTGACCCTTTAAAGTACTCAAGGCCAACTTTTGATAAACTCCACGTTGAAGGAAAGCCAAGATTCGAGCCACCGAATAGGAACGAGGGTGGGTCCGAAGGGACTCGCAATGTACAACTTCCATGTACGATGATAAATCTGCCTAGAAGTCACCACTTGCTTTTAGCAGAGTGCAAATCACTGAATCAGACAATCTCCTGTCCTTCAGCACCTGGCTTTCAACAGCCAGCCTGTAAAGCAGGATGGAAGATTGGCCCCTGAGACAGTAGATCCTCTGTGAGAGGAAGTATCCATGTGGCGTCTGCGACAAGCCTGATAAGGTCGGTGTACCAAACACGGCGAGGCCAATCCAGAGCCACAAGAATGACTGGAATCCCTTCCACCTCTATCCTGCGAAGAAGTCTTGGCAGCAACTTGAGAGGAGGAAAGGCATACATCAGCCGGTACTGGCCCCAGGGGGTCACCAGCGAGGTTCCCGAGAGCGGGCCACAAACCTCTGTACCTTCCTGTTGATATGAGACGCCAACAGACCAACACCCAGAGTGCCCCAGCGAAGGCACAACTGCTGAAACACCACCGGATGCAGGGCCACGCCCCTGCATCTAAGGCCTGGCGGCTGAGGTAATCCGCCTGCCAATTTTCCACTCCCGGAATGTGGACAGCGGAGAAAGCTGGAACATGGCGCTCTGCCCAACATAGAATGCCTGCCACTTCCAGGGCTGCAAGGACATTCTTGGTGCCCCCTTGCTGATTGACATAAGCCATGACCGTGGCATTGTCCGTTTGAATGCGCATTGGATAACCCTCCAGACGGTCAGTCCAGTGCGCCAGGCAAAGCTGGACCGCTCTCAGCTCCAGGACATTGATCAGCAAATTGAGATTCATCCAGGGACAAGACTACCTGAGCTAAGTCCTGATTGAGGACCACCCCCACCCGGACAGACTTGCATCTGTGGTGACAATTGTCCAGTATATAGGGAGAAAGGATTTCCCCTACTGAAGCAACAGTGACCGAAGCCACCAGAACAGGGACTCCCTGGTCCTGTGTCTTAGTCGAATCCGAAGGTCCAGAGAATTCGGGTGTTTGTCCCACTTAAGAATTTCCTTCTGAAGAACCCTTGTGTGGAACTGAGTGAATGGAAGCGCCTCGAAGGAGGACACCATCAGTCCCAGTACTCTCATACAGGTCCGAAGGGACGGCCGATCGTTGGACATCAACAGATGAACCGCTGACTGGAGCTTCTGGAGTTTTTCCTAAGAAAGAAACACCCTGGCTGAGGAAGAGTCCAAAGTCAGGGCAAGATAGACCAGTCTCATGGAAGGGTTCAGAGACTACTTCTGAAGATTCATGATCCAACCAAACTGTTCCAGAGTTCTCATAGTGACCCCCAAGTTTTCCGCCAGTAATCAGATCGTCCAGGTAACCCAGGACCGATATCCCCCGCTGCCGTAACAGCACCAGGACCGGGGCCAACATCTTTGTGAAGATCCCAAGGAGCTGAGGCCAGACCAAAGGGTAACGCCACAAACTGATGGTGATCTTCTCCCACGGCAAAACGGAGAAACCGTTGGTGAGCGGCACAGATTGGAATGTGAAGGTAGGCATCCTTGATGTCTATTGAAGCCAGGAAATCTCCCTGATGTAGGGAGGCCACCACCACGTGAATATTTTCCATCTTGAACTTTTAAGCACGCACGAACACATTCAGTGCTTTTAGGTCCAGAATCGGAAGCACCTTGCCCTCCTTCTTGAGAACCGTGAACAGGTTAGAATAAAACCCGTGAAAGCGTTCCACGTGTTGAACAGACACTATCTACCCTTGCTGTAGCAAGCCCTGCACTGCCCCATAGAGCGCTCGCAAGCGATCCGGGGATATGCGGACATTGGAAGGGAAAATCATGACCAGAGAAACGGATCAAAAACTCGATCTTGTATTCAGACCGCATAACCTCCTGGATACATTTGTCTGGGATCCGGGCCAGCCACAAGTTCGAGAGCCAGCAAAGGCATCCCCCCACCCCAGTCACGAGTCAGGACGCACCTTCAGGCCAAGGGGGCCTTGTCCGCAGGCCTGGCGGAACCGGACTTCTGTATCCCAGAAAAAGAACACTTGGAACCACCCGAGGGAGCCTTGAAGGGCTTTGAGTTATCGGCCACCCCCGAGGAACGAAAATACTTTCTGTGAGCCTACGGCAAGGGTCCCTGCCCTTGGAAGCCTGCGAGAGAAAGGTACTCTTACCCCCCGTAAGACTTTTAATAATGTAGTCGAGGGTAGCCCCAGACGTTCCCCCTGAAAGGGGAGGTCTGTCAAGGCCTTTTTAGAAGCCTGATCCGCAGACCAACACTTCAGAAAGAGCATACGTCTCATGACCACAACAGGCGACCCAACAGGGAAGCAGTGTCCAGCGCGGGATCGAAAGCAAATTGCAGCTCCTGCACCATCTGGTCCAACAGTTGCCCAAAGGCAGGAGGGACAGGCTTGCACTCCACGTCACGGCGTAGCAGCTTCACCCATTCAGTCACCATTTGGGTGACAAGGGCCGCAGCAAATGCAGGCCTCAGTGCAGTCCCCGCCATAGCGTGTATGTTGCGGGCCACAGCCTCCGCCTGTCTATCCTCTGGGTCCTTAAAGGATGGGGAATCTTCCACCGGAATAACGGTAGCTTTGTTAAGCCTGGAGACCGGGGATCGACTTTAGGTTACATAGTTAGTCAGGTTGAAAAAAGACAAGTCCATCTGGTTCAACCAAAAACCCAACCATACAATCCCATATACACAATCCTATACCTGCAATTGATCCAGAGGAAGGCGAAAAAAAAACCCCAGCAAAGCATGATCCAATTTGCTAAAGCAGGGGATAAAAATGTCTTCCTGATCCCCCGAGAGGCAATTGGATATTCCCTGGATCAACTTTGCCTAAAAAAAAAATTAGTACCCATGTATCCAGGCTTTTTTTAAAGCAATCTAGTGAGCTAGCCAGAACCACCTCTGGAGGGAGTCTATTCCACATATTCACAGCTGTTACTGTGAAGAAACCTTTCCGTATTTGGAGATGAAATCTGTTTTGCTCTAGACGTAAAGAGTGCCCCCCTGTCCTGTGTTGACCTTAAAGTGAACAACTCAACACCAAGTTCACTATATGGACCCCTTATGTATTTATACATGTTGCTCATATCCCCCCTTAATCTCTAATCTTTTCTCATAGTGGAGCTCCTCCATGCCTCTTATCAGTTTGGTTGCACTTTCTCCAGTTCCCCGATATCCTTTTTAAGAACTGGTGCCCAAAACTGAACTGCATATTCCAGATGAGGTCTTACTAATGAATGATCTGTACAGGGGCAAAATTATCTCTCTCTCTGGAGTCCATGCATCTGTTCATACAAGAAAGGACTTTGCTTGCTTTGGAAACAGCAGCTTGGCATTGCATGCTATTATTAAGCTTATGATCTACCAGAACACCGAGATCCTTCTCCCCCAAGTGCATAACTTTACATTTATCAAGATTAAACCTCATTTGCCACATAGTTGGCCAATTAAACAGTGCATTGAGGTCAGCTTTTAAGTTGGAGACATCCTGTAAAGAAGTTATTCCACTGCAAAGCTTGGTGTTATCTGCAAAGACTGAAATGCTACTTTTAATCCCAGACCCTATATCATTTATAAAGATATTAAAACATAAGGGTCCCAACACTGAACCTTGGGGTACACCACTGATAATTTTCTTCTTGTTCAAAAATTTTTATTTAGAATAAAGGGTGAACAATCAAGTGCGACATTGAGCACAACATATGCTCATAGGTACCAACGATATGAAATCTGTAACAATGAATAATACAACTGTGGTATAAAAATACTGAGTGGAACAAAATCGTTCATAGTAACATCTTATAACAGGGATGTAGATTAATAAGCAGGAGGAAGAGTGCAAGTTATTGGTGAGATTAAATTGTAGTGTCGTCTCCCATAAGAGACGCGAAATGACAACACAAATAAAGCCCCTTGGCACCCCAACGGTGGACAATGCCAAAGAGCCCAAGGAGTCTGGGAGACCATGATACTTGGATGGGCGGGAATAATCAAGGGCCGCCTGAAAGGCGGGGAGGGAGAAGCAGAAGGTAGAGGAGGAGAGAAAAAAAAAGGGTTAAAATGAGAAAAAAAAAATAAAAAAAAAAAATAAAAAAAAAAAAAGGAACGGGGGGGGAAGGGGGAAAGGTCAAATGAAGGGGGGGAAGACATGGGGTGCACGTTTCCCCCAGGGGAGGACCGACTAGAGAACCGCAGGTTGATTACGTTTGGATTCATGGCCCAGGGTACGATCATGGGCGCAGCAAGGCGATGTCAAGACCAGGGGGCAAGAAATGGGTGATCCAAGGAGTCCATAATTTTTCAAACTTCGGGATCGTGTCCTGAAGGACAGCCTCTATTTTGGCATGGATCATGGCTTGGGTTATCCTGTGTTTAGTGGCCAATACGCATAATGAGGGGGTTTTCCAAGCCTTAGCTATGGTCTGCTTGGAGGAGGTGGTGACATGGAGAAGAAGCTTAAATTGGCGGTGCGTCAGAGCGGCAGGTTTCAGGTTCAAGAGGGCAATGGAGGGATCAGGAGATAAAGGCATGTCAAAAAGTTGTGAAAGGATCTGGAACATTGTAGACCAAAAAGATTGAACGATGGGGCAATCCCACCAAACATGCAAATGTGTGCCCGCTGCATCACAGCCTCTGAAGCATTGCGGGGGGTAGCTGGGGAGAAATTTGTGTATTCTAGCGGGGACTAGATACCATCTAGTGAGAACCTTATAGTTCGTTTCCAGAGCAACGATGTTGGGTGTGGAGGATTTAGTAGCCTGCCAGATGTGTGCCCAGTCGGCATCATCCAGAGAAAGGGAGAGATCTCTTGTCCATTTTGCGGCATATGTGGGAGGGGCAGAGGAAATTGGGGAGAGCAGATGGGAGTAAAGTTCAGAGATCAGGCCACGCTTGTGTGGGTCCGATTTGCAGGTTCGCTCGAAAGAGGATAGGTTGCTGGATCTCGGGTCGGAGGGAGTGAAAAAGTGTTTCAGCTGTAAATATCTAAACAGTTTAGAGCGGGGAAGGTGGTGTGTTTCGCAGAGTGTTTGGAAGGGCTTGAAGGAATTGGAAGAGAAAAATTGGTGTGCCCGGAGGACACCGGCTCTAGACCAGTTAGCAAAAGCGGACGGGGAGGACCAGGCTGGGGAGAAGGATGGGTTATGAAGAAAGGAGAGCAATGGGTTATGCGAGGATTGGAGGGAATAGCGGTTCTTGAGCCTGTCCCAGATGAGCATGCTGTGGCGGGTAATTGGGTTAGTAAGAGAACGGCGCTGAGAGGAGGGTAGCCACAAAAGATTGGCTGTGGAGAGGGGGTCGCAGTCCACAGATTCAACAGCGACCCAAAGGGGGACTTCGGTTGTGGCATGATATTTTGGCAGCTGGGCGAGCTGAGCTGCATAGTAATACTTCTGGAAATGGGGCACTCCCAAACCTCCCCTGATCTTGGGAGTGAAAAGGGTAGGTTTGGGTACACGCGGTCTAATTTTGCCCCAAATGTAGGTGGAGACACGGCGTTGGAGAATGCGGAGGAAGTGGGAAGGGACCATAATTGGGAGCACGCGGAAGAGGTAGAGGATCTTGGGGAGGAGAGTCATTTTGGTGACCGTTATTTTCCCTAACCAAGAGAGAGAAAGGTGGTTCCATTTAGCCATAAGGGAGGTGAGGTGAGTTAGCATAGGAGGGTAATTTGCAGAGTAAAGGTCCTGTGGGTTGGCTGTGAATTTAATGCCCAAGAAGGGGATATGCTTGTCAGCCCATGTAAAGGGGAGAGTGTCAGAGAGTTGGAGTCGTAGGGCGTCAGGTAGAAAGACATTCAAAGCAGTAGACTTTTGAGGGTTTATACGCAGGCCCGAGGCGTTACCAAAGGTGGCGAGGGTGGACAGCAGATTTGGAGCGGAGATGAGGGGGGAGGTCATGAAGAGCAAGATGTCGTCGGCAAAAAGGCAGAGTTTGTGAGCATGACCACCCAGCTCAAGTCCTTGTATATTGGGATTGGAACGGATGAGGATAGCAAGAGGTTCGATAGCGAGAGCAAAAAGGAGGGGGGAGAGGGGGCAGCCTTGTCGGGTACCTCTTTCAACTGGGAACATGTCTGACCGAAAGCCAGCATAGGAAACAAAGGCTGAAGGAGTACTGTATAGGGCCTCTATCCAGCGTAGGAAGTGGGCTCCAAACCCCCACTTGCGTAGGACACAGCGTAGGTAAGGCCAGGATAGTGTATCAAAGGCCTTCCTTATATCAAGAGACACAAAGCAGGTAGGTATGCGACGAGTACGGGCTGCATGCGCTATAAGTGTTGCCCGACGGATATTGTCACTGGCTTGGCGTGAGGGGATGAAGCCAACTTGATCCCTGTGGATCAAGGAGCCTATATGAAGGTTGAGACGGTTAGAGAGAACCTTTGCTAGGAGTTTAATGTCTACATTTAGAATTGAGATGGGCCGGAAGTTGGACCACGAGGTAGAATCAGAGTGGGGCTTAGGGAGCATGGAAATGGAAGCAGTGAGGGATTCAGCTCGGAAGGAGTGATCAGAGAGTATGGAATTGAAGGCAGCCACGAGCAGCGGTGCAAGTAGGGGAGCAAATTTTTTATAATATGTTGCTGAAAGACCATCCGGGCCGGGGCGTTTACGGGGTTTAAGAGCTTTGATTGCCTCATGAATTTCCTCAGCAGAGATCGGTTGATCAAGTGTAGCCTTGTGCGGGGCGGGAAGGGTGGGCATGGAGATAGAGGAGAGGAGGTCGTCAACTTCAGTTTGATGGAAGGAACCATCAGCTTGGTAAAGGTCGGTAAGGTGTCTACGAAAGTGATTGACAATTTTCAATGGATTGCTAGAGTAGGAGTTATGGGAGAGTTTCAATCTAATGGGTTTAGGAGTATGGTCCGCATTGCGAAGCGCTAGGGCCAAGAAAGTGTCCGGTTTATTCGCTTTCATGTAGAAATTATGACGCGATCTGCGCAGAGTTTTTTCTGCTGCCCCTGTTAGGAAGAGATCTAGCTCGAGGCGGGCTTTTTCTAGCTCCATTCTGGAACTGGGAGATGGGCGCGTCTGAAAGGCGGCAGAGGCTCGCGTGAAGGATTCCTCCAGGCGCTTGTGCTGGAGGCGCTTTTCTTTGCGCAGAAAAGAGGCCTGGCTGATGCACACTCCCCTAATGACTGGCTTATGAGCTTCCCATAAGGTTAGAGGGGAGAGATCAGGGGACCAGTTATTTTGTACATAGTCGGTTAGAGCCTTTTCAATTTCCGAGCGGTGGGTAGGATTTGCTAACAGGCTATCATTAATATACCAGGTGGATTGGGTTGGCCTGGGGATTAGTGAGGTTAAGGAAATGGAGACCGCGCTGTGGTCGGACCAGGCGATCGGAACAATCGTCGAGTTTAATAGGAGGGGGGTGGAACCAATGGTCAAGAAGATATGGTCTATGCGGGAAAAGATCTTATGTGGGTAGGAGTAGTGGGTATATTGGCGTCTGGCAGGGTGTTGTTCTCTCCAAGCGTCCAGGAGCGAGTGGCGGTTAAGGAGTTGCTGGAATGTAAGGCGAGAGGGGTTGGAGGAGTGGGTAACAGGGGACTTGTCCAGGAATGGATATATCGTGTGGTTAGAGTCACCACATATGATAAGGGTACCACGTTTGTGGGCTTCGACGACGCCCAATAAGTGGGAGAGGAAGGAGAGTGGGCGCTTGTTAGGGGCGTAGTACGAGACAATAGTGACGTCACTATCGACTAGGTGTCCTGTCAAAAGTAGATATCTCCCGTCGGGGTCCTTGATTTCCTTAGTGGGAGTAAAAGGAGTGGTACGGTGGAATGCTATGAGGACTCCCCTTTGTTTGGAGGAGGCAGAAGCGGTGAAAACCTGGGGGTATTGGCGACCAAAGTATTTGGGGGTAGATTGTGGTGTGAAATGGGTCTCCTGGAGGCAGACTACGTGGGCCGTGGAGGCAGCGAACGAGCGGAATGCTTTGGTACGCTTATTGGGGGAATTGAGGCCTTGAACATTGAGTGTGAGTACATTCAGTGGCGCCATAGCTAAAAGCGATTATGTGGGGTCGGTGGGAGGGGGTGTGGATCAGGCGGCCCGCCCCTGGGGGCAAAAAAAAAAAGGGGGGGGGGGAAGAGGGTGGGAGGGCTGGAGGGCAAGAGCGGAAATAGAGCAGAGAGAAGAGGGTGTAAGATGGAGATCTAGTATAAGGCTAGTGTAGTCAGGTCAGGGAAGTAAGTGCGTCCTGTGGTGGGTAAACGGGATTGCCACCAAGGACAAAAATGGGGTCCAAAATGTACCTCAAAGGGGTAGTGGTGGACCTGTGTTGGGGGCAGTGGTCGGTCTCCGAGACTCCTATAGCCTATCAATGTAAAACTTATTAAGTGAATAGCATATCGGTGCCCGACCAGCGAATATTGGGTAGTGGGCTTCACTTCTAGTTGCGGAGTAAAGTGTAATAAAACTGGGGGTGAGTCCAGAGGGTAGATCAAACCATGGAGATCATGAGGCAAACCAACATACGGTAGGGGGAAAAGAGGCGGTGAGGCTTGTAGGCTGGTATATTGCAAAAAATAGAAATAAAAAGGGGGTACAAGCATCACCTGTGTGGAGTAGAGTTCAAGCCTTTAGTTCAGTAAACCATGTGTAGGAAGAGGGAGGGAGGAACAATCAGGGCAGAAGTAGAAACAGGTTATGGGAGGGGGGTCGGAGAGGAAAAGAGGGCGAGTGGGGAGGGGGAGAGGGGTAATGCGGTGGATAGCAAAGTCGATAGGGAACGGGAGGGTGGGAAGGCAGGAGGGTGAGAAGGAATAGGGAAGAGTGAGGGGAGAGGGAAAGGGAAAGAGGGGGTGAGGAGGGGGAGGGGGGAAATATGGGGGGAAGGAGGGGGAGGAGGGGAAAAATAAGGGGGGGGGGTAGGAGGGGAGAAGGGAGAGAGAGAGCTGGGAAAGAGTAGTAGAGTAAGGAAGGAAGGATCGAATAGTAAAGGGAAGGAAAGGCGGTGCAAGCAGTCAAAGGCATGAGGAGGTACATGTGCTCACGTGGAGCGGCAAGGAAGGCTCACTGTTGGAGCGTGAAGTAGGAAGTGGGGTCCTGACGGTAGTCCTTCAGTCCATGGAGTCTTTCTGGGCTGCAGTTGGGGAGACGAAGCGCCCCCTCTTGTGGAAGCCGGATGAGGTCTTGGGAGCATGAGGTTCCTGAAGTTTCTGGGGAGAACGTGAGGCGGAGCAGCGCCGGGAGCCGGGAGTTCCTGGTTCAGGTGGAGCAAGATGGAGTTCCTGAAGTGCTTGGTGAAGGTCATCAGCCGATCTGCAGAGATAGGATGAACCCTTGAAGGAGAAACGTAGTGCAAAGGGGAAACCCCATTTATAGGTGATATGATGTTGCTGGAGAAGCTGCAGATGTGGTTTCATCTCTCTTCTTTTAGTTAACGTTGCTTGGGAAAGATCCTGGAAGACTTGGTAACGGTGGCCTTGGAATGTCAGGGAGTCCTTGTTGCGGGACGCCACCATTAGTTGCTCCTTGGTGCGAAAGTAGTGGAGTTTCACAACTATGTCCCTGGGGGGGCCATCAGCTGGGCGAGGGGCCAGGGTGCGATGGATGCGGTCCATCTCCAGGCGCTCGATGGGTATAGCTGGAGCTAATTCTTGAAATAGGGCAGTGACGGTGGATTGTAGATCTGTGACTGTTTCGGGGATGCCCCGGATCCGCAAATTTGAGCGCCTGGCCCTGTTCTCAAAGTCCTCAAGTCGCGCTTGTAGGGAGAGATTTTCTTCACGCAGGGTTTCCAGCTCCTCTGTATGATTGTGGGTGAGGATGTCAATTTCATCGACATGTTGTTCCAAGGCTGTGGTGCGATGGCCCAGGTCCCTTATCTCGTGTGTCAGCCTTTCAGTAATGGTGTCTGAGGTGTGCTTTAGGGCCTTGGTGAGCATCAGCTCGATTTGCCTCAGGAGATCCGGGTGTCCCGCATCAGGGAGAAAGGCAAGGGGAGTAAGGCTGAAGTCCGTGTCACGCTCGCACTCTCTCACGGCAGGCGGCCGTGGTGGAGGAGCTATGAGGGATGCTGAGAGGGATGCTGCTAGCCCGGGAGCCGATGCCGCCGCCATTTTAGAGGAGGCCTGCAGGAGGGCGTCTTTGATCGTTTTGCCGCTGTGCTTCTGTTTCTGTTTCGATCCGCCGTAGACCATCGCAGGATGTACCGGAGGTTAGTGGGTGAGCGTAGCGGGGAGTGAAGCCGCGATCAATGTCGGGTGCCGAGGCTGTCAGGCTATAGTGTCGCCGGGGATGCGGAGCTTCAAGCAGACATGTCTGTCTCGAGCGGCTCCGCGCATGCGCCTCCACCACTGATAATTTTAGACCAGTGGTGTCCAAACTTTTTTCAAAGAGAGACAGATTTGATGAAGTGAACATGCATGAGGGCCGACCATTTTACCTGACATTCTTTGGAACATTAAAATTAAATGCAAATTAACTATTTTATGCAAAGTTTATTGCAAACGGCATACTTTTCATTTCGTCACATGGATGACAAATCTAAACAGGTGTTATGCCAGTTATCATGGAGAGAGCGCTGGTCCTGTTATACTAGCACCAAATTTATTTGTGTTTTTTAGTGCTCCCTTATCAGGCTAAAGCCTTGTACACACGATCAGATTATCGAACGATCTTGTGTCTGATTTTTGTTGCATGTTTGTCTCATATCGAAAGTGAAGAGGTTACTTTCATACGAAAATTCCCGTACGACAGAATTCAACATCAGAAGTGAGGTCATGTGTTGAATTGTTGTATGTGTTCTTTAGTTTCTGAGCATGCCTAGTCTTGCTATTACGATTTTTTTCGGACGATAACTGTACTAATTAAAGAAAAATCGGACGTTGTGTTGACCTACGATAAAAATTTTATATCCTGCACATCCAGATTTTGTCGTCTGAAAATTTGTTTTTGGCTGTTGAAAGCACTATACTAACAATCAGAAAATCGGCAGATCGTTCCTCGGATGAAATTTTACTTCCGATTTTCGTAGCGTGTGTACAGGCCTCAAGTCTGAGGCCATATTGAGCAAGGGATATAAAGCTGGTGGGGATGGGTGGTGGATGTTAACATTTAGTGTATTCACAAGTAACATCGGTGTTGAAAGATCCAGAGATCCCAGTGGTCCTGAGCAGCATTCTGGGATTCACAGGGGCCACAACAATAGATTTCTCCAAATTATCTGTGGGGCCATATTAAAGAGGCCTGGGGGCCGCAAATGGCCCGCGGGCCGGACTTTGGACATGCCTGCTTTAGACCATTTAGAGTAAGAATCATTAACCACTACTCTCTGAATTCTATCTTTTAGCCAATTTTCAATCCAATTACAAACCAATCTTTCCAAGCCAGTAGACCTTACACATTAGCCGTGTGTGGGGAACTGTGTCAAACGTTTTTACAAAATCCAAGTATACTATGTCCACAGCCACCCCTCTGTCCAAGGTTTAACTTACCTCCTCAGGTTTGTTTGACAACTTCTGTCTTTCATGAATCCATGCTATCTGTTGCTTAAAATATTTTTTCCAGCAAGAACTCATCTATGTGATCTTTTATTAAACTCTCTAATATCTTCCTGACTACAGAAGTTAAACTAACAGGTCTATAGTTACCTGGCAAAGACTTTGATCCCTTTTTAAATATAGGCACCACATTGGTCCTACGCCAATCCAGTGGTACTATTCCAGTCCTTAACGAGTCTCCAAAAATTAGAAACAAAGGCTTAGAAATTACAGCGCTCAATTCTTTTAGGATGCGTGGGTGGGTGCCATCTGATCCAGGCGCTTTATCCACCCTTATTCGGTCTAAATATTTCTGGACCATATCACTTTTGAGCCATTGTGGATCATTTGGGGATGTGTCAATACTGTCCTCATTATGGTCATGAGCTCCCCCATGCTCCTTTATATGTATAAAGAGCTGAAGAAAGTATTTAATAAATTTGCCTTCTCTTTGTCCACAGTCACCCACTTGTATTTTGTAAAGGGCCTACATGCTCAGACCTAACCTTTTTACTGTTAATATATTTGAAGAATTTTTGGGGGTTTGTCCTACTATCTTTTGCAATCTGTCATTCATTTTGAATTTTTGCGTCCCTGATTTCCTTTTTTACATATTCGGTTATATTCTTTGTAACAAACAATGATAGTGTTCCATCATTGTTTATATTTTTTAAAAGCTCTTTTCTTTTTAGCTATAGCTTTTTTAACTTTTGCCGTGAGCCCCATAGATTTTATTTTTAGCCTTTTAAACGTATTACCCATTGGAATATACTTTGCAGTGAGTTTGCATAAAGTCTGTTTGAAAAATTCTCATTTCTGTTCTGAGCTCATCGATGCCAATATTCCCTCCCAGTCTAAATCCTGGAGAGCAGCCCTCATCCTTGGAAAATTGCTCTCTTAACCACTTCCCGCAAATGACGGCGGCAATGTGGTTGTGTTATCCTGACCGGACGTCATATGACAGCGGCAGGATAACACAGCTCTGGGCGCCCCCCGGGGGCACGCAGAGCGGCGATCGGTGATGCGAGGTGTCAGCCTGACACCCTGCATCTCCGATCTCGGTAAAGAGACTACCGACGTAGCTCTTTACCATGTGATCAGCCGTGTCCAATCACGGCTGGTCACATAGTAAACAGGAACAGCCGTTGATCGGCTTTCCTTAGTTTGTGCCTGACAGGCACGAGTAAAGGAGCGCCGATCGGTGGCTCCCCTGACGGGGGGGGGGGGGGGGTCGGCACTGGTAATCAGATCATTGATTACCAGTGCAGACCCTTTGGGGGGGATGCCACTAGAACCACCAGGGATGCCCACTATGACCCCAGGGATGCCCACTATGGCCACCAGGGATGGCAATCAGGGCTCAGGGAGCCCCCCATTGCCCTCCCCATCAGTGCTGCCCACCAGTGCCTTCCCTATCAGTGCTGCCCACAAGTGCCCATCATTGCCATCTTTTAGTGTCGCCCACCAGTGCCGCCTATCAGTGCCCATCAGTGCCGCCCGTCAGTGCCGCCTATCAGTGCCCATTGGTGCCCGTCAGTGCCACCTATCAGTGCCCGTCAGTGCCACCTATCAGTGCCCATCAATGCCGCCTATCAGTGCCCAGCAGTGCCGCCTATCAGTGCCCACCAATGCTGCATATCTGTGCTACTTATCAGTGCCACATATCAGTGTCTATCAGTGCCGCCCCATCAGTGCCACCCCATCAGTGCCACCCCATCAGTGCCACCCCATCAGTGCCACCCCATCAGTGCCACCCCATCAGTGCCTGTCAGTGCAGTCTCATCAGTGCTCCTCAGTGCAGGAAAAAACTTATTTATTTACAAAATTGTATAACAAACAAAAAAAAATTTTTTTTTTTCAAACTTATCTGTCTTTTATTATTTGTTTAGCAAAAAGGAAAAAACCCAGAGGTGATCAAATACCACCAAAAGAAAGCTCTATTTGTGGGGGGAAAGTGACATAAATTTGGTGTAGGTACAGTGTTGCATGACCGCGCAATTGTCATTAAAAGGGGAAAATTGGCCTGGGCAGGAAGGGAGGAAAGTGCCCTGTATTGAAGTGGTTAAAGTTAAGTGTTTTTTGCTTACAGCTAACAAATGAAATCATGTTATAGTCACTTTTACCCCGATGTTCTTTTGTATGAACATTGTTAATAAGCTCTGCATGGTTTGAGATAATAATAATAATAGGTTTATAAATGTCTGCCCTTTAACTGTTCCAGCAGTGCCATTACTCCAGTCAATGTCTGGGTAGTTAAAATCCCCCATTATCAACACTGTCCCAGCCCTTTCTATCTGTGCCAGGAGTCTCTACCTCCTCATTAATACTGGGAGGTCTATAACAAATTCCAATGATAATCTTTGTTTTACGCACACGCATGTACATTTCAACCCATACTGCTTCAGATTCAGCACACTCTCCATCAACTAGGTCAAAGCCATAAAAAGTTCCAATAGGTGAATAAAATTAGGTGACATGCACATCCAAAGTTCAAAATGCAGCAAAGGTGAGGCAAAAACATGATAAATCCAAGCAGTAACAAACAAACGGACAGGACCGTCATACACGTGAGCTTAGGCAGTGGAGAGCGGTAGTTCCGGCTTGCGTTCCACCCGAGCTCGTATGACGTCACGACGTGCGTTCCACCTAACGCGTTTCGTCATTGGTTAGACGTCTTCAGAGGTGGAACTTTTTATGGCTTTGTACCGTTGAAGTGTGCGGGGTGTGTGAAATAAATATATTGGAAAACAATACCACACTATCCGTTTATTCCCCCATCACGGTTTGTGATTGGAGGTGATTTACAGGGGAAGCACATCCCAGGAATTGGATCGTGGTTGGAGGAGACACATCCTATGGTGGAAGTCTAATCGCAGTGGCTGTCTACACCCAGGGAGAGTGAATCCAAACCTGGAAAGGATCTCCTATTAAGCACAAATGGTTCTAATGTCGTAAGGCATATAGGACCCACAGTATCTGGTGATTGGGCAATTCATTTATTTTTACGGTGAAGGGAGCACCAAAGAAGTCAAGGAAGAAGCACCAGCACAGTTGATGCAAGTGGTGTTATATGATATTTATACTGATTATATGCATGGTGTAATAAGCATATTATAGCACTGCTAGTGTTATAGATTTATTCATTACCAGAGTGATTCTGTTACACTTTTTTATATTATTTTTTTTATGCTCAAAGTTTCTACTGTTTGTACAATGTTCAACTTTTTTTTTAATAAAAATGATTTATTTTCTGAAAAAAAAAAAAAAAAAAAAGAAAATTCCCTCTTCATGAGGACCCCCCTGCTCCTAGTAATCTGTAATTATCCCAGGGTGTTCACAGCCCCAATGGGTGATCTACAACTGTATATATTTTTTTATTTATGATTGTAACTGTCATCTTTATTTAATGCTATGCAATATGGACATCATTGAGGTCCTTTGTATCGTTTTTTTTTTTTCCTATGTTTAATAAATATTCAAATTTTATACAATAATATTTTTTATAGCCCCTAAAATCCCAAACTCAGAGGAGATGTTCCCTTATATTTTTGTATATTCTATGGGATGGTGGCAATATACACCTCCATACATCCGAGATTCAAATTAACAGGCCGTAGCCTTGTTGCCCAGGGCGTAAAATCTGGCTTTACTGATTTTAAAGTTTGCTTCCAATTTGTTGCGCAAAATTGAGTTTTTGTCTCCGGTCGAGAAGTTCCATAGCTATGTCATGGGAAGGGGATTGTTTATTAAACTTTTCTAAAGGGTCAATTTTGGATTGAATCTCTTCAATTTGCCGCGTCCTCTGTTTTTTAAGCTTACTGTGCAGTTTGATAAGGACTCCACGCATAGATGCTTTACAAGTAGCCCACAGAACAAATGTCAATGGCTGGATCATCATTGATATCAAAAAGAAATTGGTGTCACCACAGGATGACGCTGTGGACACTGGGGTAATTATGTGCCGCGTCCTAATTTAAACATGTATAGAAGGGGTAGAACGAACTGAATGGACTTTGTTGGCACCATAACCAGACAATTAAGTCATAAAAAATTTAATATTTTATTTAGAAAATTGTTAATAACCATATACATGTGTATACCACCACAAGTGCAAGACAAGGAACAACAAAACAAAATTAAATCGAAGACAGAATCTTAAAAACAAACATATATACTAATATACTCGTTAGTATAACAGTAACCTCCGTTACCACCTTATTGGAGAAAATATAACATCTGAAAACCTGATACAAAACAGGAATGACAGACAACCCTGAGGCTGTTCCCAATGAGCTTAATTGGTAGTTGAACACAAATCCAACGATGGTGGTTTGGAAGGCTCGGTATTTAGTAATATAATTTTGTCACAGGCATACTCTACATGTTTCGCGCAATGTGCGCTTCTTCAGGAGTTATGTGAAGACTGTAATAATTCAATATAGCAATATTGATAGCAGAGTGTAATAACACTACTTTTTCATTGTGTAGGTATTAGTGCTCGTGGTCACAAGGCAGACAATGGGCAGGGGTCCAAAAGCGGCACCACTACCACCCAAAAGAGAGGGATGGCGGAGCTTGTCACACAGGAGGTCACAGCGCTCCAGCGAGTGTCACGTCTGACACATTTTTTTTGTGTTTTGGCAGCTTCTACAGGCTTACCTTGTTCCTCATTTACCACTAGGGGGATGCCTCTCTAAAACATATCGTTATATACCAACTTGTTTATTGGGGTTGTGCAATATAGACCCAGTGAATATAGTTTTGCTCATTGATACCTATATCCATACGTTTGACTGCATTCCTGTATCAAAACATCTATTTTTGGTGATCTCGTGTACTACAATAATTAACGTTTTACCTCAGGGATTGAGACTTTGTTTCCTAAAATATCCCCCCACCTCCGCCATCCCTCTCTTTTGGGTGGAAGTGGTGCCGCTTTTGGACCCCTGCCCATTGTCTGCCTTGTGACCACGAGCACTAATACCTACACAATGAAAAAGTAGTGTTATTACACTCTGCTATCAATATTGCTATATTGAATTATTACAGTCTTCACATAACTCCTGAAGAAGTGCACATTGTGCGAAACATGTAGAGTATGCCTGTGACAAAATTATATTACTAAATACGAGCCTTCCAAACCACCATCGTTGGATTCGTGTTCAACTACCAATTAAGCTCATTGGGAACAGCCTCAGGGTTGTCTGTCATTCCTGTTTTGTATCAGGTTTTCAGATGTTATATTTTCTCCAATAAGGTGGTAACGGAGGTTACGGTTATACTAACGAGTATATAAGTATATATGTTTGTTTTTAAGATTCTGTCTTTGATTTAATTTTGTTTTGTTGTTCCTTGTCTTGCACTTGTGGTGGTATACACATGTATATGGTTTTTAACAATTTTCTAAATAAAATATTACATTTTTTATGACTTAATTGTCTGGTTATGGTGCCAACAAAGTCCATTCAGTTCTACCCCTCCTATATATGGATCATCATTGAGTTTAAAGAAGGTGTTATGTTCCGCAGTTATAGTTTGGATGTTAGGGTCAGTAAGGAGTGAGGTATTGAGTCTCCAGATGCCTGCTAGAGTCAATTAGTGCCTTTTCCTTCTACAAAGTTAATCATTCCAAATCTCTAATACTAAACATGAACACCCCCATATAAATAAAACGGAAACTTCAAGGGGACTTTCCAAACACCTGGACTGACAAAAGCATCCCATACCTGGGAATCACGCTCACCCCATCCTACTCCACTCTGTGCGACGAAAACTATGGCCCACTGATCATGAAATTGGAAGCTCAACTAAAGGGAATGCATAAAGTCGAGCTCTCATGGATGGGTAGACTTGCAGCCTACAAGATGCAAATACTACCCCAGATTTTATTTACTTTTTGATTCCTACCCATAACTGTTAAACAGTTACCTACACACCCTTTCATCCCAACTATGTGGCAGGATAAGAGAGCGCGCAGCTCATATTCCTCGCTTATAAAACATTCTGAGGAATGGGCATGGTAGTTATACCAGATTATTTAACAGCTACCCATTCTGATCAATTGAAACATTGGCTCAGAAACCCCGACGACCCCCCCCCACCCCATGGCTTGAAATAGAAAAAACATCCTAAAAACTAACTCCCTAAACTCCCTACTGTGCGCAGATCTGTGGCAACCCTTAACCCTGCGCAACCTTCTACGACGGCGATCGCATCTATCCCTGCTTGGAGAAAAATAGCTCTCCTACCCATTTCCCCGCAAAGCAAACTTATAGACCTGCCTTTGGATACCTTGGAGCACATATTACCTGACCTCAAAGTGAGGGACTTGGAGAAAAAGGGTTTAACTCTAATAAAACACCTCTGGAACGACAATCTCCAATCCCCTGCTTCCCTTATCAAACAATACTCCCTACCCCCTTCGGCACACTTCACCCTCATGCGCATACTACATTTCATGAAATCAACCCCTCCCCCAAAAATCACTCTCCGCCCTCAGATATGGCAATTCTTTCTTGGACATCCAGTTAAGAAAAAGGCCCTTCGATTCTCTATAACTCTCTGCAAGGGAAAACTGAGTTTACAAAAACCAAACCAATGCAACAATGGGAGGCAGACCTCAACACATCTTTCTCTGATTCCCAATGGACTCAAGCCATAAGGTATTCTCACTCTGCCTCCCACTGTGCAAATCATTGGGAGCTAACTATAAAAATTGTACTACGATGGTACCTCACCCCACATAGACACGCTAAAATTTATAGTACATCTTTGCCACTCTGCTGGCGAGGTTGCGATTCCGTTGGCACCCTATTCCATGTACTGTGGACATGTAACAGTATCCGCAGTTAATGGAGAAAAATATTTAGCATACTCTCCGAAATCACTGGCGTACTCACCTCTCCGCATCCCGCTCTAGCCTTGCTTAACTCAACAGGTGGAAGGTAGATCTGAGAGAGCTGCAAGGCTGAAACTGCTGGAGAGCATCGCCGATTCCGGAAGCAGAGTGGGCGGAGCAACAATCTGCAGCAAGGGAGCTGTGGAGGAAGAGCCGCGGGGGACACGTGCGGGGGGAGCCGCACTAGGGAGCCGCAGGGAGCCTCACTAGGTTACCGGAAAACCGGGCGCGGGTGAGGAGGACCCCCGGGACCGGGTCAGAGAGCGGCGGTGGAGGTCAGACACGGTACTGAGGAGAGGGAGAGAGCGTTCCAGGAAGCAGGGGAGGAGGAGGAGGAGACCGTCCGTTCCCAGTGTGTGTGGCAGTAGCTGTGAGTAAGGCAGCAGCTGCAAGCAAGGTGAGGGAGAAAGCTGTGGGACTGTGCTGCGACTGATTGTGTGTATCCGTGCTCTGCGACTGATTGCAGTGTAACCGTGCTGTGCGACTGATTGCAGTGTAACCGTGCTGTGCGACTGATTGCAGTGTAACCGTGCTCTGCGACTGATTGCAGTGTAACCGTGCTCTGCGACTGATTGCAGTGTAACCGTGCTCTGCGACTGATTGCAGTGTAACCGTGCTCTGCGACTGATAGCAATCTACGCTCGGTGACTGTGACGGACTGACCGTGCTCGACAACTGATAGCGACCTGCGACTGACTGACAGCGACGGTACAGCTCTTTTGGGGAGAAAGATGGCCACTAAGTTAGAGGGGCTTTTAAACTAGGAGATGGGGGGGAGGGCTCAGAAGTATAGTCAGTTAGGAAGGAGCAAAGGACTGAAGGCAGTAGTAGAGTCAGCAGCGACCGTAGTTCAATAACGTCAATTGGGGGGTCTGTGAGGGAAAACCTCAGACCAAACAGGAATCAACATGTCGCAGTTGGTGGATTCTCCTACTAGAGAAAACGCAGTTCTGGATCTATTGATCACTAATGACCCAGACCTAATCTCGGAGGTAGGAGTCCAGGACAACCTGGGCTCTAGCGATCACAGGATGATCACATTTAGAGTAAATAACAATATAACAAGGCAAGAGGATAACATAAGAACCCTAACCTTCAGAAGGGCAAACTTTCCAAAATTGTACTCATTGATGGAAAGGGTAAACTGGGACCAAACCCTGGAATCACTGACCACAGAGGAAAAATGGGAATGCTTTAGGAACATATTAAGCAAATGCATCTTGCAGTGCATTCCTATGGGAAATAAATTTAGAAGAGACAAAGCCAAACCTGGCTGGCTAAACTGTAGCTTTAAAAAAAACTTATTAGGGGAAAAAAAATGGCCTTTAAGAAATATAAATCAGAGGGCACAGTATCGGCTTTCGAGCAATACAAGAGGCAAATAAGAAAAGTAAATACGAAATCAAAATGGCTAAAATCAACTTTGAGAGACAAATAGCGGAGGATAGTAAAAAAAAACCCCAAAGAAATTATTTAAATATATCAACAGCAAGAAAAAGTAGGGCAGAGCATATTGAACACATAATTAACGATGATGGGAAGAATTTTTACAGAGGACACTTAAAAGGCAACCGTGCTGAATGCTTTTTTCTCGTCAGTCTTAACACAGGAAAAGGAGGGGTACACTGACCATGACTGTATGGTTAATAGTAATACACAGGACTTGCCACTATTGCTAACAGAGGGTGTAATCAGGGAAAAGCTGGATAAACTTAACACAAACAAATCACCGGGCCCGGATGGCGTACATCCGAGAGTTCTCATCGAACTCAGTAAGGTTATATCTAGACCACTGTTCCTGATCTTTGCTGACAGTATTAGGACAGGAGATGTACCAGGGGATTGGAGGAAAGCGAACGTGATCCCGATATTCAAAAAGGGGCAGAGTCATATCCCGGGAAATTATAGGCCTGTCAGTTTGACATCGATAGTATGTAAACTTCTGGAGGGGATGATAAGGAACTATATTGTAGAGTTTGCTAAAGACAACAACATCATCAGCAGTAATCAGCACGGGTTTACAAATGGGCGTTCTTGTCAAACCAATCTCTCAACATTCTACGAGGAGGTGAGCTGTGAGCTAGATAGGGGCAGACCAGTGGATGTGGTGTACCTGGATTTCGCTAAGGTGTTTGATACAGTTCCCCACAAGCGCTTAATCTACAAAATAAGGTCTGCAGGTATCGACAGCAGGGTTTGTTCTTCGATACGGAACTGGCTAAAAGGGCGTGTCCAAAGGTTGGTAATAAACAGCGCATACTCAGACTGGTCTGAGGTAGTAAGCGGGGTCCCCCAAGGCTCAGTCCTGGGACCAACCTTGTTCAATTTATTCATAAACAGCATTGAGGACGGGATCAGTAGTTCGATATCAGTTTTTGCAGATGACACAAAATTGGGCAGGGCAATAACTGCTCAGCATGAAGCAGATATCCTACAGAATGACCTGGACAAAATAACGGAGTGGGCAACGACATGGCAAATGAGGTTTAATGTGGAGAAGTGTAAGGTTTTGCACTTGGGGACTAAAAACATAAAAGCACAATACACGTTAGGGGGGGAACCCTTGGGGGAATCAAAAATGGAGAAAGATCTGGGAGTCTTGGTTGATGATGGATTAGGCAATAGCATGCAATTTCAAGCGGCAGCTGCCAAAGCCAGCAGAATATTAGCATGCATAAAGAAAGGGATGTATTCCAGAGATAAGACTATAATCCTTCCACTTTATAAAACTCTGGTCCGACCGCATCTGGAGTATTCTGTCCAGTTCTGGTCGCCAGTCCTCAGGAGGGATGTGTTGGAGCTGGAGAGAATCCAGAGAAGGGCAACTAAACTGATTAGGGGATTGGAAGACCTTAATTATGAAGAGCGTCTGCAATCGCTTGATTTATTCTCCCTGGAGAAGAGACGCCTGAGGGGGGACATGATAGCAATTTATAAATATCTTAATGGGGATCTCGGCATAGAAAAACAGCTATTCAGTCGAAGGGATTGCATGAGGACTCGAGGGCATACAATGCGATTAGAGGAGAAGCGTTTTAACCTCAGGTAACGTGGGGGGTTCTTTACTGTTAGGGCTACAAGATTGTGGAATTCTCTACCACAAGGAGGTGGTTTCTGTGGGAAGTATGGTGGCTTTCAAAAGACTCTTAGACGTACATCTCAAGGATCAGAACATTCAGGGCTATGTGAGATGATTACAGCCACACACACCTATACAGGTTGAACTGGATGGACTATTGTCTTTATTCAACCTCACCTACTATGTAACTAAGGCATCGACAACTTCCCTATAATGTACCGTGGCATAATAACCAATATTCTTATTGCAGCGAGATTATCACGAGACGCTGGAAACAAAATATACTATGAAGAGCGTCTGCAATCGCTTGATTTATTCTCCCTGGAGAAGAGACGCCTGAGAGGGGACATGATAGCAATTTATAAATATCTCAATAGTGATCTCGGCATAGAAAAACAGCTATTCAGTCAAAGGGATTGCATGAGGGCTCGAGGGTATACAACGCGATTAGAGGAGAAGCGTTTTAACCTCAGGCAATGTGGGGGGTTCTTTACTGTTAGGGCTACAAGATTGTGGAATTCTCTACCACAAAAGGTGGTTTCTGCGGGAAGTATGGTAGCTTTCAAAAGACTCTTAGACGTACATCTCAAGGATCAGAACATTCAGGGGTATGTGAGATGATTACGGCCACACACACCTACACAGGTTGAACTGGATGGACTATTGTCTTTATTCAACCTCACCTACTATGTAACTAAGGCATCGACAACTTCCCTATAATGTACCGTGGCATAATAACCAATATTCTTATTGCAGCGAGATTATCACGAGACGCTGGAAACAAAATATACTATGAAGAGCGTCTGCAATCGCTTGATTTATTCTCCCTGGAGAAGAGACGCCTGAGAGGGGACATGATAGCAATTTATAAATATCTCAATAGTGATCTCGGCATAGAAAAACAGCTATTCAGTCAAAGGGATTGCATGAGGGCTCGAGGGTATACAACGCGATTAGAGGAGAAGCGTTTTAACCTCAGGCAATGTGGGGGGTTCTTTACTGTTAGGGCTACAAGATTGTGGAATTCTCTACCACAAAAGGTGGTTTCTGCGGGAAGTATGGTAGCTTTCAAAAGACTCTTAGACGTACATCTCAAGGATCAGAACATTCAGGGGTATGTGAGATGATTACGGCCACACACACCTACACAGGTTGAACTGGATGGACTATTGTCTTTATTCAACCTCACCTACTATGTAACTAAGGCATCGACAACTTCCCTATAATGTACCGTGGCATAATAACCAATATTCTTATTGCAGCGAGATTATCACGAGACGCTGGAAACAAAATATACTATGAAGAGCGTCTGCAATCGCTTGATTTATTCTCCCTGGAGAAGAGACGCCTGAGAGGGGACATGATAGTAATTTATAAATATCTCAATAGTGATCTCGGCATAGAAAAACAGCTATTCAGTCGAAGGGATTGCATGAGGGCTCGAGGGTATACAACGCGATTAGAGGAGAAGCGTTTTAACCTCAGGCAATGTGGGGGGTTCTTTACTGTTAGGGCTACAAGATTGTGGAATTCTCTACCACAAAAGGTGGTTTCTGCGGGAAGTATGGTAGCTTTCAAAAGACTCTTAGACGTACATCTCAAGAATCAGAACATTCAGGGGTATGTGAGATGATTACGGCCACACACACCTACACAGGTTGAACTGGATGGACTATTGTCTTTATTCAACCTCACCTACTATGTAAAAAATACCCCCTAACCATTTGGAGGTTCCTATCGCTACCAACGAACATTACATATGGGAAAAATCCATAGCACTACAAAAACAAAAACCTACATAAATTTAACTTAATATGTAAACCATGTTCTGAATGGTACAAGGTATAACTTGGTATGACTGTATTGCGGGACTGTTTATTTTGCATTTCCTATCTTTGCTAAATATACCTGCTGATTGATTTCCTCACCATCCCCCTTTGAGCCTTGCTCCTTTTTCTTTATCCTTCACTCTCCTCTCCCCTTTCCTCTCCCCTTTCCCTCCCTCCCCCCCCGTCCTTCTCCTCTCCCCTTTCCCTCCCTCCCCCCCTCCTTCTCCTCTCCCCTTTCAATCCATCCCCGCCCCCCCCCCACTCCTTCTCCCTCTCTCTAATCTCCTCATTTCTCCCCAACTCCACTTCTTTCTCACTTCCTCTCTCTCTTCTCCTTGAATATATCTATGGATAACATCCTTTTGTGATACTCACTTTATACCCAATTTGTTATGTTATACTGTTTATTACACCAAAGTCTAAAAAATATTGCTGCAGCAGGCTACATACATCGTACAGAGATGCGCTACTTTATTGGCACATTAAGGGGATCCCCCCCCCCCCCCCCAGGCACGATATTTGAAGGAATTTTTTTCATTTTTATAATTTTAGTTTAAGTCTCATTAAAATCAGTAAATCACTGCTCCTTTAAAAACGATCATTTTGGGGGAAAAAAAAAACATTTTTGCATTGCTACATGTTCCTCAGGTCAGTACTGGGACCCCATACACTTTTTTTGGTCAATAACTTGCATTTAAGCCTTCAAAATGAGGACGTTTGATTTTTGACATTCGAGTCCCATAGACTTCAATGGAGTTCGTTTGTTCGAACAAACTCTTACCCTGTTCGCGGTGTTCTGGTGCGAACCGAACAGGGGGAGTGTTCGGCTCATCACTAGTCAGGAACACCAAGCCTGAAAAAAAAAAAAAAAGAGTGAAGCACCCTGCTAACTGCAAAATCTTCTGACCAAAACAAACATTGTTCAGATGGAGCCACATCAATCGTATACAGTTTAGTAAATGTGTGCACAGATGACCAGGTCACGGACTTACAGATCTGAGACACAGAGACCTGTTGACAAAATACCCCGGAAGCATATACCGCCGTGGTAGAACACTAATGAGAAAAGCTTGTTCCTAATGCTTTTAGAAAAATCACTGAAAGATAGTCGGCTATATTCATTCAAAAAATAGCAGAGGCTGAAGCAACTATATGCCATTTAGGGCCCTCTATAACCGCAAAGGGTCAGCCTTACAAAAAAAAGGAGAGGTAGCATTTAGACTCTAATAGTCCAAACCACAACCAAAAAAAAAAATTCAAGACAATTTCTTGGGTATATACTGGAGCCAGTAAACTTAAAGCGGTTGTAAACCCGAAAATGAAAAAAAAAAAAAAAAACCTGCAAGACAAAGCCATAATGAGCTAGTATGCATCGCATACTAGCTCATTATGCATTACTTACCTTAGAACAAAGCCCTGACGCGGACCCCCGGACATCGCTGCGGGCGCCTCCATGATCCGGAAGCGTCTCTTCCGGGTTCGGCGGCTCCGGCTCTGTGATTGGCCGGAGCCGCGATGACGTGATTTTCCGGCAAGCTGCCGGCTAGGAAAACTGAAGGTCCCCCCGGACCTTCAGAGCGCATGCGCCGCTCGCGTGAGCGGCTGCATGCACTGCAAATATCTCCTAAACCGTGCCGGTTTAGGAGATATTAATTATACCTACAGGTAAGCCTTATTATAGGCTTACCTGTAGGTAAAAGTGTCAAAAAGCGGGATACTACCGCTTTAATGAGAGAGCCAACATCTCATTAACCAACTCCCGCCCACCCTGTAGACAAATGACGGTGGATGGGGGTGCTGTCTGTCAGCGGTGCATTGTGTAACTTGGACATAGGGCACCCCCGATCTCAGTAAAGAGCCAATGTCGAGGCTCTTTACTCATGTGATCAGCTGTGTCCAGTAATAGCTGATTACCTGTAAACAAGGAAATGCCAGTTATCCGATTTCCTTTCTCATACTGACAGACAATCAGCTGCATTTCTTCCCAAGGGAGACCTGCACAGATTATCAGTGCAGGCCCCACAGTGCCCAGCAGTGAAGCCAGTCAGTGCCCATCAGTGATGTTTCAGTACCGCCTTTCAGTGCCAATCCGTGCCGCCTACCGTAAAATCAATTTCTAAGGGTTCACTGACAGACACAGCACACAGTATTCAGAACCATAGGGTTTTATCACCCCCAACAAGAGGAAACTAGGCAGAAAAAGACTTGGCTATGCCTATGGGCAGTCCTAGCTGGTATACATCCTTCTCTCTGCTATAGGCCTTCAGTTTAGTAACAAGCAGTATCAGAAGTATCAAAACTCCATAGAGGAGTTTAATGAGTCAGTTAATGAACTCAGAGAAATGGATTTGATGGTGTAAGTACAAAATTCCTATTTTTGCTTTTGTTCATTGACGGACACAGCGCTCCAAATTCAGAACCATGGGGAAGTCCCAAAGCAGTGCCAAACACGAGGGGTGGGACAACAAACAAATTCCAAGGATGACGACAGAAGGCCCAAGAAGCACTAAGCGCCCGAGTAGAGTGCGCTGTTACAGGGAAAGGAGGAATCTTACCCTTAATAGAATAGGCCCGAGTCACTGTCTGTCTGATCCATCAGCAAAAAGCCCTTTTCTTGGCCCGTTCGTGATCACAAACAGTGAGTCTGACCTCTGAAAAGACTCAGTGGCTGCTAGATACACTCGATTCGCCCGAACCACATGCAGGGCTTGCAACGCAAATTCCTTAGGATGCTTGGGCCTGGGACACAGGGAAGGCAACACAATGTCTTCATTTAAGTGGAAGTCAAAGACTACCTTGGGTAGGAATGACAGGCATGGACGAGGAACCGCCTTATCTTTGTGAACTACCAGATAGGAGGTATAATAAGATAACGCCGCCAGTACCAACACCCTGCGAGCAGAAGTGATGACCACTGAAAAAAGTTACCTTCCGAGACAGTGTAAGCAGGGGAATCTCCCAAATATTTTCAAAGGGAGGCTTTTGAAGAACAGAGAGCTAAAAATTTAAATCCCACAACAGTAGAGGAGACTGCACTGGTGGAGTCAGGTGT
This sequence comes from Pelophylax lessonae, assembly GCF_965119305.1. NCBI lineage: Eukaryota > Metazoa > Chordata > Amphibia > Anura > Ranidae > Pelophylax > Pelophylax lessonae. The sequence goes on from NC_138777.1 coordinate 139,737,762, forward strand.
CGAACCCCTTAAATAAGAGTACGGACCAATGAATGCGTGGCTAAGGGTCGCTGAAAGAAGACCGCCAACGCAGACACCTGGCTCCTGATGGTACTCAAGGCCAACTTCTGCTAAACACATCATTCAAGGAAGGTCAAAAACGGAGCCACCGAAAAAGAACAGGAGTGAACACCGATCAACTTTCTAGAGGCAGAATTTCTAGCTTTCAGCAGTGTCGGCTACACCGACCCAGGCAAACCTGTATACTCCAGCCCCTTAATTTAAACAGCCAGGCCATCAAAGCCAGCGACTGTAAAGCAGGATAAAAGAATGGCCTTTGGGACAGCAGGTCCTCCCTGATAGTTAGTCTCCAAGGGACGTTGGCGACCAATCGCACCAAATTGGCGTACCAAGATGGGCGAGGCCAGTCTGGGGCCACCAGAATGACCTGAACCCTTTCGGCCTCAATCCTGCACAGAAGCCACGGAAGAAACTTTATAGGAGGGAGGGCGTAGATCAGATATTGGCCCCACGGGGCCACCAGAGCATCTGTGGCATCCGCCAGAGGATCCCATGACCTCTGTACCTTTCTCTTGAAAAGAGACGTCAACAGAACCACCTTTGAGGTGCCCCACCACAAACATATCAGATGAAAAACCTCCGGATGAAGGGACCACTCCCCTAATCTAACGCCTGCCTACTGAGATAGTCCGCCTGCCAGTTTTCCACTCCTGAAATGTGTATGGTGGAGAGGGCCGAAACGAAGCGTTCAAAGTAGAGAATGCTGGCTACTTCCAGAGCCGTCAACACTTTGTTCCACCCTGGTGATTGAAATAAGCCACTGCATTGCCTGACTGGATCCGTACCCATCAAACAAGGATATAGTATGCAACCAGACAAAATTACGAGGTTTGTATGCAAATGCTACCAAGCCTGGCCAAGATGAGAGAACTGGAGCTGCTAATGTATGAGGAGGATTTGGATTTTATGGGAATTTAAGAGACTTGGTTTTACATCTCTCACGATTCGCTGGTGACCATTCAGGGGTATTCCCTACATCGCACAGATAGAGAAGGTAAAAATGGGGGAGGGGTATGCCTGTATATCAAGAACAATATGCAGGTAAATATGAGGGATGATATCATGAATGGAGCCAAGGAGGAGGTAGAATCGTGATTCTGATATTCAAAAAGGGTCAGAGGCATATACCGGGAAATTATAGGCCTGTCAGTCTGACATCAGTAGTATGTAAACTTCTGGAGGGGATGATAAGGGACTATATCGTAGAGTTTGCTAAAGACAACAGCATCATCAGCAGTAACCAGCAGGGGTTTACAAATGGGCGTTCTTGTCAAACCCATCTCTTAACATTCTACGAGAAGGTGAGCTGTGAGCTAGATAGGGGCAGACCATGTGGTGTACCTAGATTTCGCTAAGGCGTTTGATACAGTTCCCCATAAGCGCTTAATTTATAAAATAAGGTCTGCAGGTATCGACAGCAGGGTTTGCTCTTGGATACGGAACTGGCTAAAAGGGCGTGTCCAAAGGGTGGTAATAAACAGCGCATACTCAGACTGGTCTGAGGTAGGAAGCGGGGTCCCCCAAGGCTCAGTCCTGGGACCAACCTTGTTCAATTTATTCATAAACAGCATTGAGGAAGGGATCAGTAGTTCAATATCAGTTTTTGCAGATGACACAAAATTGGGCAGGGCAATAACTGCACAGCATGAAGCAGATATCCTACAGGATGACCTGGACAAAATAACGGAGTGGGCAACGACTTGGCAAATGAGGTTTAACGTGGAGAAGCGTAAGGTTTTGCACTTGGGGACTAGAAACCTAAAAGCACAATACACATTAGGAGGGGAACCCTTGGGGGAATCAAAAATGGAGAAAGATCTGGGAGTCTTGGTTGATGATAGACTAGGCAACAGCATGCAATGTCAAGCGGCAGCTGCCAAGGCTAGCAGAATATTAGCATGCATAAAGAAAGGTATGTATTCCAGAGATAAAACTATAATCCTTCCACTTTATAAAACTCTGGTCCGACCGCATCTGGAGTATTCTGTCCAGTTCTGGTCGCCAGTCCTCAGGAGGGATGTGTTGGAGCTGGAGAGAGTCCAGAGAAGGGCAACTAAACTGATTAGGGGATTGGAGGACCTTGATTATGAAGAACGTCTGCAAACGCTTGATTTATTCTCCCTGGAGAAGAGACGCCTGAGGGGGGACATGATAGCAATTTTTTAATATCTCAATGGGGATTTCAGCTTAGAAAAAAAGCTGTTCATTCGAAGGGATTGCATGAGGACTCGGGGGACTCTTCAATGCGATTAGAGGAGAAGCGTTTTAACCTCAGGCAATGTGGGGGGTTCTTTACTGTTAGGGCTACAAGATTGTGAAATTCTCTACCACAAGAGGTGGTTTCTGCGGGTAGTATGGTGGCTTTCAAAAGACTATTAGACGTACATCTCAAGGATCAGAACATTCAGGGGTATGCGAGATGATTACAGCCGCACACACCTACACAGGTTGAACTGGATAGACTGTTGTCTTTATTCAACCTCACCTACTATGTAACTATGTAAGAATCCCTATGGGTAGAGCTTCAAAGGGAAGGTACTATGGGAAAAGTAACATTGGGTGTATGCTATAGGCCCCCTTACCCAGAGGGAGGAGGGGGGAGTCGGACCTCCTATCACAGCTTGGAATGGCAGCAAGAATGGGAAATATTATAATGGGGGATTTTAATTATCCAGATATAGACTGGGCAGAAAAAAAACATGCATTCGTCTAAGGCTCACCACTTTCTAAATGTTTTTCAGGAAAATTTCATGGGTCAGATGGTGAACACGCCGACAAGAAACAATGCGTTACTAGACCTACTGATTACTAACAATACAGACCTAATCACGGATGTAGAAATACGGGCCAACTTAGGAAACAGTGACCACAGGTCAATTAGTTTTGGTATAAACCATAGTAATAGGAAACACAAGTGTAATAAAAGGACACTGAATTTCAAAAGAGCCAACTTTACTAAACTGCGCTCTTTACTAGACAATATAAATGGTATAGAACCCTAGGAACAAAGAACACGGAGGAAAAATGGGTGTGCTTCAAGAAAGGGAATACGTTTAAAATCACTAAAATAAACCCTGGGCGGCTAAACTCCAACATAAAAATGCATATTTTAAACTAAAGAAAAGGCCTTAAAAAAATACAAGGCTGAGGGGTCATTGGCAGCATTCCAACATTACAAAAACTGCAATAAGTAAGAGCGCAATCAAGGCGGCTAAAACAGAACACGAAAGGCACATATGGGAAGAGAGTTAAAAAAAAAAAAAAAAAAACAAGAAATTCTTTAAGTATATAAATAGTAAGAAAGTGAGGCCAGAACATATTGGCCCCATAAAAGATGACAAAGGGAATCTGGCTACAAAGGACAAAGAGAAGGTGCTAAATAAATTCTTCTCCTCAATCTTCACAAAAGAATTGGGGGGTACATTAACCCAGCTTGTAATGTTAAAATTAAACACACATACTGAACTGGTGACCCTAGCATAGGGAACAAACTTTTCAGAGAAAGGGAACTCAATAAGACATGGAATAAAGATAGTAAACTCCGCGCTTATGGGTATGTGGTGGAAATAAGTGGAAAATATGTAGGCTGCTGCCTCCCTTAGATATAGTCAAAGACTATACAAAGGTGTATAAAAATAATGAGGGAATTGGCGCTGCCTACTAACTGTAATAAGGATAGTAGTATGTAAAATTATGTAGTGTGAATGGTGATATATATATATGTGTAAAATAATACATGATAAAATAAAGTATCCAATAATATAGCAATATACAATATAAACAAAACTATATAGATAAATGAATATTATATCAAATAATCAATAAAAATAAAATGGCATTGTGCATAAGGTGCCTGTAAAGTGACCTGTGCACATAAATACTGAATATATAAAAGTGACCAGGTGCAATGTAATAGTCAAGAAAGTGACTAAGTGGCTAGAAAATTCAACTAGTGGATAAAGTGACAGGATAATAATCTAAAAAGTGACTTGGTGGCCTAAAAAGTCCAACAGGTAGATAAAGTGACAAAACTCTTCTGTGTAAATGATACACAATGCTAGTGGCCCTGTGGTGGGTAATAAGCTGAGGTGCTCCGTGACCCCTATAATAGGTAGCCCACTCACCAGAAATACCCACCCCACACAGGGGTATAGAGCGGGTATATAAATATGGATGATGGTCCCTCAGGTGGATCCTGGTTCCCTCTGTTGGTCCTACAGTAGATATACCGGAAGGTCCCTGTAGGGTTCCTAAAAGAGGATGGCCGGGGTCCTGTGGGGTCCGTATGTAGGGGGTAGTGGCTTCAATGATCCAGGAAACAGTCAACCAGTCTCAGCGGGACAAATGGTATACACATAGGCCATGTAGGGTAAGAAAAGGGCACATAGTGTGACTCTGTATAGCAAGTTTTTATTTTGAAATACAGATAAATGGGTACTTGCATAGACATAGTACAAACAAGCGGTATACAGATCGTTTGGAACGCTGTGCGTTCCACGCCAGTTCCAGAACCGGAAGTGATGCGACGGCGCTGTAAGCGTTTTGTAATCCAATCCATGGACGCTGCTGAAGATGTTTGATTACAAAACGCTTACAGTGCCGTCGCATCACTACCCCCTACATACGGACCCCACAGGACCCCGGCCATCCTCTTTTGGCACTTTTCCACTGCAAGTACCGGCTAGTACCGGCTTGGCTCTACTCGGCCCGGTTTGCTTTTCCACTGCGGTACCGCATGGTATAGTGTCGGAACGGTTCGGTACGGTACGGTATAGGTTTGCTTTTCCATTAAAGTAGTACTAAAGTTAAGTGGGTGGGATAACAACGGGGTGGGTGTGATTCTCTGACCAATCAGTGGCTAGTAGTGACTGCATGCAAAGGATTGTGGGATATGGTACCAGTTTGGTACCTGTTGGAACCACAATCGCGTAGGTACTGTTTTTTCAGAGCCGTACCGTACCGTTCGGTTCCATGCAGTGGAAAAGCAAACCTATACCGTTACCGTAACGAACCGTTCCGACCCTATACCATGCGGTACCGCAGTGGAAAAGCACAAAAGCGTGCCGACCTGGTACGGTTCCATGCAGTGGAAAAGCGCCATTTTAGGAACCCCTTTTACCCTCCTGAAACCCTACAGGGACCTTCCGGTATATCTACTGTAGGACCAACAGAGGGAACCAGGATCCACCTGAGGGACCGTCAACCATATTTATATACCCGCTCTATACCCCTGTGTGGGGTGGATATTTCTGGTGAGTGGGCTACCTATTATAGGGGTCACGGAGCACCTCACCTTATTACCCACCACAGGGCCACTAGCATTGTGTATCATTTACACAGAAGAGTTTTGTCACTTTATCTACCTGTTGGACTTTTTAAGCCACCAAGTCACTTTTTAGATTATTATCCTGTCACTTTATCCACTAGTTGAATTTTCTAGCCACTTAGTCACTTTCTTGGACTATTACATTGTCGCTTATTATCCTGTCACTTAAGTCACTCAGTATTTATGTGCACAGGTAATTTTACAGGCACCTTATGCACAATGCCATTTTATTTTTATTGATTATTTGATATAATATTCATTTATCTATATCGTTTTGTTTATATTGTATATTGCTATATTATTGGATGCTTTATTTTATCACGTATTATTTTACACATCTATATATCACCATTCACACTACATAATTTTACATACTGCTATCCTTATTACATTTAGTAGGCAGTGCCAATTCCCTCATTCTTTTTATACATCAATAAGACATGGGGCCACTCACTAAAACTAGAAGAAAAGCAGTTAAACCTTAAACTGCGTAAAGGGTTCTTTACTGTCAGAGGGTAAGGGTGTGGAATTCTCTTCCACAAGCAGTGTTGTCAACAGTATCTGTTACAAGGTTCTTTCCCCTTCCCAGACTGTGGAAGAAAGATGCTCCCCCTTATAAGGGGTCCCTGAGAGACTCTGAATGTCGTCATCCAGGGTAGCCCAAACAGATGGTCATCTTGAAAGGGCAAATCAGTCAGCTTTTTAAAAAGTCTGATCTGCAGACCAACACTTAAGCCACAACAAACGCCTAAGTACCACTGTTAAAAAAGATAGCTTAGAAATCAAGGGAGCCGCATCCAGAGAGGCATTGCAAACAAATTGCAGCCTTTGGACCAACTGGTCCACAAACTCAACAAAGGCAGGGAGAATCTACTCACTCCACAGATCATGGCGCAAAAGTTAACCCACTCAGTGTGTGCAACACCAGGGCAATGGCCAGGACCACCATCAGCGCCGAATCAGCAATAGTGATCATAGTAGGGGGCCAAAGACTCCACCTGTCAGCCGGATCCTTAAAGGCTGGGGATTTCTCTACCAGAATTAAGGTTGCCTAGTTCAACCTGGAGACAGGAGGGTCCACCACTGGTGGAACAGTCCACTTTTTGAGGAGTGACTCGTCAAAGGGTTAACTCACCGAAAAGCATTTAGGAACTACAAAAGAGCGTTTTGGATGCTCCCAATCTTTAGAGACAAACTTGACAAAATAGGAGGGATAAGGGAACACCTTTGCAGCGTGAGGCAGCTTGTGGGTACCAAAAGGGACGGCCACCTCCACAGCCACTTCAGCTGCATCTTCCAGCTTTAAAGTCTAACGCACTCATGTAATCAGTGCGTCAACCAGCGCCTTCTCGTGTGCAGCCACAGCTGTGGAGGAATCATCCCCACTATAAGATAAGGAAGCGTGGCTACAAACCCCATAGGATGGGCCACATCCTCAATAGCAGAGCCAGATTCAGGATCTGATGGGAAAAGATGAGGCAGGGGAAGGAGGGGACACTTTGTTAGCCCGTCACCCACCTCCACCCGGGAAACAAAGGACTCCAGGACTGCCGTCAGTGCATCAAAGGAGGGCTGGGATCCTGAGGGACCCACTGCCTCCAAGAGGTGGTCTGGTGGGGAAACATTTTCCTGAGACTCCACAAGTTAAAGGGGGAACCCACCAGCTAAATGTAGAGGACTCATCCACCAAAGGCACCGCACCCGTATCACCACAGGGGCACCCGACATTAGAGCACCCAACAAGCTGCAGCAGAGGGAGGGAGGGACCCCACCAAAACTCACCAACCCACCAGAGTAGCACTGGTCTGCACCAGTATCCACATGTTGCGTTCAGGAGAAAAGGAAATACAGGAGTCAATAATGGGGGAAAGAGAGGAACCCCTAAAAATGGCTGCGGGACTATACAAACATGGCCACCATATAGCACAAAATGCAGGCCCCCAAAGTAATGGCACCCACCACGGCAAAATGGCCACACGCGGTGCCCACGAGGCTCCCAGGGACCCCAAGGCACATCTACAGCAGAAAGGGGGACCCGGGCACAGGACCACAAGGAACAATCAGGGCTCATCCCAGAAGGAAAGTCAGTCCCGCCAGGGGCATGCCCACCCACCTCCCCCCCCCCACCAGTGCTGCACACCAGCTCTCCATCCATCTGCCAACCCACCGTGCTACCAGAGATGGCCAACAGGGACCACACAAAACCAAGGGGGGTCTGGGGGGAACCTGCAGGGCTGAGGCATCCGGGGGGGGGGGGGGGGGGGACATCTAACTCACCATAATGCAGAACCAGACGGGCACTACTTCAGACAGAAGCCCTTACCATCAAAATGAGTAGGCTGTTGTACAGGAGAAACACTGACTAGGGCAAAAACCAGGTCGTATGTGACCTCGCGAAGCAATTAACTTGCAGGCCAGCCCCCATCAAGTGGGACTAGATCATGGCCGACCCAGCGTGGAGCTCTGGTCTGTACGCGTACGCTGGCCAGACTGGGGGGGGGGGGTGGGACTACTGGATCCAGCTATCCAGCCCATCGCCCAGCTCGCCAGATGATTGTAGATCTCACAAGAAAAAAAAACAGAACAGCCATTTAAAAAGAAAAAAATTGCCAGGACCAATAGATCCCGACAAAGAACTAGGTCCTTACTCCTGACTAGGCATAAAAAAAACTGAAGGCCTACAGCAGGGGGGGGGGGGGTGTATACCAGCTAGGACTGCCCCTAGGCGTAGCCAAGTCTTTTTTCTGCCTAGGGTCCTACTCCTATAGGGGGCGATATGAATATGGAGCGCCATTTGTCAATGAACGATAGAGAAATACTTATTTACAAAACTTGCTGAAAGAAACTAAGAAAAACTTAGCGGAAAAAAAAAAAAAACAGTGGTGATTTACAAAACAACAACAGAAAGCTCTATTTGTGAAAATGATAATAAAAATGTAATTTGGGCACAGTGTTGCACGATCGCACAATTGTCATTCAAAGTGTGACATCGCTAAAAGCTGAAAATTAACCTGGGCAGGAAGGGGGTGAAAGTGACCGGTATTTAAGTGGTTAAAGCAGTTCTAAAGTCATAGCATTCACTTTCATTTTATAACATCAGCATTTTTTTAGCAATACAAAGTATACCACTTTTTGACAAAAAAAAAAGTGGATTTGTCTTACCGTAAAATCCTTTTCTCTGAAGATCATTGACAGACGCAGTTTCTGATCTCCATATCAGTAGGGTTATTCTGATCTCTATATCAGTAGGGTTATGCTGCCCCCTACAGGACTAGGACACTAGGCAGAAAAAAAGTTCTGGCTACGCCTATGGGCAGTCCCAGGGGGTATACCCTCTCTCTCCCTGCTACAGGACGTCAAGTTGTATCAAAGCAGTGTCAGAGAAAATAATACCAACCCAACTCAAAATAAAGAGGTGGGTACTGCGTCCGTCAATCAACTTCAGAGAAAAGGATTTTACGGTAAGGCAAAAATCCAATTTTCTCTATCGTTCATTGACGGGCACAGTCTCTGATCTCCATATCAGTAGGGACGTCTCAAAGCAGTGCCATAAAATGAGGGGTGGGAACAGCAGAAAATTAAGTCCCCAAGGCTAAACATAGCCAACCAGGCAACATAGGACTCATCAGAACAACAAGATGAGTCCCACCTGAAAAAAACAAATACCCTCAAGGGAGACTAAGAAGCCCCCTTAAACAGCAGCCTGCAAAACTTTGCAGCCAAAAGAGGCCTCGGCAGATGCCAGCACATCCACCTTATAAAATTTTGTGAATGTATGAACAGACGACCAGGTAGCTGCCTTCAAAGCCTGAAGCACAGATGCCTGATTGCAAAAATACAAGGAAGCACTAAGCGTCCGAGTAGAATGCTCCTTAACCACTTAAGCCCCGGAAGATTTTACCCACTTCCTGACCAGGACCTATTTTGCGATTCGGCACTGCGTGACTTTAACAGACAATTGCGCGGTCGTGCGATGCTGTACCTAAACGAATTTGGCGTCTTTTTTCCACAAACAGAGCTTTCTTTTGGTGGTATTTGATCGCCTGTGCGATTTTTTGATCATGCGTTATAAACAAAAAAAGAGCGTCAATTTTGCAAAAATAATATTTTTCACATTTTTTTATATGAAATTCCCCCCCCCCAAAAAAAAAAAAAAATCGCAAAAAGCGTATTTTGATTGGTTTGCGCAAAAGTTATTGCGTTTACTAAGGGAAAGATTTTTGTCATTTTTGTTGTTTTTTTTTTTAACGCGTAACGGTGGCGATCTGCGATTTTTTTTTGCGGGACTGCAACATTAGGGCGGATAGATCGGACCCTTGACTGACATTTTTGACACTTTTGGGGTTACCAGTGACATTACTACAGTAATCAGTGCTATACATATGAACTGTAAAAATGACACTGGCAGTGAAGGAGTTAACTGTATTGGAGAGGGAGGGGTTAAGTGTGTCCTAGGGGCGTGTATCTAACTGTGATTGGCTGTGGCTTGCTGTGTAGCAACAGTGATCAACGGTCCTACATAGTAGAACCGTTTGATCACCATTCATACACAGGGAGAACTGACAGGCGGCTTTGTTTACACTAGCCGCCTGCCTTTCTCCCGCTGTCACGGACGATCGCGAGTGCCCGGCGGAAATCGGGTCCGCCGGGCACACGTGCCGGGGGGGTCCGTGACCGAGCGGGAGCGCGCATCCGGCGGCGCGCGCTCGCTCCCAAAACCCTTACAGGCTAGCGACGTAGTGCTACGTCGCTCTGCCTGTGAGGGGCTGACTGTCAACGTAAATAGTCGTGCGGCAGTCGGCAAGTGGTTAACAGGGAAAGGAGGAATCTTTAATTGAATAAGCCTGCACCACTGTCTGTCTGATCCATCTGGAAATAGTTGCAGCCAACGCAGGCAGCCCTTTCTTTGGGCCATCCGTGAGTACAAAGAGCGAATCTGACTTCCGAAAAGACTCAGTAGTCGCCAAGCACACCCTGATTGCCTGAACCATATCCAGGAGTATGCAGTGCAAATTCCTTAGGATGTTTTGGCTTAGGACACAAAGAGGGTAACACGATGTCCTTATTTAAGTGAAAACTGGAACCACCTACGGAAGGAAGGACGGATCCGGACAAAGTACCACCTTATCCCTGTGAACCACCAGATAGGGAAAACGACATGACAACGCCGCCAGCTCCGACACCATGCACGCAGAAGTATTAGCCACCAAGAAGGCCACCTTCTGGGATAAGGAAAGCAGGGGAATCTCCCGAATTTACAAAGGATGTTTCTAAAGAACTGACAGCACCAAATTAAGGTCCGAAGGTGGCAACAGAGGTCGTACTGGAGGTACCAAGTGTCGTAAACCCTGGATGAAGTTACGCACCAGGGAATGGGTGGCTAATGGCCTTATAAGAAAAGTGCCAAAACCCTTGATAGTACTCAAGGCCAACTTTTGATCAACTCCCCGTTGAAGGAAAGCCAAGATCTGAGCCACCGAGTCAGAGCGAGGGGGAGCCCTAAGAGACACACTACACAATATAGGACTTCCACGTACGATGACATAATCTTCCTAGAAGTCACTTTCCTCGCTTTAAGCAAAGAAGGAATCACTGAAGCAGACAAACCCCTGTCCTTCAGCACCTGGCTTTCAACAGCCAAGCCATCAAAACCAGCGACCATAAAGCAGGATGGAAGATTGGCCCCAGAGACAGTAAATCCTTCCTGAGAGGAAGTCTCCAAGGTCGGCGTACCAACCACGGCGAGGCCAGTCTGGAACCACAAGAATGACCGGAATCCCTAACGCCTCGAGCCTGCGAAGAAGTCTTGGCAGCAACTTAAGAGGAGGAAAGGCATACATCAGCTGATACTGACCCCACGGGGCAACCAGTGCATCTGCGGTGTTCGCCAGAGGGTCCTGGGAGTGAGCCACACACCTTTGCACTTTCCTGTTGATCCGAGACGTCAACAGATCTACATATGGTGTGCCCCAACTAAGGCACAACTGCTGGAACACCTCCGGATGGAGAGACCATTCCCCCGCATCTAAGGCCTGTCGACTGAGGTAATCCACCTGCCAATTTTCCCCTTCTGGGATGTGAACAGCGGAGAGAGATGGAGCAAGCGTTCCGTCCATCGAAGGATGCCTGCCACTTCCAAGGCCACAAGGACACTTTTGGTGCCCCTTGGTGATTGGCATAAGCCTCGGCCCTGGCACTGTCCAATTGAATGAGCACTGGACAACCCTGCAGGTGCTCAGTCCAATGGACTAGGCAAAGTCTGATCGCTTTCAGCTCCAAAACATTGATCAGTAACCTGGTTTCTTCCAGGGACCAGACTCCTTGAGCAGACAACCTGCCGAGAACCCCTTCCCACCCGGACAGACTGGCATCCGTGGTGACAATTGTCCAATATAAAGGGAGGAAGGATGTCCCTAGCTTGAGCATCGGGGACCTAAGCCACCATATCAGGGACTCCTTGGTCACCTGGCTCAGCTGGATCTGATTGACCAGGGAATTTGGATTTCTGCTCCATTTGAGAAGGATTTCATTCTAGAGGATCCTCATGTGGAATTGAGCGAAGGCAACCACCTCAAAGGACAACACCATCAGTCCCAGAACTCTCACATAGGTCCGAAGGAACGACCATTTGCTGGACAGCAACAGCTGAACCGTGGTCTGGAGTTTTTCTGGAGGAAAAAATACCCTGGCGGAGAACGAGTCAAACGTCAGGCCCAGATAGTCCAGTCTCATTGAAGGGACCAGGGACGACTTCTGAAGGTTCAGAATCCACCCGAACTCCCCCATCTCATGGTGATCTCCAAATTTTTTTCCAGCACCAAGGGAGACTCCGCACAGAGAAGCAGATCGTCCAGGTAACACAGGACTGATATCCCCCGCTGTCGCAACAGCGCCTGGATCGGAGCCAACACCTTTGTGAAGACCCGAGTAGCAGAGGCGAGACCAAAGGGTAACGCCACAAACTGATAGTGATCCTCTCCCACGGCAAAACGGAAAAACCATTGGTGACCTGCACATATTGGGATGTCTATGTAGGCCAGGAAATCCCCCTGCTGTAGGGAAGCCAGCAATGTGCGAACTGATTCCATCTTGAATTTTTGAACTCGCACAAAGCAATTCAGTGCCTTCATGTCCAGGATTAGACGCACCCTGTCCTCCTTGCTAGGGACCATAAACAGGTTTGAAAAAAAGCCCTGAAAACGTTCCGCACACGGAACCAGAACTTTTACTCCCTGTTGTACCAGGTCCTGAACTGCCCCAAAGAGCCTGCAATCGATCCTGGGACAGTCGCACATTGGAAGGGAAAAACCTCTTCGGTGGGGCGGATCGAAACTCGTTCTTGTAATCGGACCAAATTACCTCTTGAACCCATTTGTCTTGTATCCGGGAGAGTCACAGGTCCGGAAACCGGCAAAGACGCCCCCCCCCCCACCCCAGATACGGGTGAGGGCGCACCTTCAGGCCAAATGGGCCTTGTCCTCAGGTCTGGAGAAACTAGATTTCTGTTTGCCAGACCAGGGCCGCTAAGACCCAACCGAGGGAGTCTTGAAGGGCTTTGCCTTATCAACTGACCCTGAGGGACGAAAAACATTTTGTGAGCTGAAAAGGAGGGACCCTGTCTGCGACGTGGCTCCTTACCCTTGTTAGCCTGCGGGAGAGAGGTACTCTTACCCCCTGTGAGACCTTTGTTAATGTCATCTAGGGTAGCCCCAAACAGGCGATCTCCTTGAAAAGGTAGATCCGACACGGCCTACTTTGAAGTCTGATCCGCAGACCAACACTTTAGCCAAAGTATACACCGGAGGACAAAAAAAGGGGGTGTTCGTGCGCTTCCGTGGATCTTAGCAGGCTGTATCTGAGTCAATGCACCTCAGCAGCACTTGAGAGGAGAAACTGCTCTGGAAATGACAAAAAACAAGAAGACAAGGCGCCTCTAAGTGCAGTAGGCTCAGTGTATTTATTACAATGAAGGATTAAAAGCACTTACATAAGTAATAAGACAAGAGCACAGTATAAGAGCATGGTATAAGGTCCATCTGGAGTCTTCCAAGCCGCTATGCTGAATGCTGTGCTGCGGATGTCCGGAGCACTGCTTCCGGTGTGTGTATGTGTCCTCTGAGCTGCGTCTCAGCTGTCGGCGTAAGCTTCCTGAGAGCAGGGCGGGGACACATCCAATGGAGCAGGTGGTGGGCGGTTACATGTTTCGGAGCACAGCTCCTTCGTCAGATCTCCACCCGCTGGAGGTAGGGGAACACTTATGTAGGCAGCTCCGCTATTACTACCATACAGGGGACAGGTGAGGTGCAGCAGAAGCTTAATTATAACCGTGTGCAACCCCGGAAGGCTGGCAGATGCACAAGTGGTGCAAGCATACCCTAACTTGTAAACAATACAAATATAATATAAATATAAAACATGCATACCCTACCTAATGTGCATCCCCAAAGGGCTAATGAATGATGCACAAGTGATGCAAACATCACAGAACTTTAAGGGCCGGTTCACATTACTGCGAGTGCGCTGATCGCATGTAATTCAGAGCGCACTGCTCCTTCATTACATGCGATCGGAGGTGTGGATGCAAATTCAGCCATACACTTTGTATGGCTGAATTCGCACTGTATCCGCACCAAACTCGCACATGACCTTTTTCCAGCCGCATTAGGATCGGATCGCACAGTGGTTCACACTTGTGCGATCCAATCCTGTGTGAACTGTCAGATCGCACTGCGATATGCGATCAAACTGGGGGTGTCGTTAACATTTCATTGACACCCCCTGCGTATCGCATATGGCAGTGTGAACTGCCAGGGGTGCGTTTGCGATGCGGAAACAGGCTGCAAATTCACAGCCTTCCCGCATCGCACAAGTGTGAACCGGGACTGATACACAAATTATGCCAACATGCCCTAAATGTAAACAAAAAATAAAAAATAAATAAAATAAAAAAATGGAGAATAAAAAAATAGAATAAAAAATAATAAATAAAAAATATTAAATAGAAAAAAAATGTATATTAATAAGCATATATAGAGGATATGTAAAAAAAAAAAAAAAAAACATGGTGTCCGAAGAGACCCAAGGAAATAGTCTATAAGAGCGCTTTAGTTATATTCATAACAACCCAAGGATATAGTCTATAGAAGCGTGGTAATTTCTAATTCCTCATTTATGCCCCCGGGTGACAAAACACCGGAGGACTACTGCCGAAACCAACAGTCGGCCCAATACGGGAGCAGTAATCAGGGTAGCATCGCAAACAAATTGCAGCCATTGCACCAGCTGGTCCAACAGCTCCGCAAAGGCAGGAGGGACTGGTTTTCCCTCCAGGTCATGGCGTAGCAACTTAGCCCATTCAGTTAAAGTTTGCGCAACAAGGGCAACCGTAAACACCGGTCTTAGTGCAGACCCTGCCAGGGAGTACATATTGCGGGCCACAGACTCTACCCGCTGAATCCTCAAAGGACTGGGATCATGGAAGCTTTATTCAGTCTCGAGACCGGAGGGTCCACCGTAGGTGGCACAGTCCGCTTCTTTATAAGGGACTCCTCCAAGGGGTAGCGTCTAGCAATCCGCTTAGGCACCCCAGGTGAACGCTTAAGGCGGTTCTATTCTTTTTAGAGCATGTTGTCAAAGTACGGCAGGAAAGGGAAAAACCTTTGCGGCTCTGAATGGCTTGTGAGTGCCAAACATAACCTGTGCCTCAGTCGCAGCTGTGTCATCAATTTTTAGGGTCTCACGCACAGATACAACCACTGCGTCCACCAGCACCTTTTCAGACAGTGGAGGTAGAAATGGCCTCCTCACTATTAGAGGAGACAGGGCGCGAGGTAGTCGGCCCGGCAGGGAGACCCGCGTCTGCAGTGCCTGAATCAGACTCAGAATCTGAAACATCAGATGAGGCAGGGGTAGGCGGAGGGCGTTTTTTGGCACCTCACCCTTTAAAGGCCATCTCCACCCAGGACACAAACTATTCCAGGACTGCAGAAATTGCATCTACGGACAGCAGGGAGCCGGAGGGCCCTGCGACCTCCCTGAGGGGGTCAGATGGGGACACATGTTCCGCAGGGACCATGTTGCACCAGGAAAACCCATCAGCAAAAAAAATTTAAAAAAAGTTTTTCTTTTTCAAAAACGTCCCACCACACTACAGCGCCCCCAGGAGGTCCGACATCTGCAAAGCAGGCGTCAGCAGCGATCTTGATCCAGAAAAAAAGATCAGAAGATCAGTACTCAGGGAATTAGGGGGGGCTCCACCCACAAAAATGCCTCCAGGAACTCCCATTCAGTGATTCTCTATGAGAAAAATGCACCGAAAAATGGTGCCGGGTGTACCAAGATGGCCGCAGCTTTATACAGACACATGGGCTGCAAGAAAATGGCGGGCCTACGGAGCTACTGAGGACCCCCCCAGCCTTCTGAACAGGATCGATTGGAAGGTGGGCCCTGGAGTGACAGGTAGAACCCCTTCCCCCCAGCACAACCGTTCTTCCGTCACCGGCGGCGCACCCCACCCCCCCCACCCGCAGCCTGAAAACTCAGACTTAGCGCCCGGTATTAGTTCCCCATGTCCCAATATCCCCAGTAGTGAGGTGGGGGGGTACGTGAGAAGACAGAGGGGAACCTGGGATTGTGAGGGTCCGACCTTCCCAGGGAGGGGCCCGCATCCACCCCAAAATACGCCAGGGGAAGAGGGGGGAACATTTACCCACCATACCAGGAACACAGGCGGACACCATCTCCTGACAGAACCCCTCTCCGCCGAAGTGGGGGGGGGGGGGGGTTGTCGGCCAAATAGTAACGCTGTGACTCGGGCCTAGACCCGGTCGTATGCGACCTGGCGAGACATTTAACTTGCTGGGCCAATCCCCGTCCAGTGGGACTATGTTGCTGCCGACCCAGCGCGGAGCTAAGGTCTGCGTGCAATCGTTGGCCGGCTGGGGTGACCACTGGATCTATACATCCAGTCCGTCGCCCAGATCCAGCATAGCTGCTTGTAGATCTCACAGGAAAAAAATCCGGAGAAAAAGCAAACTAAAAAAAGAAAAAAAAAATATCTAGGAAAAAAAAAAAAACTTTGCCAGGACCAGAGATCCCAGCAAGGGACTAGGTCCTTACTCCTGACTAGGCAGATTAAAACTGACATCCTATAGCAGGAAGAGAGAGGGTATACCCCCTGAGACTACCCTTAAGTGTAGCCAGAACTTTTTTCAGCCTAGGGTCCTACTCCTGTAGGGGGCAGCATAACCCTACTGATATGAAGATCAGAGACTGCGTCTGTCAATGATCGATAGAGAAAAAAAATGTTCCCCATGAACGTGGAGTCACTCTTGAATGAATCCACCCCAGGTAGTGTTCTGATCTAAACCCAAAATTAAACAGTAATATATTGCAGCTTACTAATCTTCAAATGTGGTGACAGCAACCTTTTTTTTGCCTTTCTTCTTTATTGTCACCTGGTGATCCTGCCAGTAATCCTCTTCTAAACTTTATAAATAAAATCATCTAATATTGGGTGATAAGGAAACACAAGAAGCGCTTGGGTTTGTAGGAGCCCAAATCTGTCACTGAGCCAGAAGCCTGAGATCACCTTTCGTAACAGGTTACATCCATATTCAGTGTGTAACCTGTAAAGAACGGACCAATCACCACCACCGCCACCCCCATAGCCAATAGCTACTGGGGATCTCCTCCTCTACACCCCACCTGTCTCAATTTAAAAAGAATCTATGTCAGAGACCAGTGTCACAGGTGAGCAGAAGGTGGTTCAAGTAAATTCTGAGCTTTCTATTCTAAATTACACATGGATTCAGGAGATTACACATGGATTCAGGAGAAAACAGGGCCCTTTTATGGCCCCTGCATCCAGAATGTGAGATTATCTGATCCACTGTAATGGACAAAATATCTCTACAGTGCTAAAAATATGCAGACATATTATATCAGAGAAGCCTTAAGCCGGCAATATATTCTACAATTTTTCAATTTCCTTTAGAATTACCTTCAACTATGTAGTGCAAGGGCCTGCCTGATTGTATAAGAAAATTGTATAATGTATGGCTGTAAGCCTTAGATGCCATAGCAGAGGCAGAAAGCTATGAAAAGAATTTGCGAGTTACACAAATCATTTCTGTATTCAGATTTCAAACCTAAAGCATAAATCAACCACCAGCTGTTTATGTGAAGATTAAATCCACATGACAAGTCATGATGCAGCAGAGCCAGGGAGAGATTTCCTACCTCCCTTTAGACAACTAACCTAAACTGTGTATGCATGGTAAGGGTGGGGTTTTTGTCTATCTTGGCTATTTGCGCCTAGTTTCCACCTTCTGTAGGTAGCTGCAAAATGTATGGTATGGGTTCTACAGTGTTATATCCCTCACTGAAAGATAGTGAAAAGTATTTATAGGAGACAGACATTGCTGTATTAGTTTGGATCATTTGATCTGAATATGTAACCAGAAAAAAAACTAAGGTCCCTTTCTTTTGCATTCGGATTTGCATACCATGGGTAAGGTATGACTATTCACTACTGGAAATACATGTTCAGACTTAAATAATTAACACTGTTGGTAATACTTACAACATTCAATTGGTATAGAGGCAGTTTGTAATGACAGCACTTTTCCGTTGGGCTGGGGTATATGTGCTCTGAAGACCAGGCGCACACGAGTATTCTTCCTGCCAATGTCAGTCTCCCCTTTTCGCAGTTCAATATCAGAATTTCGCAGCTTTAGAATACCAGCACAATCAATACTGTAATAGAATTCATATACATATTAGCTACATTAGAAACAGTTACTGAAGCAAGATGCTTAAAATATCTACACGACCACAACTATGTTCCCCAAGTACTGTGTTATCAAAAACACAGGCTGCAATCAACATTTATGATGTCATATAACATTTGGAAAACCGTCTTGCAGGGTCATGAATTACCTTTCCCAAAAAGATTACAATAGTTGTAAAATAAAAGCTTAAAACTACTTGGTAACCCTGAAACAGATCCAGATTTATCTGAGAAAATTTGTCTTTTTTTTTTTTTTTTTTTAACATTACCTGTATATTACATGTAACATAGTATTGCTTATTTTTTTTTCACGTCTATGGTCAATTTTTTTTTTTTTTAAACCGAACAAACGTTTATTGAGTTAAGCACTACATGTAAGCATAAAATAAAAAGCACAGTCAGACAATTGCATGAGTACAATACCACATAGTCAGACATTTCAAAATTTACACTGAGCAAAGAGCACGAAAGTAAAAGAGAGGGAGAGAACATGGCTTGCTGTATCTAGAACAGGACTACAAACTCCAACTAAGGCATAATATAGGCCATGGGCGCGGATCCTGCAAAACAGCTGTATTACAAGTACAGAGGCAGAAAGCTCCTATCCACTCCTAAGACTCGCAGGTGTCCGGGGCTTCCAGCCACCTATCCCATATTTTGTTATATCTCTTGGGGCAACCCCTATTAGCATACATGACCTTCTTGAAGGGTAAGGTGGCACTAACAGCTGCCTTCCAAGCTGAAAGGGTAGGGGATGTAGGCTGCATCCACTTCAGGGCTATCAATTTTCTGGCAGTGAATAAGGTTTCCCGGATAAATTGAACCGTGTGTTTGTCTGCGTCAACCTCAGGAAATATCCCGAGGAGACAAAGTTTGGGGTCAAGTGTAGTCGGGCATCCCATGCGGTCGTGCAGGAACTGAACGACCTGTGTCCAGAACCCCTGCACGGCCGAGCAGGACCAGATCATGTGGCCGAAAGTACCTGGGGAGTGAGAGCACCTCGGGCACGCCGAGGAGCGGGAGGAGTCAAAGTGAGCCAGCCTCACAGGGGTGAGATACGATCTGTGGGTAATATAGATTTGGGTAGCCGATCCGACAATTTGGGAGAGACCAGGGTGCAGGCCTCCAAGGCCTTATCTCATTCCTCGTCCTCCAGCTCCCCAACATCGCCCACCCAGGACCCCCGCACCCCGTATGCCAGCTCAGTCACCTGCTTGGTGCCCAACATTTCATACAGCAACGAGATGAGTTTGCGGTGTTCCTGGCCCTTAATCACATCTAAAATGTCAACCGAGGGAAGGACAGGGATCGTAAGGGTGAATTGTCCTCTCAGGGCATGGGACAGCTGTAAATAATAGAAATACATGGAATCCGGGAGTTGGAACTCCTCCTGGAGCAGGTGGAAGGACTTGATAGACCCCGCAGACACAACATGTGATAACAGGTATACATCTTTATGGATCCATACCCCAGGGTCAGGAATATGAAGAAGCTCCGGGAGCTGACTGTTGTACCACAAGGGGGTCATGGAATGCAAAGTCGCATCCCCGGTTCTAGACATCGCCAGGTCCCAGACCCGCCTGTGATGAAACAAAAGACTGCCCCGAGGAGCCGCAGACGCAGACCCAGTAACACCTCGAAGTATATCACAGAACGGGTGAGGGAGTCTCGACTCCAAGCCCCTGCAGACCAACGCCATATACCTGCCCGAGTCCTGTTTGTCCAGATGAAAGAAATGCGACAATTGGGCAGCTAGGTAATTATCTCGCCAGCTCCGGAACCGCCATACCTCCCAACTTAGTGGGTTTCTGAGTGTGTTTCCAGGATAGCTTGTGTCTAGAGGAGCCCCAGATGAATGACCTCAACAAGCTCTCCAGAGTCAAAGTATTTGTATGGAATGTAAACCGGGGAATGCCACAACAGATATAGGATCTTGGGAAGTAGGATCATCTTCACCAGGCCCGCCCTGCCCATTACACATAGGGGTAGCCGAGCCCAAATTTGCGTCTTGTCCTTGACGAGGTCAAAAAGAGGTTCAATATTTAAGGGGATGAAGTCAGTAAGGGAACTAGTCACACGGACCCCAAGGTGTTAAAATTCCGCCACTCGCGACAGGGGAAGCTACGCTTGGTCAGCACCCGGGGGAAAACTGTCCAGAGGGAGGATGAGGGATTTGTCCCAATTGACCGTCAGACCAGAGAATCTCCCAAACTGTTGTATGACCCCCAGGGCACACCGCAACGAAGACCCAGAGTCTGCCAGGTATAAGAGCATGTCGTCTGCGTACAACCCAACACGCTCCCCCAGGTCGCCGCGACGGAGTCCATGAATGCCGGAGTCCATGAATGCCGGGGTCCGCTCAAAGAGCCATCGCAAGAGGCTCAACCGCCAGGGCATACAACAGTGGGGAGATGGGGCAACCCTGACACGTACCACGGGAGAGAGGAAATGATCTAGATGTCCAACCATTGGCCACTACCCAAGCACGAGGTTGACTGTACAGTACGGTAAGCCACTTAATGAACCTCGGGCCGAACCCAAACTTGCGTAAGCACTGCCACAGGTACGACCACTCAACAGAGTCGAAGGCCTTAGCAGCATCTAAAGTCACGACAACCCTGGTACCGACACAGTCATGGGGGGCTTGCAGGTTCATAAATAAGCGCCTGGTGTTAAAAGCCGTATTCTTGGCCGGCATAAATCCCGTCTGATCGGGGGGGAAATGGGATAGGATTACCTTATTGAGTCTAAGGGCAAGCACTTTGGCCAAGATTTTAACATCACACTGTAACAGCGAGATGGGCCTATAGGACTCCGGATACTGGGGATCCTTACCAGGTTTAGGAAGCAAAATGATCAAAGCTTCACACATCGAGTCAGGGAGGGAGCCCGACTCGAATGCCGCCTCAAACACCGCGAGCAGACAGGGGGGGCCAATGTCTCAGAATACTGCGAATAAAATTCGATAGGAAGGCCATCAGATCCCGGGGCTTTAGCCCTAGCAAAACAGGAAATGGCAGATACTATTTCGTCCCGAGAGATCGGGGCCTCGAGCGCCGTGACCTGTTCATGGGTCAGTGTGGGAAATTCCAGGGCATCCAGCAGAGTGGCCAGATCCAGAGGATCATAATCCACCTTGGAGGAATAGACCTCACTAAAGTATGAGGCAAATAACTCCGCCACGGCCGCGGGGTCCGAGGAATCTCCCAGCACCGAAGGATGAAGCGTGATCACCACAGGTGGTCTAGTGTCCATGTGCACTAAGTAGGCCAGCAACTTACCCGACCGCTCTCCGTGTTCAAATATGCGCTGCCTACTAAAGAACAGTTTGTGATTGGCACATTCCTGGAACATTTGGTCCAGGGCCCTAGTCCTCAGTTTAAGTTGGGCGAGTCCGTCAGGCGTCGGGGATCTAGCATACTCGGCCTCCAGATCAGCCAATTGGTGTTCAGCAGTGTATAGGTCCCTCCGATGTCTAGCTATGCGCGACGATAACAGCAGACGAGCATGGCCCTTAAAAGTCTCCCACGCCGTCAGAGCGGGGGCAGTATCAGAGTTCGAACTGAAAAAAGTCCCATTCCTTCATCAAAGAGTCAATGTCCGGAACAGTCTTGAGCCAAAAAGGGTTCAGACGCCAATGTCGCTGAGGGGGGGACAGTGAATGGGGACAAAGTAACCATGTACTAGGCGTGATCCGAGAGCAGTCTTGGTCCGAATCGGGCAGTCAGGAGCCTGGGCAGGAGGGCCTGAGAGATCCATATGCTATCTATCCTAGACATGGTGGAATGGGATGCCGAGAAGCACGAGTAGGCCCATGCAGTAGGATTTAAGCACCTCCACGAGTCAAGGAGATGACAACTGGTTAACATTCTATGAAAAAGCGTGGGTCTATCCGGGTAGGGCGGGGAGCCAGGCGCACCCACCCTATCGAAGGATGGATTGGAGACTGTGTTAAAGTCCCCCATCCAAACTGCGGGAACTGAGGGGTATCTCGCTAAAAATGTCAGGCCTTCAGTCAGAAGGGTAGCGCTAAAAGGGGGAGGAAAGTACCAAGCCAGCAAAAGTACATCATGCCCCCCTATAGCCCCAGCAACAAATACATATCTGCCCAGGGGGTCCGTCACCACCTCCCTCACCGCAAAGGCCACAGACCTAGAGATGAGCAGCGACACACCCCTAGAATGAGAAGAGTGCGATGCATGGAAGGACCATCCGACCCAAGGTCTGCGGAGGGCCCCAAGCAGGGTACCCTCTGCGTGTGTCTCCACCAGTGCAATAACATCCGCCCTCTGTTCCTTCAGGTAAGACAGGATAACGGTTCATTTGACCTTGTCTCGGATGCCTCGCACGTTCCACGTGAGGAAGGTCAACCCTGCCATAACGTCAAGGAAGAGAGGGTAGTGCGTGGCACAGGATGGCGACGGATCCCCAAGACAAGCACAGACCGCGCCCGCAGCCCATGGTCCAGGACACAGCAATTCAATCTGGCAGTATGTATAGATAAGGCAGTGCAAACATATGGTTGTAGACAAAGTACATAGCATAACTCAATAAACATAAACCCCCACCCCCCACCCAGCCCAACACACACCGCAACAAGTGTGGGCATCAATCCCGAAACAAAAAAGTTCACAGGCAGCAGCTTCCAGTAAGCCCGGGCAGCCCCACCAAATGGCGAAGCCCCCCGGAACCAACCAATACCCCGCATGCCCATTAGGGCGAACAATCTCCGAAGAGGGGTCCCATTCCTGGGACACAACAGTGAGCATAAGTCATAATAACAAAGGTGCATAGTACCCATGGTGGGCATAGAGGCCTCCCGGCTGAAAGGCAAAAAAAGACCGGAAAAAAACAGAATAGGTTCGTATCGGCTAATCAGATAAAAAAACTTAAACAGAGTGAGCCAATAAACAGGTAAACAGAGCGGGGGCACCCCTAGGAGGAGTACAGTCCAAAGGCACGGAACTGACAGGGGACAGTGGGAGCGCCAGCACGAACTTCTGAGGCATGGAGGATATGGGAGGGGGGGGGGGGCAGGGGGGAATGCACAGGAGGACAGTCAGTCATCCGTTGTACACAGGGACAGGGTAGGGGCAGCAAAGTCAACACTCATGGCACACGATCCAACCAGGCACTGAACTGACAGGGGACAGTGGGAGCGCCAGCACGAACTTCTGAGGCACGGAGGATATGGGAGGGGGGGGGCAGGGGGGAATCCACAGGAGGACAGTTCAGGCTGAGGCACACACAGTCATCCGTTGTACACAGGGACAGGGTAGGGGCAGCAAAGTCAACACTCACGGCAGACGATCCAACCAAGCTATTGCTGCGTCTGGGTCCTCAAAAAAAATGCACTCTATCCTCTCCAATCACCCTCAGCCTGGCAGGATACAGCATTGAATATTTGAGGTTGCGGGTCCTGAGCCGTCGCTGGACTTCCCCAAACTGGCTTCGCTGTTTCTGGACTTCCGCCGAGAAGTCTGGGAACACCACGATGTGATGATTATCCAAAGGGATATTCCCACGTTCTCTGGAGAGCCGGAGGACCGCATCTCTATCCCTAAAGTTCATGAAACGAGCAATAAAGACCCGGGGTGGGGCGCCTGGGGGTGGCTTCTTCGCTGGCATGCAATGCGCCCTTTCCACGACAAAGGCCTGTGAGAAAGCCTCTCTGCCATACGATTTCACCAAGAGGTCTTCCAGGAATGTGGCAGGGGAAGACCCCTCCGCAGCCTCCGGCAATCCAATAAAACGAATGTTATTACGCCTAGCTCTGTTCTCCAGGTCGTCTTGCTTATGCAGCAAATACTGGATGTCCCTTGCAGCCTGCTCTGCAGCGTTTTGGATGGGGGGTAAATCGTCCTCCACTCTGGATATGCGTCCCTCTGCTTCAGACATCCTGCCCTGCAGCTTTTGAAAGTCCTGTGAGTAAGGAGATATCGACCTTAATCTCCTCTATTTTGGTGGTCAGGGACGCCTTGCAGTCCGTGATGGCGGCCAGAATGACCGCTTGGTCCGCAGCCTGCTTGGCTACAGCGGGAGCAGACTGGGACGGTCCGCCATTTTGGGCCTCCACGCTCCCCTCCTGGCGCCGGAATTTCTCCAGCTTTGCCGCCGCTTCAGAGGGCCGCTTCGGCGGGGACATGACCAGGGCTGGATGGCGATAGTGTCCGGTGACCGGGGGTGAATTTACCGCTCGAGTTTGTAGCCGCAGGATTAGTGAAACGGAGATCAGCCGGGAGAGGCTCGCTAGAACCCGTCCGCTCACATGAGTCTTCAGGCCACGCCCCCCATAGTATTGCTTATTTAAACAAAAGTCAATAGCCCTCATGTCTTATCAGCAATGCTGTATTTTGACTTCTGAAAAGTTCTCCATATTGCCGTTTACAGTTTAACAATTTCCAACCCTTGTGCCATGTGATCATTCTGGCAAAAACACTGCTACAATGCGCTTTTGGAGGTAACCCTGTATCTGAATATATGCAAAGCTAAATTTTATCTGTGTAGACCAACAAACGAGAAAGAAAATATTAAAAGGGTAATTCCAGTTGTAAATAAAAAAAAAAATATGTCCACTTGATGTATATGGCATTTCAATGCTTTTCTATAAAACTACCTGTACTGTTTGCAGTTCGCATGGTCCTTCAAGTGCAGCGCTTGTTCCCATGTGTCCATTCCTGTGATAAAGCACTTTTCTGCCTTAGATCCCGTACACCGTGCTCGGGGGCGTGTGTATGGTATACCTGTGCAGCCCAGCACTAGCTCAGATTCAGACTCCAGACTAGCACCTCCCACAATGCTATGACGTGCTGTGTGGGAGCGGCCTCCAGAACTCTAAAGCATATGCCTGAATGTCGGGAGCATGTTCAGGAGCGTGGCCCCCTGCTGGTGATAGAGAGTGTTTGTGTGTGTGTAGTCTCTGTAGCTGGGCCCACTGCTGTTCGTGCCTGTCATTGTTGTCTGTTTGGTAAAAGGATTTGATTTCTGGTGATGACTTCATTAAGTACTCTTTAAACCTATACTTGGGTGTCTGTGTCACTTCCTTTATTTTGTAGGAGTTGTGTTTGTTCCAGAAGGCGGTTATATGTGACCAAGACGTTATATTTTGTGTTGATTATGTTTTGGGTATTTTAATTTAATTCAATATTTTGGAGTGTGTTTGCGCGCGCATTTGTGTTTGTGTGTGTGTGTGTGTGATATGTGTGTAATATGTGTGTGTGTGTACACACACACACACACACACTATATACATTTTTTTTAAATTCTCGTTCGGTATTCATTTGAATATTACTAAATTACAGGATTACAAGCAGTGCTAATATCAATTTTGATTGTCAGCTTTTGCAAATCACCATTAACTTTGCTAATTTGCTTTTCATCTAAGGTTAAAAAAAAAAATGTATGACTTTTTCTTTTGGGTATCTTTACCTCAGTGTTTGGGGTGATTGAAAATACAGGTCTTATGGCTGTTTCACACCAGAACGTAGTGCTAATAAGTCAAACTGCATTCAAAGCACTGCCCTTGCGATCTGCATTTACAGTATATGCCAATGTAATGTTAATGGCACCCTTCTGCATTTCGGTGTGAGTTGCAGCATCAACGAATGAATGGGCTGAAAATCTAACCAGTTGGGAATGCAGCAAGCATTCATGCCCTTTAAAGACACAGTCCAAAGCGTACACTCAGGACTGACCCGCCCAACCAGGTCACAACAGAAATGCAGGGAACGGCCTCCCATTGTATCATGGTACTTGTAGGAGTGAAGAAGTGAACCCGCCCATTTTGTTACTGCAGATGGGAACCATAATAAGAACGCTCACTTTCAGGTACTCCATATTTTTCTCACTAAAACAGACCTTTACAATTAAACTAAAACAGCTGTGAAAAATTAAGACACAGGTTTTATAAAAGGCAAATTTAATTTTCTCTAAGAACTTACCGTAAAAGTCTTTTCTCTGAGTCCTCTGACAGACGCAGCTCTGGAAGTTTCTTCACTAATGGGTTATGTGCGCTCTCTTCAGGAGTAGCTAGGCATTGAAAGCTTTCAGTAGGCACGTCTTTAGGGGCCGTCCTATCCACATGACCCCAGACACACCTGCTCATAGAATCAGTTTTGTTGCAAAGCAGTGAAGAACACAACCAACGGCCACACAGTTATCCGTTACAGAATCCTGAGCCATCCGACATCTGATTTAGCTGCAACTTACCTCCTGACCATCCTTACCTGCTCCTCCACCCCTTGGCGATGGTGAAATACAGCAAGGATGTCCCGGCGTCTCCCGCGGATCGCGGTCCGGGTTCCTTTGCCACAGGCCCAAGATGGCGCCCGCTCCTCTTCCCCGGGCAGCGAGCTTTGCGGTTGCTCTTAGACATCCTGGCTGGGGGACAGTGCTGAGTGGCCGGCATTGTCACCTGCCACCCAGACTGGACCAGAGGTGGAGGATCCCCGCAACACTCAGGTACAGGAACCCACCCTCACACAAATCATGGACGCTATCAAGGCCTGTCACACATCCCTTACCTCCCATATAGATGCACTGCGGGTAGATTTCTCCCTCCTTAAGGATGATGTGCATAAAAGCCGGCACAGAGTCAGTGCAGCAGAACAGCGGATTAAATTAAATAAGAGGATCAATGCGCTACCCAGAGGGGTTTGATAGGAGTAAATCAATTCCAAAATATCAAATAAATAAAATAAAAAAATAAAAAATGTGAAAAATAAAAAAAGCTGCCAATCTAAATCGGTGTCCCCACCGTGAATTGATACGTGTATGGTGTAGAAAATCGGCGTCAATTCAAATCATAAATAAATGTGATACACTCTGTGACAATAACGATGTCCACCACTGTGGATAGTGCTCTATGTGATTAAACCTGATGCAAAAATTTAGAAGTAAAATCAATCCTCAATATAAAACTGTAAAAGCGAGCCTATACACAGAAGATCTTCAGTGGATGACTCTGAAAAGACTGTGCATAAATAAAGTCCTCAAAAAATTAAATAGTGTGTCAATCCCAAGGAAATATATATATATAATGCAATCACAAAATCAAAAAATCAATGCAATCGATGAGAAAGGGCGATGATCAATATAATCGTTGATGACTGATATGTGATGAAAAAATTCCTAAAAATATTTCATAAAACAATTCATATAAAAAGTTGTGTATAAAAATATAAGTATCTGAGAAAATCCCACAGTGTCCAATATACAATCAAAGATGAATGAAATAAATCTTCAAAGGATCAACCAATCGTAAAATATAACATCAATAATCTGGATATCGATCCAATCTCCAACAAACAGGTGTGTAGTGGCTGCTTACCTCCCACACACACTATCTGCACATGTGTGTAATCAAAACAAGCCGATTGCTTTCCTTTGAAATGGGCTTCCGACCTTTCTCCTCTCTTGTGGGCATGTGATCACTGATGTTCACAGTACATCGATCTCCCAATGCAGTAACGATCTTCAGCTGCACAATATGCTCACTCCAAGCCGTTCCCCCTCATAGGATATAAAATGAGACGCTCATGGTGCAGTAACTTCAAAACCAGTTTAATTACAATAAAAGATACACTTACAATCAAATAGCAACAAACGAGCAAAAGCAATACACTGTAGAACCTCCGGCTATGGCCGTAAACACGGAGGTGACGTCACCCGGCTCTTCCCGACACGCGTTGCGTCACTACCCACGTGACTTTATCAAGGGATGTGAGCATGGGTGACTCACTGCCGGTTTATATAGCATAGCGGTTGCCATGGAATCAATCAACCACATTACATTCACCATTGCACTGCCGATACAATAACACTTGGTTCAACTCAGCACAAGTCCATGCTGTGAGTTAACCCATGAGGATGATCCCGAGCTGATTCATATATTCGGTCAACCTCACAAAACCGTCATACCATAGATAGGCAGATGCCCGATCAACGATTTTTTCAATTTTTTCGTCTGAAGTAATCAAACAGAAGGGAAATGGTGTAACATATATAAAAACATATGTATATACATAAAATTCCTCCAAATTGAGTGTAAAATGAAAATTAAAAATAAAATAAAAATATGCTAAAAATATAAAAATACAAAATTTGTGTATAAAATCGCAGATATCCAAATATAAATATGTAAACTGTTTCAATGGCCCTAATAATTAGGATGGTAAAAAACCAGGAGAAGGTGAATCTAAAAATCAGAGATAAAACAATTTAAATCAAATTTGACGTTAAGACCTAATGGAATAAAACTTTGAATTTCAAATATCCATCTGGATTCGGCTTGGCTCAATGTCCTTATCTTATTACTGCCCCTCCAGTGGGCTTTATATTTCTCCACCCCCCAAAATTTTTAAAGTTTTGGATCTTTGTTATGTTTTTCAGAAAAATGTTTAGAAAGGAACAACCTTTGATGTTTTGAGTGTGTTCTCGCAAGCGTTTCCAGAGGGGTCTTTTTGTACGTCCAACGTACTGAAATTTGCAGGGACATTCGAGTATATATACTGCCCCCTCTGTCCTACATGTTAAAAAGTCCTTGATTTTATACGATCTTCCCGTTACTGTCGAAATGAATTCCTCTTTCTTTCTTTTATTATCAATTGTATGTCTACAAGCATAACAGGCTTTACAAGGATAAAAACCTTTTCCTTGAAACCAACTTAAAAAATTATTTTTGGGTTCTTCAATAATGTTTTTGGCTACCCTGTCTCTTAACCACGCTAGCGGTAACCCCGAGCGTGACTCGGGGAAGGAATTTCCTGCTATTATCGGTATCCCCGAGTCACGCACGGGGTGAATGGGCAGAGCTATGCAGACAGCGCAGCGGAGTGTCTTACCTTATCCTGGCGATCCAGTGATGAGCTCTCATTGCTGTGACCGCCAGCTGAGATCTCCGCCGCTCGTCTGTCGGTAGGAGGACTTCCTGGTTCCGTTCCCTGCAGCAGCAATGCTGCATGGGAGCGGAACTGGGAGTAAAATTCAAAGTAACACAAAACACTAACATATAAAAAGGAGGTGATACAGTGTAATCTGAGAGGATTACACTGCATCACTTTGGTAAAAGTCACAGTGCCCTCTCAGTGCCCCCTTGCCATTGTCATTGGTGTGAAATAAAATAATTAGAAAATGGCATCAAAAAAGCGCTGTCCCGCATATGCGCTTTTGGATGAGATGAGCGACTGCGACAGCGGCAGCGACACGGAGCTGCTCGCAGAACAGAGTGACAGTGAGTCGTGCAGAGATTTATCATCGGACTCTGACACCGACACTGATCGAGAAAGTGACGCTGATGATCCCGCACCGGACCTAAGTGATGTGCGCACTTGGTGCCCTTTAGACAGCGATGCGCACCAGGCAGCGCCCCCGAGATTCCGTTTCACTGCATCTCCTGGGATGAAGGTTGACGTGGAGAGTGACAACCCCCTGGCGTACCTCAAGTTATTTCTAACGGAGGAGGTAATTCTAAAAATAGTTGCTGAAACCAACCGCTACCATGAGCAGCAGTCCGCTACGCCGCCAAATTTTCCCAATCCAGAAAATGGGAACCTGTCAGTAGAGAGGACATCTGGAAGTTTCTAGGACTCATCATCCTTCAGGGGGTGGTGGGGAAACCACTCCAAAAATGGTATTGGACCACGAATAAGATGCTGGTCACTCCATTTTTTGGCACAGTGATGTCCGAGTACCGTTCTTCTCTGATAATGAAAAATTTGCATTTTGCCAACAACGAGGAGTTTGATGAGGCCACACATCCTGCGCCCAAACTCAAGAAAATCTGGGAGGTGTGCCAAATGATTGTCACCAACTTCCAGCGGACCTATGTGCCAGGCAGGGATGTTTGTGTGGACAAAAGTCTCATGGCCTACAAGGGACGCCTGAGCTGGATCCAATATATTGCATCCAAAAGAGCGCGGTTCGGGATCAAATTTTACATGCTCTGTGAGTCGTCCACAGGATATATATGGAATGCTGTAATTTACACCGGGAAAGGTACAAAATTCAATCCCAAGTACAGCGGCTATGGGATGGCCACATCCTCTGTCCTTTCACTGCTGGACAGATAACTTTTATACCTCTCCGGAACTTTATGAAGTTTTGATCCTAAAAAAAACTGATGGGTATGGTACTGTTAGGCCAAACCGGCGGGACATGCCATCCATGTTTAGCAAGAAAAAGCTAAAAAAAGGAGAGATGGTTGCCTTTCAAAAGGGTAAAATGATGGCAATGCGGTGGCGAGACAAAAAGGACGTGTGTCTCATGAGCACCGTGCACAACACCTCCAATGCCATGGTCCGCACAAAATAGGGAGCAGATATGCTGAAGCCGCAAGTCGTGATCGACTACAATCACATGATGGGAGGTGTCGACCGAGCCGATCAGGCAATGACCTTTTACCCTGCGATGCGGAAGCAACAAAAAAAATACTACAAAAAGATTTTTAGGCATCTCCTTGAACAGTGCCTCTGGAACGCCTATATTCTTTACAAAGCCAACACTGCCATACTCCTTGTTCATTCGGACTTCATCTGGAAGGTGGCTGAGCAGATTTTCATCAACCACCCGACACCATCATCAGTATCTGCAAACAGACCCGGACGACATGCTGTTGACGTTGGCAATCCAGAACGCCTGACAGGCCGTCATTTTGTGGACTTTGTACCGCCCACCCCAAAAAAGTTGGCGCCTACCAGGATGTGCGTCGTCTGCTGTTCTAAGAAGGATGGCAATGGAAGAAAAGTTCGAAAGGAAACAAGGTACTATTGTCCAGATTGCAACGTCGGACTTTGTCTAGTGCCATGCTTCAAACTTTTTCACACTCAGGATGTGTATTGAATTTCTTTGACAAATTTCATTATTTTTCATTGCCTTATTGAATAAAATTCTATTATTGATTGCATTATAATTCATGTGTTTGTGTTTCAAATTCATTACATCTGGGATGTCTACTAGAGTCTTGTTTTGGTAAGTTTTAAGTCAGTAATTACTAAGAATTGTAGGCCTTTAATACATAACGCCAAATTTCCATGGAAAGAATTGTACCGTTTTTGGTACAGAATTCCTGACAGAATCATACCGCTAGGGAGGTTAATGTAGGAGCCCGCCTATACACAAATTTAGGTTGCTCTGACAAAAAGGTAGCAATAGTACGATCAGCTGTTAATATATTCCAATATTTCCTTATTATGGCTTCGATTTTTTTATGTTGGATATTATAATCTAGAATTATCAGCGGATTTTGGGAATACGAATGTTGTTCACTTCCTTCTTCTCTATTTCTCAACAGATTTTGTCTTTCAAGCTTCCAAACTTCATCAATTTTTTCTTAAATTTGTGTCTTATTGTACCCCTTCTCTCTGAATCTTGATCCTATTATTTTTGCCTGTTCTTCATAATCACTTTGTTTAGTACAGTTTCTTCTTATTCTTGTTAATTGGCCTTTCGGTATATTAATTAGCCACGATTTATGATGACAACTATTAATGGGCAAATAGCGGTTTCGATCCACAGGCTTGAAATATGTCTTAGTTTGTAGACACTTATCTTCATACCAGATTTCTAGATCCAAAAACAAAATTCTCATTCGTCCGTCTTTTGATGGGGGGGTCTCCAGGTTTTGACATCATATACCTTTTTATGTTGATTTTTCTGGTGAATTTCAGAATATCAACATAAGTGTCAAATTTATTAAGATTTTTTCTCGGTGCAAATTTCAGGCCTTTGTCTAATACTTTTAATTCAGGCTTTGTCAATTCCACTTGGCTTAGGTTAAATATACCCTCGCCTAGTGGTCTCTTTCTTTTTTTCTTTAAAGCCTCCTCTGCATCCTCTCTTGTTTGTGTTTTTTCTCTGCGTTTTTTCTGGCGACGAAGTTCTTTTGTTCTCTGTCCTTACATGTGACCTTCTCCTGGACTTTGATCTGCGTTTCTCTAAAAAATCATTGTTGTGACCACTTCTTTTTTGCGCTTTATTCGAGTACTGAGGTGATTGAATAAAGAGCAAAAAAGAAGTGGTCACAACAATGATTTTGTCATTGTGAGGTGTTTAAAAAATTAGTCACTTAGGACTTTAAATTTAAAATTTAAAAAAGCTTGGGATCCAATTGAAATTAAAACAGGAATACAAAAACTGGAAGAAAGAAAAAACATAGTTATAAGACCTGCAGATAAGGGTGGCTCCATTGTCATCCAATCAAAAGAAAAATATAATGAGGAGATAAACCGCCGATTGTCAGATTCCAATACTTATGCCAAACTTATAACAAACCCGATAAAAACATATAAAAAAAAGAGTTGGAAAAACTAATAGCGGAAGGGAAAACAAAAGAATTTCTCAATACTAAAGAAGCATGTTATCTAGTTCCGGACACTTGTCGCACCCCCATCCTGTACACTTTACCTAAAATGCACAAAGATGCAATTAATCCCCCAGGCAGGCCCATTGTCAATGGGATAAATTCTGTTGGAGCACGCCTGGGGGAGTATATTGATCACTTTCTTCAACCGATGGTACAGAAAAGAAGTCGCATATAAAAAGACACAAAACATTTAATTCAACAATTACAAGATTTGAAGTTTGAAGAATATAATACTGGCTACAGCTGATGTAGCCAGTTTATATACGATTATAGATCATGAAGAGGCTATTTTATCTACCAAATGGGCATTAAGGAATTTTAGTAATTTACATTACAAACAAAGGAAATTTATTACAAAATGTTTAGATTATTGCCTTAATTATAGCTACTTTTGGTTTAATTCCAACTACTATAAACAGCTACGGGGTGTTGCAATGGGCGTGAAATTTGCGCCCAGTGTGGCCAACTTGTATATGGCTCGATGGGAGGAGGTAGCCATCTATGAAAATAGACCAGAAGAACTAGTTTTCTACAAACGCTTCATTGATGACGTGATCATCATCTGGTCTAGGAGCCGTGAAAGTCTAATGAGATTTAAAGACACATTGGCAGATAATGATAAAAATATCAATCTGTCATGGGAGATATCAGAAGAGAAAATTGCCTTTTTGGATCTAGAAATCTGGTATGAAGATAAGTGTCTACAAACTAAGACATATTTCAAGCCTGTGGATCGAAACAGCTATTTGCCCATTAATAGTTATCATAAATCGTGGCTAATTAATATTCCGAAAGGCCAATTAACAAGAATAAGAAGAAACTGTACTAAACAAAGTGATTATGAAGAACAGGCAAAAATAATAGGATCAAGATTCAGAGAGAAGGGGTACAATAAGACGCAAATTTCAGAAAAAAATTGATGAAGTTGGGAAGCTTGAAAGACAAAACCTGTTGAGAAATAGAGAAGAAGGAAGTGAACAACATTCGTATTCCCAAAATCCGCTGATAATTCTAGATTATAATGTCCAACATAAAAAAATCGAAGCCATAATAAGGAAATATTGGAATATATTAACAGCTGATCGTACTATTGCTACCTTTTTGTCAGAGAAACCTAAATTTGTGTATAGGCGGGCTCCTAAATTAAGAGACAGGGTAGCCAAAAACATTATTGAAGAACCCAAAAATAATTTTTTAAGTTGGTTTCAAGGAAAAGGTTTTTATCCTTGTAAAGCCTGTTATGCTTGTAGACATACAATTGATAATAAAAGAAAGAAAGAGGAATTCATTGCGACAGTAACAGGAAGATCGTATAAAATCAAGGACTTTTTAACATGTAGGACAGAGGGGGCGGTATATATACTCGAATGTCCCTGCAAATTTCAGTACGTTGGACGTACAAAAAGACCCCTCTGGAAACGCTTGCGAGAACACACTCAAAAGATCAAAAAAGGTTTTGTGAAGCATAGTGTTTCTAAACATTTTTCTGAAAAACATAAAGATCCGAAACTTTTAAAATTTTGGGGGGTGGAGAAATATAAAGCCCACTGGAGGGGCAGTAATAAGATAAGGACATTGAGCCAAGCCGAATCCATGGATATTTGAAATTCAAAGTTTTATTCCATTAGGTCTTAACGTCGAATTTGATTTAAATTGTTTTATCTCTGATTTTTAGTCACCTTCTCCTGGTTTTTTACCATCCTAATTATTAGGGCCATTGAAACAGTTTACATATTTATATTTGGATATCTGCGATTTTATACACAAATTTTGTATTTTTATATTTTTAGCATATTTTTATTTTATTTTTCATTTTCATTTTACACACAATTTGGAGGCATTTTATGTATATACATATGTTTTTATATATGTTACACCATTTCCCTGCTGTTTGATTACTTCAGACGAAAAAAATGAAAAAATCGTTGAGATCGGGCATCTGCCTATCTATGGTATGACGGTTTTGTGAGGTTGACCGAATATATGAATCAGCTCGGGATCATCCTCATGGGTTAACTCACAGCACGGACTTGTGCTGAGTTGAACCAAGTGTTATTGTATCGGCAGTGCAATGGTGAATGTAATGTGGTTGATTGATTCCATGGCAACCGCTATGCTATATAAAGCGGCAGCGAGTCACCCATGCTCACATCCCTTGATAAAGTCACGTGGGTAGTGATGCAACGCGCGTTGGGAAGAGCCGGGTGACGTCACCTCCGTGTTTACGGCCGTAGCCGGAGGTTCTACAGTGTATTGCTTTTGCTCGTTTGTTGCTATTTGAATGTAAGTGTATCTTTTATTGTAATTAAACTGGTTTTGAAGTTACTG
Organism: Pelophylax lessonae; assembly: GCF_965119305.1. Classification (NCBI taxonomy): domain Eukaryota; kingdom Metazoa; phylum Chordata; class Amphibia; order Anura; family Ranidae; genus Pelophylax; species Pelophylax lessonae. The sequence goes on from NC_138777.1 coordinate 139,772,625, forward strand.
CACCATGAGCGTCTCATTTTATATCCTATGAGGCGGAACGGCTTGGAGTGAGCATATTGTGCAGCTGAAGATCGTTACTGCATTGGGAGATCGATGTACTGTGAACATCAGTGATCACATGCCCGCAAGAGAGGAGAGAGGTCGGAAGCCCAAAGGAAAGCAATCGGCTTGTTTGGATTACACACATGTGCAGATAGTGTGTGTGGGAGGTAAGCGGCCACTACACACCTGTATGTTGGAGATTGGATCGATATCCAGATTATTGATGTTATATTTTACGATTGGTTGATCCTTTGAAGAATTATTTCATTCATCTTTGATTGTATATTGGACACTGTGGGATTTTCTCAGATACTTATATTTTTATACACAACTTTTTATATGAATTGTTTTATGAAATATTTTTAGGAATTTTTTCATCACATATCAGTCATCAACCATGATTATATTGATCATCGCCCTTTTTCATTGATTGCATTGATTTTGTGATTGCATTATATATATATATATATATATATATATATATATATATATATATATATATATATATATTATTTCCTTGGGATTGACACACTATTTAATTTTTTGAGGACTCTATTTATGCAGTCTTTTCAGAGTCATCCACTGACGATCTTCTGTGTATAGGCTCGCTTTTACAGTTTTATATTGATGATTGATTTTACTTCGAATTTTTGCATCAGGTTTAATCACATAGAGCACTATCCACAGTGGTGGACATCGTTATTGTCACAGAGTGTATCACATTTATTTATGATTTGAATTAGCGCCAATTTTCTACACCATACAAAGAACAGCGGATTGGCACGGTGGAGGATGATGTCTTCCCTCTCCCTGCTGCCATTAGAGATATACAGGCAGAGCAAAAGGTGCAGGCAGCGAAGCTGGGGGATATGGAGGACCGCCTGCGCCGCAATAACCTCCGCTTTCTGGGAGTTCCTGAGTGTGCAGAGGGCAGAAACCCTGAAGAATTTGTCGGAGCATGGCTGAAACAGGCATTGGGACCCGATACCTTTTCCCCTCTATTTGCCATTGAGAGGGCCCATAGGGTCCCGTTCAAAGCTCCGGCCCCAGGTGCTAGGCCCAGGCCCCTGTTGGCATGCATTCTCCACTATAGGGACAGAGACGCTGTCTTAAGGAAAGCAAGGGAACCGCCGGACCTCCACTTCTTTTTGGATCCTGCAGAGGCGGATCAATGGCTGGACTCGTTGGGGAGAGAGTAAGAATTTCCAGTATGTGTAACCCAATTTCTTCTACCAAAGATGCCTGTCTAGACTGCTTCTAGAGGACTCTGGCTCGGGGTGAGGTGTACAGTGTTTGGCTTCCTGGCATACTCCGCTGACCATTGGGATCGGATGGCTGTACCACTAAATTGCTTGTCTGGTGGCCCTCTAGGATCACCCCTGATGTCAGTTTCTACTTTTCTACTACTTCACTGGTTCAGTTTGGGATTCAAGCTCGGGCAAGTTGGGGCTACGAGCAGGGTGGGGGGGGGGGTTGTTTTTCAGTTGGGGACTGTGTTCCACCCTTCACAATTTTTTATTATCGTTCCGGTTTACTTCATGGTGCTGTCTATGTTTACATTGGCCTTCACTCCTCCCGCTGGAAGGACTATGGGAGGGCTTATCCGAGTTCAGGTACTATCCATACTGTCATGGCTGTGGACACTTTAACTGTACTGTCTTGGAATGTCAGAGGCCTCAATGACAAAGTTAAAAGAGCCCTGGTGTTTGATTAGCTTCCAAAGTATAAGCCTCAAGTGATTTTCTTGCAAGAGACACACTTGACTGGATCCCGGGTCATGGCCCTGAAGAGAGCGTTTGTAGCACATGGCACTTTTGCTACAAATTGATAATATGATCTATACCTTTCTGTCTCTTTATATACCTCTTCCATTCACTTTGGCCTTTTGGGATAAGGTGATGGCTCAGCTTTTGCAGGTGGCAGAGGGCCCTTTACTGATAGCGGGTGATTTTAACTCTGTGCTGTCACCCGATTTGGACAGATGTCCTGGGGACGTCTCGGCCTCGTCCTCTCTAGCGGCCTCAGTGGATAAATATCAACTGGTGGATTGCTGGAGGTGGAGGAACCCGACTAGTAGGGAGTTCTCTTGTTACTCTGCCTCCCATAAAACCCTTTCAAGGATTGATCTCTGTCTTGCCTCCCAAGATCTGCTGCCACGCCTGCTGTCTGTCTCCTACTTGCCCAGGGCCATATCAGATCACTCTCCGCTGCTGATCAAAATTAGTCTCTCCTCATTGCTTGGGTACAAATTGTGGCGGCTTAGCCCCTTATGGTTGTCTGAGGAAATTTTCTTTAATATTACGGCAAAGGAGATGGCCCATTTTTGGCTAGTCAGTCAGGACACGGCCTATGGGGCTATGGTGTGGGATGCTTTTAAAGCTACCATGAGGGGTGCGGTGGCAAGTGTGATTAAACAACTCCGGGAAGATAAGGCATGGAGGATAAAGTCTCTGCAATCGGAGGCGATGGCAGCGGAGATGGAGTATATTAAAAACACTTCTTCCTCCAATTACTCCTTATGGAGGGACAGCGCTAGGCAATTGGATCTTGTCCTGTTAGAGAAAACTCAGAAAAAATTGCTTTACCAGAGGCAAAGAGTGTTTGAGTATGGGGATAAAAACAGTAAAATATTGGCATATCTCTCTCGCTCTGAACACCCGGTCACGGCCATCTCCAGTGTATATGATGATCAATTGCGTTGTGTACTAAGGGGGCAGAGATTGCCGAGGCGTTTGTGGGTTTTTTAAGGTCCTTATATACATCCAGAGTCTCTTACTCCCAGGCCGAATTGGACTCCTATCTAGATGTTATCCCAGTGGTGGAACTCGAGCCAGCTGATAGCTTGCCTCTTGAGGCACCTATTAGCGGGGAGGAGATAGCGGCTGCTATTTCCTCATTTGCAGCAAATAAGACGCCCGGGTTGGATGGCTTTCCCATTGAGTGGTACAGAGCTTACTCGGAAACCCTCGTCCCTCGATTGTCAGCATTGTATGCCGAGGCCTTTGATAGTGGGGTGCTCCCGGACTCACTGAGAGAGGCTTTAATAGTTTTGATTCCCCAAGCCAAATAAGGATCCCAGTTACTGCGAGTCGTACAGGCCCATCTCCTTAATTAATGTTGATGTTAACATCCTGGTTTTGTCCCATAGAGTAAATGCTGTCATTTCTAAGGTTATTAATTCGGATCAAACTGGCTTTATTCCGGGCCGCTCTATGGCCATAAGCCTGCGTCGTCTATTTACGAACCTCCAGATACCGCTTGACGGCCTGGACACTAGACTTCTGGTGTCACTGGATGCTCATAAGGCGTTTGATTCGGTTGAGTGGGTGGTAATAAACAGTGGCCAAAGGGTGGTAATAAACAGTACATACTCAGACTGGTCTGAGGTAGTAAGCGGGGTGCCTCAAGGCTCAGTCCTGGGGCCAACCTTGTTCAATTTATTCATAAATAGCATTGAGGACGGGATCAGTAGTTCATTGTCAGTTTTTGCAGATGACACAAAATTGGCCAGGGCAATAACTGCACAGCATGAAGCAGACACCCTACAGAATGACCTAGACAAAATAACGGAGTGGGCAACAGCTTGGCAAATGAGGTTTAACGTGGAGAAGTGTAAGGTTTTGCACTTGGGGACTAGAAACATAAAAGCACAATACACATTAGGAGGGGAACCCTTGGGGGAATCAAAAATGGAGAAAGATCTGGGAGTCTTGATTGATGATAGATTAGGCAATAGCATGCAATGTCAAGCTGCAGCTGCCAAAGCCAGCAGAATATTAGCATGCATAAAGAAAGGGATGTATTCCAGAGATAAGTCTATAATCCTTCCACTTTATAAAACCCTGGTCCGACCGCATCTGGAGTATTCTGTCCAGTTCTGGTCGCCAGTCCTCAGGATGGATGTGTTGGAGCTGGAGAGAGTCCAGAGAAGGGCAACTAAACTAATTAGGGGATTGGAGGACCTTAATTATGAAGAGCGTCTGCAAACGCTTGATTTATTCTCCCTGGAAAAGAGACGCCTGAGGGGGGACATGCTAGCAATTTTTAAATCTCTCAATGGGGATCTCCGCATAGAAAAAAAGCTGTTCAGTCGAAGGGATTGCATGAGGACTCGAGGGCATACAATGCGATTAGAGGAGAAGAGTTTTAACCTCAGGCAACGTGGGGGGTTCTTTACTGTTAGGGCTACAAGATTGTGGAATTCTCTACCACAAGAGGTGGTTTCTGCGAGTAGTATGGTGGCTTTCAAAAGACTCTTAGACGTACATCTCAAGGATCAGAATATTCAGGGCTATGTGAGATGATTCAAAAAAAAGGGGGGGTTAGGTGAAAGGCAAAGAGTCTTGCACCTGGAATATAATCAACTAAGGTCACCAATGATGTAATAACACCGTAATGAATGCAATTCGTTTTTATTGGGCACTTGTGCCTTTAACCACTTCCCGCCCGCCCTATTGCAAAATGACAGCGGGAATGTGGTTGAGTTATCCTGACCGGACGTCATATGACGGCGGCCAGGATAACAAGCTGCTGCGCGCTCCTGAGAGCGCGCACCGCAGTGATCGGGCATGTAATGTGTCCCTCGGACACAGCGCATACCCGATCAGGGTAAACAGCCAATAAAATTGGCTGTTTACCACGTGATCGGCTGTGTCCAATCACAGCCGGTCACAACAATAACAATGGAAAGCTGATAGTACTGATCTAAGCTGTTCTCCTCACACACACCGATCGTGTGAGGAGAATAGCAGAGATCAGTGAGTACATTTACTGTGTAATTGTAGTAAAAAGTGCACTACACAGCCCCCCCCCCCCCCAATAAAGAGGACCTGTCACCAGTGTCACTCACAGCCCATCTGGATCTGTCAGAACATCTGGATCTGTGGATCTGTCATCACATCTGGAACATCTAACAACCCGCCAGTACCCATCAGTACCCGCCAGTACCCACCAGTACCCGCCAGTACCCACCAATACCCACCAGTACCGCCAATACCGCCAATACCCACCAGTACCCACCAGTACTGTCAGTACCGCCAGGACCCATCAGTACCAATCAGTACCGCCAGTACCAATCAGTACCGCCAGTATGGCCAAAAGGTTTTTCACAGCACAGGAGGCATTTGAAATGATAGCCGAGTCAGGTGATGAGAGCGCCGGGGAGCTCGCATCATCCGATACTGGTTCGGAATATGAGCCAGTGGAGGATAGTGGATCGGACCTTGAATCCGAGGAGGAAACAGTCTGTCCTCCTAAAAGGATAAGGAGAGTAAGCCCAGAACACTTTCCGTCATCTAGCAGCACCAACACCGCCGCAGCTAGACCCCAAGAAGAGGAGCCCAGTACCAGCACTGGAATAACTAGTGCAACCCGAAGAAGCCGGGCCCAAACCCACCTTCCCGATGCCCTGGCAAACCCCGTATGGTTGCCTGCCAGCTCAGGAACAGCGATAATCCCCCCTTTCACCGCACAGCCAGGTGTGCAGCCCAACACATCAAATTTTTCGCTATTGGATTATTTTTATTTGTTTTTTCCCCAAGACTTGCTGGAGTACATTGTGGACCAAACCAACATTTACGCAGGTCAATTTATTGCCTCCAACCCCGATTCTTCCTATGCCCGCCCGTTCAATTGGCGCCGTCTTACAGTGGACGAATTCAAAATATTTTTGGGACTTACACTCAACATGGGGCTTTCTAAGAAGAATGAAGTCCATGCCTACTGGTCCAGCCACCCCATCCACCACATGCCTCTTTTTTCCGCTGTCATGTCCAGATCAAGGTATGACATGATCATGCGCTTCCTCCATTTTAGTGACAATTCACAGTGCCCTCCCCGAGATCATCCCAACCACAACAAATTATATAAATTGCGCCCCCTAATAAATAATTTTTTACAAAAATTTGCTGAAGTGTATGTCCCAGACAAAAACATCTGTGTGGATGAATCCCTGATCCATTATACTGGCCGGCTGCACTTCAAGCAATATATCCCAAATAAGAGAGCCAGGTATGGGGTGAAGATGAACAAATTATGCGAGAGAGCCACTGGGTATGTCTACGCCTTTCGTGTCTATGAAGGCAAAGACTCCCAGCTCCAGCCCCCCGAATGCCCAACATACATCGGAACCAGTGGGAAAATTGTCTGGGACCTGGCATACCCCCTGTTCAAAAAAGGGTACCATCTTTATGTGGATAATTATTACACCAGTCTTCCCCTTTTTCGCCACCTATACCTGGAAAAAACCCTGGCCTGTGGTACTAGCAGAAAAAATCGGAAGGGATTCCCACAACCTCTGGTCCAAAAAAACCTGTCTCTTGTCCACCATCCACAATGACACCGTGGTGGAGATTCCCCGAAGACGTGGCCCCATTACAAAGCCTGAATGCGTCCACGAATACAATTTGTTCATGGGGGGGGTGGATTTAAATGACCAGATGCTGCAGCCCTATTTATCAACCAGAAGGTCCCGTTACTGGTACAAAAAAGTTGCATTTTACCTATTTCATTTGGCCATGTACAATTCCTTTGTCTGCCATCAAAAAACACCCGGAAACCCACACCTCCACTACCTCAAGTACATTGAAGAAATCATCACTGCCCTAATATACCAACAAGGACCGGCCCCAGCAAGCATTCGCTCAGATAGTGTGAGTAGACTTCACGAGCAACATTTTCCCTATAGTATTCCCCCCACAGAATCAGGAAGAAGGCGCCAAAAGAGATGTCGTGTGTGCAGCAGTAATGGAATTCGCAGAGACACAAGTTATCATTGTCCCGATTGTCCCTCCCAACCTGGCCTATACATTGGAGATTGTTTCAAAATCTACCATACAGCCATAAGAGTTTAGATCCCCTTAATTTTAAGACTGCCATTTCCCTTTTTGAAATACCCTTCCAGATCACCATGCTACCATGTTTCTACGTTACCAGACCCTGGCCTGTTTACCGACGATGCATTTGCCTGCCGCTTTGAAAACCAAGTTTCTGAAATCCATGTGTACCGACCTCAGCCTGTTTACCAACGATGCCTTTGCCTGCCGATTTAAACCAAGTTTCTGACTTCCAAGTGTACCGACCTGGCCTGCTAATCAACCACGCTTTTTGCCTGCCACTTGGACTGATCTTTTGCCCTTCTACTTCAGTAGACAGGGGTCTCACATATATGTGAGGGGCTTCAGAAGAGAGTTAGGAGTATGGAAAAACCGTTTTTGGTTTTCTGTGTTCCCATAACAGGGTCTGGAGTCCGGAGGCTTCAAAGCGATTTGGGTGGGAGAAGCCTCTACCCCTGTCCCCATTCTTTCCTGACAGAGGCCTAAGCGTGATGTTCCTTCCTGCTGCCTGGATCAATATTTTGTGGGGTTGAACATATCGCTGCATATAATGACCCAGGACTTTATAGACCACATCTCTGCCTGCTACCTGGACCAATGCTTGGCTGTGCTGACACTATCCCTGCTTGCTGCCTGTAATGACTATGGACAGTATCCCTGCTTGCTGCCTGTAATGACTATGCACAGTACTCCTGCCTGCTGCCTGTAATGACTATGGACAGTATTTCTGCCTGCTGCCTGTCCGATTGCTTTTGCTGTCACGGACCACATCCCTGCCTTCTACCTGGATGCTCTCCTCTGTGGACCACTACTAAAACCACAGGTAATCATTTATTTACCCTTTGCTCAGCAGAATATATTTTGGGGTGTAATTGGTATGTACATGCTATGTGTTAGAAATATGAAGGGCCTTCAAAAATGTAATAGGTTGTCAGGAAATTAGATGTAAAATGCATGCTCCTAGAACGTCTGAAGGTGTCTACTTGGATGTTGGGTCTCGGTTTATGGCCAGGCGGTGTAAAAGTCCCACACATATGGTATCGCCATACTCAGGAAGAGTGTCAGAATGTATTTTGGGGTGTCATTTTTGCTATGTACATGCTATGTGTTAGAAATATCCTATAAATTGACAACTTTGTGTAAAAAAAAATAAGTTTTCATTTTTTTCCCACATTTTCCAAAAACTTGTGGAAAAAAATGACATGTTCAAAAGACTCACAATGCCTCATAGAATATACGTTGGGAGTGTTTTCTTTCCAAAATGGGGTCATTTTGTGGGCAATTTCATTGTCTTGGTGCTCCAGGGCCTTCAAAAGTGTGATAGGTAGTCAGAACATTATGTGTGTAATTTATGCTCCTAGAATGCCTGGCGGTGCTACTTGGATGTTGAGTTTCGTTATGTGGCCAGGCTGTGTAAAAGTCTCACATATGTGGTATCGCCATACTCAGGAGGAGTGGCAGAATGTATTTTGAGGTGTCATTTTTGCTATGTGCATGCTATGTGTTGGAAATATCTTATAAATGGACAACTTTGTGAAAAAAAATGCGTTTTCATTTTTTTCCCACATTTTCCGAAAGATTCTGGAAAAAAATGACATGTTCAAAAGACTCATTATGCCTCATAGATTATACGTTGGGGTGTTTGCTTTCCAAAATGGGGTCATTTAGTGGGCTTTTTCAATGTGCTGGTGCTCCAGGGCCTTCAAAAGTGTAATAGGTGGTTGAGAAATGAAAAGTGTATTTTATGCTCCGAGAACGCCTGGAGGTGCTACTTCAATGTTGGACTTCTGTATGTGGCCTGACTGTAAAAAAGTCTCACACATGTGGTATCGCCATACTCAGGAGGAGTGGCAGAATGTATTTTGAGGTGTCATTTTTGCTATGTGCATGCTATGTGTTGGAAATATCTTATAAATGGACAACTTTGTGAAAAAAAAATGCGTTTTCATTTTTTTTCCACATTTTCCGAAAGATTCTGGAAAAAAACGACATGTTCAAAAGACTCATTATGCCTCATAGATTATACGTTGGGGTGTTTGCTTTCCAAAATGGGGTCATTTAGTGGGCTTTTTCAATGTGCTGGTGCTCCAGGGCCTTCAAAAGTGTAATAGGTGGTTGAGAAATGAAAAGTGTATTTTATGCTCCGAGAACGCCTGGAGGTGCTACTTCAATGTTGGACTTCTGTATGTGGCCTGACTGTAAAAAAGTCTCACACATGTGGTATCGCCATACTCAGGAGGAGTGGCAGAATGTATTTTGAGGTGTCATTTTTGCTATGTGCATGCTATGTGTTGGAAATATCTTATAAATGGACAACTTTGTGAAAAAAAAATGCGTTTTCATTTTTTTTCCACATTTTCCGAAAGATTCTGGAAAAAAACGACATGTTCAAAAGACTCATTATGCCTCATAGATTATACGTTGGGGTGTTTGCTTTCCAAAATGGGGTCATTTAGTGGGCTTTTTCAATGTGCTGGTGCTCCAGGGCCTTCAAAAGTGTAATAGGTGGTTGAGAAATGAAAAGTGTATTTTATGCTCCGAGAACGCCTGGAGGTGCTACTTCAATGTTGGACTTCTGTATGTGGCCTGGCTGTAAAAAAGTCTCACACATGTGGTATCGCCATACTCAGGAGGAGTGGCAGAATGTATTTTGAGGTGTCATTTTTGCTATGTACATTCTATGTGTTGGAAATATCTTATAAATGGACAACTTTGTGTAAAAAAAATGCGTTTTCATTTTTTTTCCACATTTTCCGAAAGATTCTGGAAAAAAATGACATGTTCAAAAGACTCATTATGCCTCATAGATTATACGTTGGGGTGTTTGCTTTCCAAAATGGGGTCATTTAGTGGGCTTTTTCAATGTGCTGGTGCTCCAGGGCCTTCAAAAGTGTAATAGGTGGTTGAGAAATGAAAAGTGTTTTTTATGCTCCGAGAACGCCTGGAGGTGCTACTTCAATGTTGGACCTCTGTATGTGGCCTGGCTGTAAAAAAGTCTCACACATGTGGTATCGCCATACTCAGGAGTGGCACAATGTATTTTGAGGTGTCATTTTTGCTATGTACATGCTATGTGTTAAAAATATCCTATAAATTGACAACTTTGTGTAAAAAAAAAAGGTTTTCATTTTTTTCCCACGTTTTCCAAAAACTGGTGGAAAAAATGACATGTTCAAAAGACTCACAATGCCTCATAGAATATACGTTGGAGTGTTTTCTTTCCAAAATGGGGTCATTTTGTGGGCAATTCCATTGTCCTGGCCAGTCAGGACCTTCAAAAGTGTGATATGTAGTCAGAAAGTTATAAGTGTATTTATGCTCCTAGAACGCTTGAAGGAGCTCCCTGGACGTTGGGTTGTATGTGGCCAGGCTGTGTAAAAGTCTCACACATGTGGTATTGCCATACTCAGGAGGAGTGGCAGAATGTATTTTGGGGTGTCATTTTTGCTGTGTACATGCTAGGTATTAGAAATAGTTTATAAATTGACAACTTTGTGGGGAAAAAAAAGAAAAAACAATTTTTTTCTTCATTTTCCCAAGAATTGTGGGAAAAAATTAAAACTTAAAAAAACTCACCATGCCTCTTACTAAATACGTTGGACTGTCTACTTTCCAAAAAGGGGTCATTTGGGGGTATTTGTACTGTTCTGACATTTTAGGGCCTCAAGAAAGGAGATAGGTGTGATCAATTTTCAGGAATTGGTACCATAGCTTCTAGACTCAATCACTTTCACACAGACTAAATAATATACACTAATATGGGTTATTTTTACTAGAGATAAGTAGCAGTATACATTTTGGCCAAAATGTATGAAGAAAAATTAATTTTTTGCAAAATTTTTTAATGGAAACTAAAAAAAAAGTGTTTTTTTTTGCAAAGTTTTTGCTCTTTTTCTGCTTATATCACAAAAATTAAAAAACCCAGTTGTGATCAAATACCACCAAAAGAAAGCTCTATTTGTGTGAAAAAAATGATAAAAATTTTGTTTGGTTACAGTGTAGCATGACTGAGCAATTGTCATTCAAAGTGTGAGAGCGCTGAAAGCTGAAAATTGGTCTGGGCGGGAAGGTGTTTAACTGCCCTGTATTAAAGTGGTTAAAGAACAAAAAATGAGCAAGTGACAAGATGTGGCACATACATATGATAAAATCAATTAAAAACAACAAGCCCACATGCTGGATCGGCCTGGACCGGGATAACCAATGAAGGCTGGAATATATGATGCAGGTAGATCGCAGACTACTGCGCTAGCTAACACACCTGGATGATCACTGTCCAAAATTAACACAGCAATAAGCTGTGTAATGCCCCATACACACGTGCAGATTATCTGAAGACTTTTGTCTGCAGACTTACCTTTTCTATGTAGTGCAAGGGCCTGCCGGATTGCATACAAATTGAAAGTGTTTAGGTTTGACCTCATATTATATGGTTTTGGTAAGTCTGCAGACAAAAGTCTGCAGATAATCTGCACGTGTGTATGGGGCATAAAGGTAAATCAATTTCCGGAGGATGATGGGGTTGTGTGTCCAGAGATGGCCAGAAATCTTGCTAAGAAAGGGACCAAAATGTGGTCACTGGTAGAAATAACAGTGGTTAAAGTGCACGGATATCCTAAATATCGGGTATGGTGTGGCTGGAAAAACCGGACAACAGGTGTAGGATGATTCCCGGATTGGAAGAGGCACTACAATTATGGAAACTAAGTTCCGTATCCACTGAGGATGCAAGTGGGCAATCTCGGTTGAAAGTCAGTGAGTGGCCGCAGACATTGGTGCGGGAATATTTTACCATCGGCTCCATATGTGTAACAGTTGATAATGTAGACGGTTGTGAATATCCACAGTTAATGGACTGGTGATCCTCCACGGTGTGATGTAGAAATCATACCTTAATTCCGCAGCCGAAATCCATAAAGGTCCGAGCCGCCGTATGTACATCTGAGGGATCTGCCAGCATTCGCATTCCTCATCCGGCGTTCCTACCCCGCACTCACTCAGTCGACTTCCTGGTCCCTACGTGCAAGTCCGTAGGTGACGGTCTGACCAGCGTTCACCTAATTAGATTTCAGCGCCCATATACCATTTTTTACAATTCATGTTTATTAGGTAGGGCCATTATGGGAACCTCCTTTCAGTTTTTTTCATATGTGAGATGATTACAGCCACACACACCTACACAGGTTGAACTGGATGGACTATTGTCTTTATTCAACCTCACCTACTATGTAACTATGTAACTATGAGTGGCCTTATTTGTTCGCAGTGCTGGGTAGAATGGGATTCGGACCAAAATTTATTAGATGGGTCAAACTACTCTATGATTCGCCTGTGGCTCGTCTTCAGGTCAATAATACAGTCACAGATCAGTTTCCTATCTGCCGAGGCACCCATCAGGGGTGTCCTTTATCCCACCTGTTTGCTGTGGCAATGGAACCCTTGGTTACACTGATTAGAAGGGATGACAGGATTCAGGGCTGTCGGGTGGGAGACTTGGAGGAGAAAGTGTCCCTATACGCTGATGACATGCTCCTGTATCTGGCAGACCAGCGGGAATCGCTGGATGCGGCTTTAGAGGTGATAGAGTCCTTCGGGAGGTTTTCCGGGTTTAGAGTTAATTGGGACAAGTCTGTGGCCTTCCCCTTTGACCCGCTTAGGGCCCCTGACCTCGTACTTCCACATACAATCCAGGTAGTGACTAAATTAAAATATCTGGGCGTGGTTATTCAACAACCTGTCAAATTATAGGTTGATACCAATATTACTCCGATGATACAACGATTAAAACAAACTCTGTCCACTTGGGTTAAGCTGCCACTTAATCTGATGGGTAAAATTAACATATTCAAAATGATATACTTGCCTCGTTTCCTTTACCTGTTCTGGCAGGCTCCGTTATATTTGCCCAAAAGATTATTTGTCAACATTGAATCCATGCTTATATCCTTTATATGGGGGGCAAAACCGGCTAGGATCACCTTTGACACGCTAAAACTCCCTGCTCAAGCTGGGGGTCTGGATCTCCAGGCCTACTATTGGGCAGCCCAATTGAAGCATGCGCATGCCCGGTTTTTCCCTGATCTGCTGAATGCAGCGGTTACCACATCGGCGGCAGTGATGAGCTCCTATGAGGCACTGCTGAATTCCCTATACAGGAACGGGCCTTATCCGAAAGGGGGGGGGGGAGATTATTAAACTGTCTTACAAGATCACTCATATTTGTAATAAGAAAATGGGGGGTTCCTCCTTTAACATGTCTCCTAAACCTCCGTTATGGTATAACCCGGGGTTGAGGGAACTTTACAAGTTGGAGGAACCTAGGCGGTGGGCAGGTTTTGATTTGAAATATGCTCATCAGTTGTTTGTGGATCATGCGTTCAAGACCTTTGCTGAGCTACGGGCAGGGCTGGGAGTCCCTTCCACATGCTGGTTCTTATATCAGCAACTCAGGCATGCGGTGGTAGCCCAGTTTGGACTTCGGGGGTTGCACCTGGCTCCAACCCGGTTGGAGACGGAACTAACGGACGCAGATCACTCTAAACTTATCTCTCAATATTATGCGTTAATCCTTACGGATGGTGGGGAGAAATTAGCGACAATACAGGCAAAATGGAGTGCGGATCTATACCAGTTAGAGGAAGTGGACTGGGATGACCTTCTCGGTTTTCAATTTCATGGCCTTATAGCAGCGGGTGATAGAGTTATCCAACTGAATTATCTGCATAGAATTTACTACACCCCACATAGGTTGTATGCGATGGGGAGGCTCTCGTCCCCATTGTGTCAATGTTGTCGGGTAGATAGGGGGGATTTTTTTTCATATGGTCTGGTCGTGCCCGTTGGTTCAACCTTTTTGAAGGAGGTGTGTACTTTTATGGAAGAAAAATTGGCACTGCCGAACATCTGCTCTCCGGATAGATGCCTTCTGGGTAATCTGGCTGAGGAGGGGCTTAGGCAGTCTCAAAGGACTCTGCTATGTATTCTTTTCTTCTATGCAAAAAAACGGATTGCTCTAAGATGGAAAAAGAGCGAACCGCCGACTGTTAGGGCTTGGGTAGAATTGGCTAATAACGTTCTCCCTTTGTATAAACTTACCTACCTGGCTCGAGGTTGTCCGAAAAAGTTTGACAAACTATGGTCCTCCTGGCTAGACTCGGTATCTGGAGCGGTGGATGTTTAGGCTTCTGGGATTCCTAGCTTGATGTAAAGGTCTGCACTACAGCTATAGGTGTTGTATATCTACCTGTACTTACCTGATATAAGTGCTTTTTATATACCTGAACTGGTTGCTTTATCATGCGATTCCTGCTGGTTAGATGGTACCGTCGTTTAAGATGTCTTCTGCACTGTGTGAAGGGTTGCAATAAAACTTAAAAAAATTAAAAAAAGGTTTTATATATGGGGGGTAGGGGGTGCAGGGGGGGGGGGGGAGTGTCTCACATGCAATGATTATTGATTGCCATGTTGAATTTCGTGTATTGTCGGTTCGCCTGCTCATTCTTTGTTTATCTGACTGAACTATGTGACGCATTCCTGTATCTGGTTACCTTCGTTTGTGTTTTGCACTAATAAAATACCTTTAAAAAAAAAAAAACACAACCAACCCCAACATAGAGGGGCGGGAGCTGCTTCTGTCAGAGGATTTAGAGAAAATAATTTTACGGTAAGTTCTTACAAAAAATTCAATTGCCTCTTACGTTCTCTGACAGATGCAGCTCTGGAAGTTTCTTCACGAATGGGACGTCCCATAGTAGTGTAGGCATGAGGGGTGGGAAGAACGTAACAACTGTTCATTTAAACAAGGTTAAAAAATGTAGCCAACAGGGCAACAGAAGCTCAACCATCAACAGGAGCTTACCCCCAAAAAAAAAATTCATCCCTGAAAGAAAACACTCAGTCTCTTCAGCAAACAGCAGCCTGCAAAAAACATGCGGCCAAAAGGAAGCATCCGAGGATGCCAGCAAATCAAACTTGTAGAATTTTGTAAAAGTGTGTACAGACGACCAGGTCGCCGCTGTACACACCTGAGCCACAGAGGCCTGAATGCGAAAAGCCCAAGTGGCACTCAGCGCTCTAGAGGAATGCGCCCTCACAGGGAAAGGAGAAACCTGACCCTTTTGTGAATAGGCCTAAACCATAGGCCATTCAGGAAATGGTTGCAGCAGACGCTGCTGAACCTTTACGAGATCCTTCTGGAAGGACAAACAGAGAATCAGACTTGCGAAAAGATTCCACGGCCGAAAGGCAACACGATATCTTCATTGAGGTGGAAAGCAGACACCACCTCCAGTAGAAAAGATTGGTTAGGTCGCAGAACAACCATGTCCCTATAAACGACCAGATAAGGCAAACGGCAAGACAGAGCCGCCAATTCAGACACCCTGCGAGCAGAGGTGACAGCCACCAGAAAGGAAACTTTGAGACAAGGGCAGAGAAATTTCTCTGATATTTTCAAAAGGAGGTCGTTGTAGAACGGACAAAACCAAATCAAGATCCCACAGAGCTAAAGGGGATCTCCTCAGCGTAGCCAGATAATGCACCCCCTGTATAAAGGTGCGAATCAAGGAACTAGTCGCCAAGGGATGCTAGAAGTAAATGGCCACGGCCGACAACTGACCATTCATCGTGCCCAATGTAAAAAACGTTGATCCACACCTTTCTGCAGGAAAGCTAAGACCCTCGCCACCGAAAGGGGGCTAGGATGCAACCCTAGTGACTCACACCAGGCAATAGACATCTTCCAAGTATGATGAGAAACATCCCGGAAGTCGCCTTCCTAGCTCTCAGGTTGGAATCACAGAAGCAGAGAGACCTCTGTCCCTCAATACATGGCCTTCAACAGCCACGCCGTTAAAGCGAGCAACTGTAAAAAGCATGCTTGAAGATCGGCCCTTGAGACAGCAGATCCTCTCTCAGAGGCAGCCACCAGGGAGGTTCGACGACCACCTTTACCAGGTCTGTGTACCAAGACCGTCGAGGCCAGTCTGGGGCCACCAGAATCACATGCACCTTATCTGCCGTCAACCTGCGGGGGAAGCTGGAGAACAGTTGTATCGGAGGAAAGGTATAAATCAGCCAATATTGGCTCCAAGGCACCGCCAACGCGCCTGGCTACATACCTCTCGACCTTGTCGTTCAGATGAGACACGAACAGATCCACCTCCGGAGTTCTCCACCGGGGACATAGGAGGCAAAACGCCTCCGGATGTAGGGACCATTCCCCTCTGATCCAGGGACAGTCCGCTTGCCATTTCTGGAATGTGAACAGCGGAGAGAGCTGGAAAGTTTGCCTCGGCCCAAGACAAAAACACAACCTCTTCCTTGGCCGCCCAGGCACTCCTGATGCCCCCTTGGTGATCAATTTAAGCCACAGCCATGGCATTGTCGGATTGCATCCGAACCCGGGAGACCATGGAGTCGAGACGTCCAATGGAGCAGGCAGAGTTTGATCACCCTGAGCTCCAGAACATTTATTAGTAAGGAGGATTCCTCCGTCGACCACAGACCTTGGGCACAAAAGCATGTCAAAAACCCTATTCCAGCCATCAGGCTGGCATCTGTGGTGACCACCGTCCACAACAGCGGCAAGAACGACTTGCCTTGGCACAGAGCAGGCGACAGAAGCAACCACGATAGCTCAGACCTTGTGAGATGGCTAGACATATCATCCTGTCGAAAGACTGTGGATCCTTGTTCCATTTGCTAGGATCTCCGCTGTAGAGGGCTTGTGTGAAACTGGGCGAACGGGACAGCCCCGAAAGGCCAACACCATCAGCCCCAGAGACCTCATGTAGGTCCGCAGGGAGGAGAGGTCGTTGTCCATAAGGAACCTGATCTCCCCCTGCAAACTAGGACGTTTTTTTCCACTGGGAGAGTGGAGTCCAAGACCGTGCCCAGATAATTTAGATTTACTGGCAGGGTCATGCAGACTTCTGGAAATTGATGGTCCACCCTAACTCCTGGAGCGTCTGAACCATGACTGTCGGATTGCCCGACAGAGTGGCACACGAGCTCGCCCTGAAAAGGAGATCGTCCAGCTAACCAAGGACCGCAATCCCCTCCTTTGCGCAGCAAAGCTAGTACCGGGGCAAAAACCTTGGTGAATACCCTCGTAAACAGGGATGTGCAGATAAGCATCCTTTAAAATTGATGGAGGCCAGAAAATCTCCTTGGAGTAAAGACGCCAACACTGACCGGACGGATTCCATCTGAAACTTCTGCACCCGCACAAGGCGGTTTAGCGACTTGAGATCCAGAAATTGGACACATCTTGCCCTCCTTCCTGGGCACTGTGAACAGGTTTGAGTAAAAAAACATTGAAACCTGTCCCACTGAGGAACCGGGACATGCTGGGCAAGATGGAAATTTGATCTTCTACCCAGTACGAATCAATTTGTGAACCCATTTGTCTGGAATCCGAGAAGTCCAGGGTTCCCAAAAGTAATGCAGACGTCCCCCCACCCCTGAACCGGGTGAGGGTATCCCTCCATGCAGAGGAGGAGTTTTCCTCGCACCGGACTGACTGGCCTTGGGCTCATCCAACCAAGTCTTCTTGCCTTCTCCGGAGGCTCTGAACGGCTTGCCTTTTTCCTTCACCCCAGAGGCACGAAAAAAGCCCCCAGTGAGCCTGGAAGGAAGGTCCCCGCATATTGCGAGGTGCTTTACCCTTTTGAAATGGGGGAGAAGAGTACTCTTACCCCCAATTAGACCCTTGAGTAGTACATCCAAGGAGTCACCAAAAAGGCGTTCACCCAAAAAAAAGGGGAAAATCAGTTACGGCCTTCTTAGAAGCCTGGTCCGCAGATCAGCTCTTCAGCCACACCATGCGGCATATGGCGATCCCCACCGCAGACAACCTGGCGACCAGAAGAGCCTCGTCCATGGACGCATCACACAGGTACACCATGTCCTGGGTCACCTGACCGGTGAGCTAAAGAAGATTTGGAGGGACTGGCGCAGCCAGCAAGTTGCTCCTAAGCACCTTGATCCATTGTGTAACTGTCTGAGAACAAAGACAGAGGCGAACACAGGTTTAAGAATCGAACCCGCCAACAAATGCAGGTGGCTGGGAAAATGATTCCATGTGCCTGTCCACCGGGTCCTTAAACACCAGGAGTCTTCCACTGGCACCACAGTGGAGCTTTCACAGTGAAATCACAGTGTGATCCCACTTAGGAAACACTGTCTGGCGATTGGAAACATGAGTCTGCAAAAGGATAACAGCGCTGAAAGTGCTTGGGCACCGCCAGCATGTGCTTAATGCGCCGCCATTGCTCATTCACGATATTGTGGAAATCCTTGGGACAAGGAAAAACCTGACCCAACTTCTGGGCTTTGCGGGAGCCAAAAACAATCTGCTGTCCTGACTGCATGGGCTCATCATCTATATGCAACGTCTCCCTTACTAATTGATTCAGTGCTTCCATCAAAGCGCGTTCTCGTGCCGCAGCTGAGGAGGACTCATCCTCCTCGCCTTCCGACTGTGAGGACAGGGATCCCCAAGGAGAGCAGTGTCCGTGGCAACCACATCATGCTCTGATCAGAGTACTGAGGGAGCATCGGCCGTTTTTTTGCATAGCAACTTGTTTTATCACAAGCTCCAGTTTTGGACGTCAGAGTATCTGCTACTACTGATAGGCATGAGGGATGGCGATCCGGAAGTTCCGGCATGTAAAGTCTGAGGGGGGAATTCATGTCCTGGGACTCCATGTGCAGATTGCAAGAAAAAGTGATGTTACTTTATTCAACTTGCAGAGAACGCTTGACAGGAAGTGACCAAAAAAAACACAAGAGGCCGAGCAGTGCCTATGAACACACAGGCAAACACAAAATGGTGCCTAATATTACAGTATAGGAAGCTCAGGGAAAATGGCTGCGGCCCATACAGCACGGTTGCCCACATTTAAGATGGCGCCCGAAAATGGCGCCAAAGCTGAGGGAATGAGGCCTTCAAGGGGAACCCCCCCCACCCAGAATAAGGTAACATTGTCACACCCCTTTCCCAAGGCGTAAGTCGCTGCTATAGCGCCCCCCACGGGAGCAGGGAGGACCCGTCCTGTCAGGCCAGGGGGATATTTTAGGAAACCCAGCCCTTTTATCCCCAGAGTGGGCCCACAGCTTCCCCACAGGAATCTGTCCCAGGCACACGGGGAGCTTGTATAACTCACCATACCATAGACCGTGGAGCTCCGCTCCGATACAGCTCGCTTCCCCCCGAGTGGGGATGCTGCCATCCAAGAGGGGAATGCTGCAGCTCAGGGCGTTCCAGGTTGAGGCGTCCCAGCGAAAGCATCTGTTCGCAGGCTCATTGTTGCGCTGTGGTGGTGAGGCCTGGGTGGACCACAACCTGCTCATGCTCGTTGGCCAGGCTGGGAGACCGTAAGGATCTAGATTATCCAGTGCGAAACCTCAGCCCGGCTTGTAGTTCACCAGGAGGACCCCCCTGACACTAGCTAGCGATAGTGAGTAAAGAAAATTAAACAAACATTTCCTAAAAGAAAAGAAAAACTGAGACCGGAGTCCCAGCAGGGAACCTAGGTCCTACTCCTAAGCTAGGCAGCAAGAAACTGATCCTATGAGCAGGTGTGTCTGGGGTCATGTGGATAGGACCGCCCCTAAAGGCATGCCTAGTGAAAGCTTTCACTGCCTAGCTACTCCTGAAGAGGGTGCACATAACCCATTAGTGAAGAAACTTCCAGAGCTGCATTTGTCAGAGGTTGTAAGAGAAACTGGAATTTTGTCTTACCATAAAATCCTTTTCTCTGAGGTTCACTGATGGACACAGCTTCAAGTCTTCAGATCATTGGGTTTTGTGCACTCTCTCTCTAGGAGTAGGCAGATATTTTTATGGTTACGCCCCTGGGGCAGTCCCAAAGGGTATGCCATCACTTCCTCCTGTAGAACTCAAGTTTGTAACAAGCAGTGTCTGAACATATAGTTTAACCCCAAAGAGGGGCGGGTGCTGTGTCAGTCAGTGAACCTCAGAGAAAAGGATTTTAAGGTAAGACAAAAATCCAGTGCTCTCACTGACGGACACAGCTTTAAGTCTTCGGACCATTGGGATGTCCCAAAGCAGTGTCAACATGAGGAGAGGGAAAAAAACACAGCAAACGCAGAATTACCAACAAAGCTAAACATACCCAACCTGGTAACAACAGGAGCTCAACTAGGAACAACTGTAGCTCACCACCAGGAAAAATTCTCACCCTCAAGAAGCGGAAGCCTCTGCAACCGCAGCCTGCAAAACTTTGCGGCCAAACGACGCATCCGAAGATGCAAGTACATACACCTTATAAAAATTTTGTGAATGTGTGTACAGAAGACCACGTAGCCGCCTTGCACACCCAAACCACTAAGGCATGATGACGGAAGGCCCAGGAGGCACTAATCGCCCTTGTAGAATCCGCTTTAACAGGGAAAGGAGGAACCTGACCCTTAATGGAGTAGGCCTGCACCACCGTCTGCCTGATTCACTTGGAAATGGTCGCAGCAGATGCGGCCTCTGCCCCTTACGAGGTCCATCCGTAAGAACAAAGAATCAGATTTTCTAATCGGTTTAGTCACCGTCTGGTACCGAATCGCCCTTACCACATCTAAGGAATGTAAGGCAATTTCCTTAGGATGTTTTGGCTTAGGACATAGGGACGTAGTGTCCATCCGAACTCCTGCAGAGTTCGCACCGTAACCTCCAAGACGGCTTCTAGAGCCGAGGAAGACTCTGCACACAGAAGCTGATTGTCCAGGTAACCTAGTACCGCGATCCCCTTCTGCCGTAACAAGACCAGAACTGGGGCCAAAACCTTTGTGAACACTTGAGGAGCTGAGGTGAGACAAAAAGGGGAACGCCACAAATTGAAAGTGCTCCTCGTCCACGGCAAAACTAAGAAAAAGCTGATGCCCGACATATATTGGAATATGAAGGTAAGCGTCCTTGAGATTGCTAGATGCCAGCAGATTAATGAATGAAAGCTACTATTGTGCAGATGGATGCCATCCGAAATTTCTGAACCCGCACAAAGTGGTTCAGAGCCTTTGGATCCAAGATTAGACGAACCTTGCCTTCCTTTCTGGGAACTTAACAGATTTGAATAAAAACTCTGGAACCGGCGCAATAACTCCTTGTGCTAACAGGTCCTGCACTGCTCCGTAAAGGCCCTGTAGCCTCTATGGAGACCGGCGTAAGTTGGAAGGAAAGAACCTTGCCTAAGGCAAGGACTGAAACTCAATCTTGTAACCAAATCATATCAGTTTGTGGACCCATTTGTCCTGAATAAGCAAAGTCCACGTATCCGGAAAGAAGAGAAGACGTTCCCCTACTCCAGATACGGGCGAGGGTGTCCCTTCAGGCTGGGGAAGGCTTGTTTGCGGAACCAGAAGCGCCCGCTTTGGACTAACCATTCCAGGGGTGGATCTTGAGCCCTTTTCCTGCAAGCCAGCCGGATGAAAGGGCCGTTTGTGAGCCGAAAAGAAGGGGCCATGCTTACGGCGAGGTTCCTTGCCCTTTACCTTGCTTTCACAGGCTGCACTCTTGCCTCCTGTAAGGCCCCTAAAGATTTCTTCCATAGAGGCACCGAACAAATGGTAACTCACAAAAGGGAAGATCAGTCAGTACCTTTTTAGAAGCCTGGTCAGCTGACCAGTACTTCAACCAGATCATGCAAAGAAGGATTACAGCCATCAAAGAAACCCTGCCGGCCAGGGGGGGCCGCATCCAGGTATGCATCATAATAATACTGTAACGCTTGGATCAACTGATCCGCCAGCTCAGAAGGATGTTGACTCTCCTCCAGATCCTGGCACAAAACTCTAGCCCATTCCATTAAGGTCTGGGATACCAAGGTGATAGCAAACACCAGTCTTAAAATTGAACCAGCCACAGTGACCAGGTACTGGACCAGAGCCTCAGATCTCTTGTCCACGGAGTCCTTAAAAGAAGGAGAATCTTCCACCGGCAAAAGTATGGTCTTATTCAGTCTGGAAACCAGAGAGAGAGTCCAGCGACGGTGGAACCGTCAATTTCTTCAGAAGATACTACTCAAAGGGATATCTTCAAACAAAACGCTTCGGAATTCCAACCATGTGTTTCGGGGAACCCCACTGACTAGTGACAATCTTGTCAAAATAGGCAGGGAAGGGAAAAAAACTGAATTTTTGTAAAATCTTACCGTAAAATTCTTTTCTCTAAATCCTCCGACAGTCGCCGCCCCTTCATAATCTTCACCAATGGGTAATTGACCTTTTCTCCGCAGGAGTAGCTAGGCAACAAGATTTGTTAATATCAAAGCTTTTAGCATATCACACCCCTAGGGGGCGGTCCCCTCAGTCAATACCTCCCTGCTTCCAGCATTCTCAACTCAGTTTCAGTAGCATAGCAGTAGAGTACATAAACAAACCCCAAAAGAGGGGCGGGGGCGTCGACTGTCGGAGGACTCAGAGAAAGGAATTTTACGGTAAGATTTTACAAAAATTCAGTTTTCTCTTACGTCCTCCGACAGTCGCCGCCCCTTCATAATCTTCACCAATGGGACGTCCCAGAGCAGTGTAGACATGAGGGGTGGGAAAAAAACGCAGCCGCGCATAAAGCAACGCAGTACCCACATCAGAGAAAGGAACCTTACCAAGGTAAGAGAACCAACCTGGCAACAGGAAAACGTGCTCAACAGGAGCAACAACCCAGGAAGAACAAGTAACCCAGGGGTAAAAACACCCCAACAGCCAAGGGCCCAAACAAGGGACCCTAATGCACTGCCGCACTAAGAACTTTACGGCCAAAGGAAGCATCTGTCGATGCCTGAACATCCACTTTGTAAAATTTGGAGAAGGTGTGAACGGACGACCAAGTCGCCGCCTTACACACCTGGGCCACAGAAGCCTGATGACGAAAGGCCCAAGACGTACTCAGAGATCTGGTAGAGTGCGCCTTCACAGGGAAAGGAGGAACCTTCCCTCTCAAAGCATAGGCTTGTACAATCGTCTGTCTGATCCATTTGGCGATGGTAGCAACCGACGCCGCCATGCCCTTTCCGAGGTCCCTCTGGAAGGACGAATAGGGAATCCGACTTGCAAAAGGACTTAGTCTATGACAGGTAAACCCTGATGGCCCGAACAACATCCAAGGCATGCAAAGCCACCTCCTTCGGATGCTTAGGCTTCGCGGAAAGCGAAGGCAAGACAATGTCCTCATTCAGGTGAAACTCCGAGATCCTTTTCGGAAGAAAAGATGGGTTAGGTCGCAAGACCACCTTATCCTTGTGAATCACCAGGTAGGGAGAGCTGCAGGACAAAGCCGCCAGCTCCGACAACCTGCGAGCCGAAGTGATCGCCACCAAAAAGGCAACCTTTTTGGACAACAGAAACAACGAGATCTCCCTGATCTTTTCAAAGGGAGCCTGTTGTAACACAGACAGAACCAAGTTAAAGTCCCATGGAGGCAAAGGTTCCCTCCTAGGAGGGGCCAAATGTCGCACCCCCTGAACAAAGGTGCTAACCAATGAATTAGACGCCACAGGGCGTTGAAAAAGAACGGCCAGCGCAGAAATCTGACCCTTAATTGTGGCCAGCGCCAAACGCTGGTCCACTCCAGTTTGGAGGAAAGCCAACACTCTCGACACCGAGTATGATCGAGGGGAATACCCCCTGGACTCACACCAGGCAAAGTACGCTTTCCAAGTACGGTAGTAAATTTTCTAGCCTTGATCAAAGTGGGAATGACCTCAGGGGAGAGACCCCTATCCTTCAGGACCTGGCTTTCAACAGCCAGGCCGTTAAAGCCAGCGACTGTAAAGCAGGATGGAATATCGGCCCTTGAGACAGAAGGTCTTCCCGAAGCGACAGGCGCCACGGAGCGTCGACTGCCAGATTTACGAGGTCTGCGTACCAAGACCGGCGAGGCCAGTCCGGTGCCACCAGAATCACCGCGTGCGGTTCCGAGACCAATCTGCGAAGCAGCCTGGACAGCAGCTGAATCGGTGGAAAGGCATACATCAGACGATACTGATGCCAGGGCACCACTGAGGCGTCTGCCTGAGGATCGCGCGTCCTTGCCACGAACCTTTCCACCTTGTTGTTCAGACGAGACGCGAACAGGTCCACATCCGGAAGACCCCACTTCGCGCACAACATCTGGAAGACATCCGGGTGAAGGGACCACTCCCCCTGGTCCAGGGCCTGGCGACTCAGATAGTCCGCCTGCCAGTTCTCCACCCCCGGAATGTGCACAGCCGTTATCGCCGGGACGTGTGTCTCGGCCCACGACAGAATGCCGTTTACTTCCCGAGCAGCACAGGCACTCCTGGTGCCCCCTTGATGGTTGATGTAGGCCACCGCTGTGGCATTGTCCGTCTGAACCCGAACCAGACGGCCCTGAAGCCGTTCCGACCAGTGCAAAAGGCAAAGTTTTATCGCTCGCAATTCCAGAATGTTGATTGGAAGGGAGGATTCCTCCTCCTCCGACCAAGTTCCCTGGGCGGACAGAACGCCCAGAACACCACCCCAGCCCGACAGGCTGGCATCCGTGGTGATCACCGTCTACTACAAAGGACGAAAGGACTTGCCCCCCGACACCGCCGGGGACTGGAGCCACCACAAAAGACCCCTTCGGGTGTGGTGGCTCAACGAAAGCTGCCGATCCAGAGATGGCGGACGCCCGTCCCACTTGGCCAGGATCTCCGCCTGAAGACCCCGCGTGTGAAACTGGGCGAAGGGAATCGCCTCGAAAGCCGAGACCATTAGACCTAGACATCTCATACATGTCCGGAGGGACGAGCACTGAGTGTCCCTGAGGGACCTGACCTCGTCCTGAAGTGTCCGAAGCTTGTCTTCCGGCAGGAAGACCTTCGCTTGAGCAGAGTCCAGGATCATCCCCAGGTAGGGAAGACGAACCGACAGACACAACGTTGATTTTGGAAAATTTATCGTCCAACCGAACTCCTGCAGAGTCTGCATCGTGGTGGACAGGTCGTTCACCAGGCCCTGACTGGTCGCAGACCGAAGCAAGATATCGTCCAGATATCCCAAGACAGAGACGCCCTGGGCTCTCAATAAGGCCAGGACCGGCGCAAGCACCTTGGTGAAAACCCGCGAGACCGAACAAATTGGTAATGATCCTCCGCAATGGCGAATCGAAGGTACCTCTGGTGACCCTCGAAAATGGGGATGTGAAGGTACGTATCCTTCAGATCGATGAAGGCCATGAATTCCCCCGGACTCAGGGCAGCCACCACTGAGCGCAGGGATTCCATGCGGAACTTGCGAACCCGCACAAAGCGGTTCAGAGCTTTCAAGTCCAGAATCGGACGTACCTTGCCCTCCTTTCTGGGCACAGTGAACAGATTGGAGTAGAACCCCCAAAATCTGTCCCGATGAGGCACCGGAACCACCACTCCCTGGGCCCGCAGGTCCTGCACCGCCAGGTGCAGATCCTGCAAACGCTCCGGAGACAGCTGAAGATTTGAGGGAAAAAATCTGCTCGCCGGCCGAGAAACTCTATCTTGTATCCAGATCGAACGATTTCCTGAACCCACCTGTCCCGAATGCGGGCCAGCCAGGGTTGAAGAAAACCGAGCAAACGTCCCCCCACCCCAGAACCGGGTGAGGGCGCCCCTTCAGGCCGAACTGGTATGGGCAGCGGACCCGGACTGGCCGGACTTCTGCTTACCTGCCCATGGCTTCTTCTGGGAGCCTTGGCCCTTGAAGGGCTTGCCCTTGTATTGCGACCGAAAGGCACGAAAGGACCCCTGAGAGGGCCTAAATGAGGTATTCTTACCGCGAACAAACTTATTCTTGTGAGTGTGGGGTAAGAGAGTGCTCTTACCCCCGGAAATTCCCGTTATCAGAGTATCCAAAGACTCGCCAAAAAGGCGAGATCCCGCGTAGGGAAGATTAGCTAGAGTCTTGCGAGAGGATTGGTCAACCGACCAACATTTCAGCCATATTAGGCGACGGTTCAACACCGCTACACTGGAAAGGCGTGCAGCCAAAGGGACTAAATCCAAGTCCGCATCGCACAAATACATGACACCCTGATGAATCTGATCTACCATAGCCAATGTTGTCGGCGGAGCAGAGTCAGCCACCAGGGTGCGCCTGAGCACCTGCGTCCAATCCGCAATAGCTTGGGCTGCCATAATGGAAGCAAAAATAGGCTTCAGCATAGAACCAGCAACCCTATAAGCATGACGGGCCAGAGACTCCAATCTCCTGTCCGTAGGGTCCCGGAACACCGGGGTATCCTCAGCAGGAATCGCAGTGGATTTATTCAAAACTGCCACCGCGTGATCCACTTGAGGCGGCACACACCAACGCTCATCAGTGGTGGGTGTAAATGGATAACGTAGCTTGAACTTACTTGGCACAGTAAAGGGCTTCTTTAAATTGCGCCATTGCTCATCAACCGCGCGCTGAAATTCCGCAGGGCAGGGAAAAACCTGCGCTGATTTGCGTTTCCTTTTCGTCCCATAAGAGGACATCAAAGCAGGAGGACATGGTTCATCCTGCAGATGCAAGGTTTCCTTGATAGAAGTAATCAACTCATCCATGAGTGCAAGCTCTTCAGGCGAGCCAGGGGGAGAAGTATCAACTCCTTCTACCTCAGCCTCCCCCTCGGACCCCACAAGGTCCAGAGATGAACGAGACCCTGAGAAGGGCACTCCAGCCATAGCAGCCCCATCGCCCTCTGAATCAGAGGAAATAGATAACCTGGGCCGTTTTGCGGATCGATCAGCCATCAGCATCTGCACCTGAGAAGCCAAATTCGCTACAACAGCAGCCAGATCAGCCCCCTCGGGGGATGCAGCAGCCCCTTGGCCCCCCACCAGGGTGGGAGGAAACTTGCAATCCTGAGAATCCATGCCCCAGTATCAACTGAAATAAAGGACTGCCCCTTTAAGACCGCGGCGAGTGCAGCCCACCGCACACTACTGTATGTACCGACCCCCGCAGGGATAAGGAGCACTGAGCAAGGAAATACAGGATAAGGAAGGTAAAAACCTGGAGAGAGCACAGCTGCTGCCACCGATCGCTGTTCCAGTGAAAAAGGAAGTGATGCAATGACTGACCGACCTATATAGCCTATGAAGGCTCCACAAACATGGCCACTCGGCTGAGGAATTAAGGCAACAAGAAAATGGCGCCGACATGTGCTTGCATGATCGACCACCGCTAAAATGGCGGCGTTTGGCGCCAAAACACACCGCTGTATTAAACAGGGCCAGTTACCACAGTTTTATCCGAAACAATGGCGGACCGCATCAGCGGCCGCCGCACAGCATGTCTGAGCCCAGACTGCCCATACAGTACACATAGAGCGGGAGAGCCCCCCCCCCCCCCCCCCCCGCAGCCCACAGAAAGGCAGCTATTCCACACAGGAATCTGACAGGGAGCGCACTCACACAGACATGTGGGTCACACAGTCACAGACTGACACCCAAACAGACAGGTCCCCACATAGAATTTTACTTACCATTCCGGATGGCGTGGGGAGCCGTCTCCAGTGACCAAACCGCTGTACTGAGGACAGGGAGTGTCGCAGCCAGGACGCAGTGGATTGCGGTGCGAAACCGCAAATGGCGTCCGGTGAGGTAGCCACCTCACAGGCAGCATCCCTGCAGCGAACAGGGATGGGTCGTTCAATATGCCAGGGAAAACCTGAGCTGAACGCTCGATGGCAGGCTGGAGAAACCCCTGGCTCTCAGCCCTGGGATCCAGGGTGGCCAGTCCGAGACCCAACTCTGCATGATCTATCTTCATCCGAAGAAAACGAAACTAATGCTGAGAAAAAAACAGCTAAGTAAAAGAAAGAGAAAAACACTTGAAATAAAATCAAAAAGAGGATAGAAGGCTGAGACTGAAAGCCCCAGCACAGGAACAGCCAGCTACTCCTAAGCTAGGCAATTGAAAACTGAGTTGAGAATGCTGGAAGCAGGGAGGTATTGACTGAGGGAACGCCCCCTAGGGGTGTGATATGCTAAAAGCTTTGATATTAACAAATCTTGTTGCCTAGCTACTCCTGCGGAGCAAAGGTCAATTACCCATTGGTGAAGATTATGAAGGGGCGGCGACTGTCGGAGGACGTAAGAGAAACCTTATTTACCTTGGAAGATTTGCGGGTTCCAAATTTCAGCAGTGTCGCCAACTCAGCAGTAGCTGAGTCGTCTACTTTAGAGCTTTCCACACTGATATAACAAGGGGCTCCACCAGCGCTTTTTCATGCATGGCTGCAGGGGAGGATGACTCATCCTCACTATTAGTGCACTCCTAGTGCGTAGACGCAGACCCAGTAGGTTGACTCTTGTCCGTGGCGGCCAAATCCACCTCAGAATCTGAGGATACAAGTGAAGGTGGGGAGCGCTTCTTGCCAGGAGGAACCTGACCCTTCAGTGAATAGGCCTGAACCACCATCTGTCTAATCCATCTGGAAATGGTCGCTGCGTCGCAGCTAGCCCTTTACAAGGTCCATCCGTAAGGACAAAAAGGGCATCCTATTTTCTAAAAGACTCAGTGGTTTCAAAATAAACCCCGATCGCCCGAACCACATTCAAAGGGTGTAAGGCATACTCCTTGGGATGCTGAGGTTTAGGACAAAGGGAAGGCAGTACAATGTCTTCATTTAAATGGAAATCAGAAACCACCTTAGGAAGGAACGACTGGTGAGGTCGAAGAACCAACTTATCTCTGTGAACCACTAGATAAGGTGAGCGGCAAGACAACGCAGCCAATTCAGATACTCTGCGGGCAGAAGTGATCTCTACCAAGAAGGCAACCTTCTGAGACAAGGAAAGCAGCGAAATCTCCCAAATTTCCTCAAAAGGAGGCTTTTGAAAAACAAACCGCACCAGATTGAGATCCCAAGGCAGCAGCGGGGATCGCCTCGGAGGCGCCAAATGACGCACACCCTGGACAAATGTCAAGATGAGGCCATTTGTGGCTAACAAGCATTGAAAATAAATAGCCAAAGCCGAAACTTGGCCTTTGATAGTACCCAAAGCCAACTGCTGTTCAACTCCTTTCTGTAGAAAGGCCAACACCCTTGCAATAGAAAACAAGTGAGGGTGCACCTTTAGCGATTCACTGAAATGTACGATTTCCACGTGCGATGATAGATTTTCCTGGAAGTCGACTTTCTAGCCTTCAGAATAGTGGGAATTACAGAATTGGAAAGATCCCTCTCTCTCAACACCTGACTTTCAACGGCCATGCCTTTAAAGCCAGCAACTGTAAAGCAGGATGGAAGATTGGACCTTAAGATAGCAGATCGTCCCTGAGAGGAAGTGTGCAAGGGGTATCGGCGACCAGCCTTATCAGGTCTGCATACCAAGACCGGCGAGGCCAGTCTGGAGTCACCAGAACGACCGGAATGTTTTCCACCTCTATCCTACGGCAGAAGTTTCAACTGGGGAATCGCAAAAAATCAGTCGATACGGAGGGAGGAGGATTTCGAGACCTGGCAACGAATCTCTGCACCTTCTTGTTGAGGCGAGTGGCAAACAGATCGACCTTGGGGGTCCTCCACCGAACACACAGCAGGTGAAACACCTCTGGGTGTAGGGACCACTCCCCTTGGTCCAACACCTGACTCAGGTAATCTGCCTGCCAGTTCTCCACATCTGGAATGTGTACCGCAGAGAGGGCTGGAACAAAGCTTTCTGCCCAAGTCAGAATCTCGGCCACCTCCTTGGCCGACAGGACACTCCTGGTGATTGATGTAGGCCACCGCCGTGATGTTGTCTGATTGAACCCGAACAGAACAATCGTGTAGACGAGATGTCCAATTATTCAGACAAAGTTTGATCGCTCTGAGTTCCAAAACATTGATCGGAAGCTTTGACTCTTCCACCGTCCAGGTACCCTGGGAACAGAACTTCCCTAGCACCCCGCCACAGCCCTGACAGGTTGGCGTCTGTGGTTATTACCGTCCAAAACAACGGTAGGAAGGACTTGCCCTGCCGCAGTGCAGGAGACCGAATCCACCAATAGAGTAGATTTTGTGTTGTGGCTCAACCAAATCAATTGTTCCACTTGTCCAGAATCTCCCGCTGCAAAGGTCTTGTATGGAACTGAGCAAATGGAACAGCTTCGAAGGTTGACACCATCAGGCCAAAGCTCACATGCAAACAATGAGGGAGGACAGCTTGTTGTGCAACAACTGAATCGCCCCCCGCAATATGTGCAGCTTGTCCGGGGGGAAGAAAAACTCTCGCCAAGGCTGAAATCAGAATCAAGCCTAGGTACTCCAGTCTCAGGACAGGGGTCAACGCGGACTTCTTGAAATTGATGTTCCAACCAAACTCCTGAAGAGTTCCGACAGTGACCTCCAGGTTCCCCAACAGGACCGAAAGAGTCCGCTCAACAGGAGAACGTCCAGGTACCCCAGTACCGCAATCCCCCTCCAGCACAGCAATGCTAACACCAGAGCCAGAACCTAGGTAAACACCCTGGGAGCGGAAGACCAAAGGGTAACGCCACAAATTGAAAATGCTGCTCTGCTAA
Organism: Pelophylax lessonae; assembly: GCF_965119305.1. Lineage (NCBI taxonomy): Eukaryota > Metazoa > Chordata > Amphibia > Anura > Ranidae > Pelophylax > Pelophylax lessonae. Next base: position 139,802,984 of record NC_138777.1, read on the forward strand.
CGCAAAGCGGAAAAACCACTGGTGTCAAGCGTAGATACGCGTCCTTGATATCTATGGAGGCCCCCTGATGCAGACATGCTACTACCGTGCGGATGAACTCCATCCGAAACCTCTGAACCCGCACAAAACGGTTTAGGGCCTTGAGATCTAGGATGGGACGCACCTTGCCTTATTTTCTGGGCACGTTGAACAGATTGGAATAAAATCCTTGAAAACGTTCTGGAGCCGAAACTGGCACAATCACCCCTTGCGAAAGAAAGTTTTGCACCACCCCACGCAGGTCCTGTAACCTGGCCATGGACAAGTGAAGATTGGATGGGAAGAACTGTTCGAGGACGAGATCGGAATTCGATTTTGTATCCGGAATGGATCAATTCGTGAACCCATTTGTCCTGAATCAAGGAAGTCCAGGGTTCCTGAAATAATCAAAGACATCCCCCCACTCCAGAATCGGGTGAGGATGCCCCTTCATCCAGGCGAGGGCTTGTCTGTGGGTCCGGGTTTGCCACCCTTGGACTTACCGGACCAAAAAAGCGCTGAAACGACCGCATTTTTACCCCCCCCCCCCCCACGGTGAAAACTTACTAGAAGAGGGAGAAGGGGTACCCAGACTGTCCTCCGGGGTGCCAGGGAACCGAGGGAGCCCCTAAGGTCCGACTACTCCAGGGATGGACCCACGCCCGCCCCGCAACCTCCAAGGGCGTTGGGGGGGGACAGCTTACTCACCATACCACGGTACCAGGTGGGCGCCACACTGAAAAAAATATCACCTCCCACCCGGAATGGGGATGCTGTTAGCCAAAAGGGAGCTGCGACTCAGGGCGACTTCAGGTCATTTGCGTTCCGGTGAGAAGATCCACTCGCAGGCTCGCCCGCATCTGTCGGGGCACTGTCGTGGCGAGGCCTATTTCTGAACTATAACCTGCTCACACTCGCAGGCCAGGCTGGGAGACCTTAAGGATCTAGATTATCCAGTGCAATACCAGCTGGCTGTTGCTTGTAGTTACTCTGGATCTTGATCCTCTGGAACTAACTAGTTAAAAAATAAAATAAATCACAAATTCTTCCTAAAACAGCTAAGACCAAAGTCCCAGAAGGGAGCTAGGTCCTATCCCTAAACGCTAGGCAGAACAAACTGTTTGCGTATAGCAGAGCCTGAGGGGTAATGCCTGCTGGCACAGCCCCCATTGGCGTTGACACTTTTTCCGCCTAGTGACTATCCCTAGAATGAGGAGCATAACCCTAAGAGTCTATGATTAAGGAGAGCTGCGTCTGTCGATGAACGATAGAGAAAAGAACACAGTACAACCTACAGGCAGTTTTACCTGGTATAAACCACCGCTCTGCCAAAGGCTGGTCAGTTAGTCACAAAGCAGCAAAAAAAAAAAAAAAGAATTCTCGGGTGCTCTTCTAAGAGGGGAAATAGAAATACCATAGAAAGAAAAGTTAACTCCTGGAAAATATGATATCTTTACCCAGTTCACCTCTTTGGATGTACTACGTATGTCCAAATAGTGAACCTTTATTAAAAAAAATTGCCTAAACCTCTGTTGCCCCGCACACCTGCACAAATGCAAGCTCAGAGTAAGCAGGCCTATGTGTGAACTGCAGTCGCACCACACATGCCACGAACGTCGGAGCGAGAACAATAATTCAAGCACAAGAGCTCCTACTTAACTCTGAACTAATAAGCTATACTTTTAAAACACCATGGTGATTTTTGGGCATCATAGCTTTCGGGGATATCGTGGGTGCATGCAATTTTAAGACATGGAATGTTTGGTATTTATTTATTTGATGCAATGTTCGGTATCTATTTATTCAATCTTTTATATTTTAACCAAAACTTGGTATTCCATGTTGTGTTTTTGCACTAAAATTTATTTTATTATATTTTTTCCTGAAAATTTGCATTTAACATACAGTTGTGCAAATATCACTGGACACAAATTTACAACTAGCACCTTTTTATTCTACAGGGCCTCTGCTTTCAGAAAATATATAATATTCGGCTTGATAATATTCTTTCTGATCCTCCCCTTCTTCCACAGTCCCAAAAACAACTTCCGATAGAACAGAGCCTTGGAGGTAAGCTGCACATGCTCAGCTTGGTGTGTATTGCTAGAGTTTTTTTTTTTTCTTGGGAAAGTGCATGTGATCAGCACAGGGCCAATCAGCACTTTCCAGACAGAAGGTCAGAGGTCCTGTAGCCTCAAAGCACAATCAGGGGAGAACGAAAAATGCTCATACAAGCTTTAACAAGACACTGATAGAAGTCGCAAGACTGCTATATACTGAAGATGAAAAAAATTTATATTTTCAAAAACTATTGCATTTCCATGTTCCGTGTGCTGTGGGAGAACAGATATAGTAAATGCAGGGTCCTGGGTTAAATAACATTTTAACAAGTGGCCTGCAAACACATTGACCTTGTAAAACTTGGTAAATTTATGCAGAGACGATCAGGTAGCCACCTTGCAAACTTGACACACAGGACGCCCGATGTTGGAACACCCAGGAGACACTAAGCTCCTTTGGTAGAGTTTGCTGTAACAGGAAAAGGAAGATTCTTGATGGCATAAGCCTGACAACTGTCTGCCCAATCTAACAAGAAACCGTGGCAGAGATGGTTGCCAGGCCTTTCTGTGGGCCATGTGCAATAATAGGCAGAGAGAATCTACCATCCTAAAGGAAGCCGTAGCAGACAGGTACACACAAAACTGCCCAATCATAATCCAAGGAGTGCAGCACAATCTTTTAGGGTGCAAAAGGCGTGGGCACAGGGAAGTCAGGACAACATCCACAGTCAGCTGAAAGCAGATACTACCATTGGCAGGAGGGGGGGGGGAGGGTAGTTCAGAGAACTACCACATTCTTGTGCAGAACCAGATAGGAGGAGGAGTCACAGGACAAGATGGCTAGCTCTGGTCTCGTCATGATGAGAAGGCGACCTTCTGTGACAATGTGGGTAAAGGAAGATCTCCAATTAGCTCAAAGACTTATGAAGGACAGAGAGAGCCAAGTTCATATCCCAAGGTAGTGATGGAGGTCACACCAGCAGAGCCACATGCCAAAACAGTTGGATAAAAGGAACGAAGCAATTAGCCAAGGGACAATGAAAGAAGAGAGCAAAGGAAGGACCTGCTCTCTGTACCTGAACTGAGAATCTCAGAATCTGGCTTTCAAAAGCCAAGCCATAAAGCCAGCAATGGTAAAGTGGGATGAAAGATCGACTAATGGGGCAGATCTTGTTGGAGCAGCCGTCAAGGTGCATCCACAACCAGTCTCACCAGGTTGACATACCAGGGACAACAAGGTCAGTCCGGGACCACCAAAATGACTATAATCCTTAAATTCCTATCCTGTGCAGAAGACTGAGGAGGATCGTGAAGGGGGAAAGTCATACATAAGGCGATTCTGACTTCACAGTGCCACCAGATTGTCTATTGCATCCCCAAAAAGGATCCATCACTGTCACCACAAACCTTGGTACTTTATTGTTAATACAGGAGGCCAGGAGATCTACGTCCAACATGCTCCACTGTCAAAATACTTCCGGATGTAGAGACCACCCACTCTAAATCCGTGTCTGCCAGCCATTTTTTTCTAAGCCTGGAATGAACATGGCAGAAGAGCAGGGAACGCTCTGCCCACCGAAGAATTCTGGAGGCCTCCTTTGTAGCTGCTGCTTACTTCGTGCCGCCTGGACGGTTGACATAGGCCACTGCCACGGCATTGTCCAATTGCATCCTGACAGGGCGCCCCAGAAGCAGCACTGTCCACTGCTCAAGCCATAGCCTAGCAGCCCAGAGTAGTTCAGCCTCCTAAAGTGACCGGCGGCCTTGAGCAGACCTTGACCCCCTCCAAGCTCCCCCCTGCTGGACAGACTGGCAGCGCATAATGTAGTGACTACTGTCAGATGCAACAAGAGAAATGACTTCCTGGGCAGAAACAAGGGAGACCAGAGCCACCAGACCAGACAGGCCTGGCCCCCTGTTCCAGCCGATACTAAATGTCTAAGGACAGGGAGGACTTGTCCCACTTGAACAAGATTTCCTTCTGCAGATCCATTGTATGGAACTGAGCCCATATGCTCAAAGTGGATCCTGGGAAACCTTGAACCTGCATGCAGGATAGCAGAAAAGCCAGCCTTGGGGACAGCAACAGCCCCATCACCAACCTAACCTTCAAGGGCTAGTCCAGTGTAAGGAACACTGCGGCTTGAGTCAAGTATAAGACCCAGTGTTGTGGAAATTTAATTGTGGACATTTTCACTTAGTTAAATAGTCAATGTCTCCCAGTGTCGGTTTTACCGATAATCGCTATTCACAGTGATTATCGCTTAAACTGTAATTGCAGGAAAGACTTGTTAGTGACAACCTTCCATTGGATGAGATGGCACAATACTAGTAACAGAGTCCATCGCACAGATCTATATCCGCAATTCGGGGCCCTGTACTGCTGAGTTAGGTTTGTGATATGGAAATTCTTATAATTTTACCAAGATTAATAGATGGCATCTTTTATTCATATTCGATCGGTATGACTGAAACTGCTGCTATTATCTTATGCAGATAAAGCCTCATCAACTGGAACAAATAGAATGGTCACTGTAACATTTGGTTTATATATATATATATATATATATATATATATAAATCATGTATGATTGGACCCACTAACAAGTATGAGTACATGTTTATGGATTGACATGGGTGAACAATGGGAAACCATGTGCTACAGTTGGAATTCCCTTTTGTTCGGCCGTGTCCATTCATGGGCATCCACTCTACAGTTTCTATTGTACTTTGAATGTATACATGTTCTGTGATTGGTGGTGTTGAAGCCACTCCCAGTAACCCCCTTTTGTTAAATAAACCTGCTGTGTCTTGGAAGAGTTAGTTACTCAGAGGAACCCTCCAGATAGCATCGAATTGACTACAGCAAGCGTGTCTGTTCATTTCCTTGCTGCCGAGCGCTTGGAAACCTTATACAAAAGAGCGGTACATTGTACTTTTCAGTACAAGCTATTAATAGTGTTTGGTGCGTATTAATCTTCAGCGCACTGAGCGTGTTTCTATGCTCTAAGCCCTATTAATTTCCACTACAGTAATGGCGAGTCAGGCAGCCCTAACACGTTGCTAGCTTCACAGCGCAAAAAAAGAGGGAAGTGAGTCCAGTTTGCTGCAACAAAGCCCGGCCGTGTGGTAAGACACTTCAGTTTTTGAACATTTGTTGCTTTAAACCAAGGCTTACTTTCTTTGTCCGCTGTGGAAGTTAGAAACAAAGCTTAGCAAAAGAATCTTTTCATTTGCAGCGTTCGCTCTTTTGTATAACGATGGTGTGTTTAGTAATAATATTTGTGGCTGGGGATCAGGTCTATTAATTGGGGGATAAACCTGTATACAAGGTTCCCAGTTAATACTTCCTGGGGTTGTGATATGCGTGTTAAATAATTCCTTGTAACATCTCTGTTGTGATATCAGCTTTGTTCGATGAGATAACAATATATTATCGATCGATGTTGGTTTGGGCGGCAGATTGGTTTGTGTGTGTGCTGGATTGGTTTTTGGCGGGAACTCGTTTATTAGTGAAACCAGTGGTCATTTTAGACTCTGATGTTTGAATTGAGCATAGAGCAGACGGTTTTGGACTGAGTTTCTGTTTCAAGTGGCAGATTGTGTTGTGCAGCCTAAAATCAGCATTCCACCAGGATAGCTATTGTCTCTGAATACAGCTGATCGTAAATCCTGTTTTTCTGTGTTTTTTTTGTATATCTTTGTTGTATACTATGTACCATACGGTTGCTCAAACTCTTTGTTTTGTGCCACCATTTAATGCGGACCAGGTGCTAGGATGGCAGCCATTTTGTAGCATGCGATTGTGATGCCATTTCCTTTGTGTGGCAGCCATTCTTTTTTGGACCTCTCACATTACCATTTTGTTAAATGGTGTTAAAACCCATGTGGCTGAAATGCCATTTTGAACTTTAACAAACATTTTTCTCTTTTTTGGTAGTTTTAAAGGGCAACTTGGTTATGTTATTTTTGCACTGTATCAGTTTAAATTGATGTGTTTTCATTTTAATTGAAATTCGTCATCTAGGAAGATTTTTTTTATAGGATCATTGCAGTTGTTTTTCTAGCTAGCTTTGTCCATCTTTTTGTTCATATTTAGCATATATATATATATATATATATATATATATATATATATATATACAGTATATCCAACCTATCAGTTTTTGTTTTTTTGTGCTTTTATGTCTGTTTTCAGGGGTAACTTTTTGTTTAAGCTGTTTTTGTGGTGTATTTTGTCTCATTTTTGTTGTAACTAAGTTTTTTTCCAATGATAAGAGTACATTGTGGAGTGACTGATCGTCTCGGTAAAGTTAGCCCAGGAAGAGCTTCCTCCACTTCTCTCACCAGATCGCTGGACTCGGCTATCTCATCAGGCCAAGTGTACATAATGCGGTTCTTCCGGACTGAAACCGCCTCATGCACGCCTTGCTGATTGACCATAACAGATCTCTGAAGCCACAATTGCGCTACGCTTAGCATCTTTGTTGCCTGGAGCCTAGTTCTGAATTCAATAATGAACACCTCCCATCTCCAGACATCAAAAACACCTTCCAAAAGGGATGCACCAACTGTTTCCCTTGGTTATGCAACTTCCTGAGGGGTCTCATGGCCAGAGCCCCAAACTCAGACTTCACGTGCCGCGAAAGTTGTTTGGCTAATTTAGGGGGCCTGCGTTTCCCCCCCTTGCACGGATGAACCATTACCCCCGACGATTCGAATTGCTCCTTACACCTGGATTAGGAGCAACACTGCCAGGTGCCAACTTTGACAGTGTTGGCCTGCTTCCGGACTCCCGACTATTTACTGACCTGCGCCGGTCAGCTAGAAGACCTCAACCCGGTGGCTTCGTACGGCTATGCAGCTCATCAACCCCCACTCGCTCCCCAAGAATGTGGGGCGGGTTTCGGTATCTACTCCTCACACGTTGAAGGCTGAAACAAGCGTGTCGCAATCACCCGTTTCACGTAGACGGCTCAAAGTACACACATTCGTTTCGACCTAACCTGTGCAGCCAAACAATCCCGAAAGCACAATGAAAGTCCAAAAGGGATGCACCAACTGTTTTCCTTGGTTATGCCACTTCCTGAGGGGTCTCATGGCCCGAGCCCCAAAGCCAGATCCGCTGACACTGAACCTGTCACTGTCTCTGCATTTAAATCTCCGTTTTCTTCAGCTCACAGTGCAGACCTCGATACTTGTAATACCCTCCCACCTCAGTGTGTCTATCTCTCAACAGCCTGTCATAACAGCTGAAACCTCTGCTAACTCTTTGGCAAACTAGAAGTTCTTTTAACAGGTCTGCTATGGATGTGGAAAGTCAGGGTACATCAGGCATAATTGTCCGACCAACCCGGCTGGTCCGTGGGGTAAGTGGTAATTTATTCCGGAGGATCCGGAAATTTCAAAGGTAGGTATGGTCAGAAACGACTATGACTTATCATAGGGCGTTGATAAACCGGTGTCGGCTCACATCCTAGAGGAATTACAATAGCCCCTCCCTTGCCTCGCTGACACCAATGCAGCCAACACGGTTTTAAGATCTCAAGAACCCAGAGGCAAGGTTCCCCTTCCAGGGGAGACAATTCCCACTGTAGGTCTGACGGGCCAGACAGTGTCAGTGACTGAACCTCCCTATTGCAGGCTAGGCCAGTTTTGCAAGGAGAAGCTTGTTTTTTTTAAGGTCATTGCATTTCTCTGGGTACCCAACATCTAACCACTCAGAGAATACAGACATTAAAGGACCCCAAAAGACCTCGTAACCTTAAACGATGCACTATTTTTTTAACCATGCGTCTCTTCTTCCTGTTGAGGAAGAGAAGGGGGGAGAAGGCCATGCAGAAAAATGGTAATTTTCAAAACTTTATCTCGCTCTCTTTCTTTCCTTCTCTTTTTCGCTCTCTCTCATCAATTTCCAACTTTAGTAGGAACAACATGATTGTCTTTCTTTGATAGAGTGGCAATCAGCGGCTGTCAGTCCAGTGAAGGAGACCCCCATTCCAGTTGCTAACCTTTTTGTAGATGGTTACAGGTACTACACCCCAGATGGTAAGACAGAGATCAGAGGATCAATTTCTATACAGATTTGAGATACGTTTTTTTTTTTGGGTTGGCACATGATTGTGGTCCTGTCTGGAAGGCAGGAGAGTTTTTGACTAGTTTGGCGAGGTCGGTGAAACGTGCGGGATTAATAGAGCTGTTCATTGCCTTTTGCTTGCCACATGTGATAACCATTCTGAAGGTAAAGGCTCATACTACTGAGACGACTATGGAAGCCAATGGAAACACCTTGGCAGATAGAGCTGCTAAGGAAGGTGACCTGAGCCCGGTGACAGAGACCCTGATGCTAGCCATCCCCTCTGATGTGTTAAGAAAATGCAGTCCCAAGCGGAAGTGCAAGAAAAGAGGAGATGGATGGTTTTGGGGGCTACACAGGGTCCAGATGACAACTGGGGTCTTGATGGTAAATAGTGTTTACCCAGATTCCTTTTTCCAATGATGGCCCACTCGGCTCATTACCCCGGGAACCAGTCAAAGATGGTTATGTGTGCATAGGTGGAGGAGCATTGGATTAGCCCTGGCTTTACTACCGCAGCTGAAAACGGTAACGGTACCGAGAAGGCACTCGCCCAAACCGGAATATCCCTTTTAGCGCATTCAGATAGACTATATCACTTTGCCGGGGAACGAGCGCGTCTTGGTCTGTCCGGATACGTTTTCTGGGTGGCCAGAGGCTTGGCCCGTTCACCATGCCATTGCCACTGCCACCACGAAAAAGATCCTGTCTGAGATAGTTTGTAGCAAGGGGGCTGCCTGGAACGATTGAGTCAGATCGCAGATCACACTTCACTGGTCAGATCTTTGCAGGGTATGTACGGCGCTTCAGGGATTAGCGGTAAGGTCGAACGGCTGAATAGAAAGAGCCACGGCTCGAATGTTTTTATCATTGCTCTTTACCCCATCAGGAATGCCCCATGGGTTATCACCCTACAAAGGTTTTGTTTGGGAGTCAACCAGAGACTGGATTGTACTTTCCTCAGCAGCTGTCATTTTACATTCTCAGCTGACGGGGTGGGTGCAGTCCTGGCAAAGGGAGCTCCAAAAGGTCCATCATAGGGTTCGGGAGTCTCTCCCGGACCCTGACACGATAACCAGTGTACATTCTGTCCAACCAGGTGACTGAGTCGTTGTGAGGAAATGTCAAAGGACGGGATTGGAGCAGAGGTATTCTGAGGTATTACCAGGTTCAGCTGACAACGCCGACTTCCTTGAGGCTCTGGATCCATGCCAGCCACTGCAAAAAGCTGCTCAACTCCATCCAAGAATGATAATGAGGAGTATCGTATTTATTTACATATTTAGCAAGTGTGTTTTAGCAAGGGTAATGCGTTTTCAGCTGGCCAAGACGGCAAACAGGTCTAATGGCTGGGTGTGCTCCAAATCCCCACCTAGCCATTACACCCCAGCAATGGCAGACGTTCGTATCATCGTGAAGACAAGGCACCCCGCAGCGTAAGAGAAGACCATCCACGTGATGTATTGGTCCAAATACATTTCTAATCCCTTAAGGAAAATATGCAACGTGCATGGAATCAAGGTCCTATAGACTTTAAAGGAGCCCCAATACGGCTCCTAGTAGACCTCTCACGCTGCACTCTGCGGATGAGGGCCATATTAAAACCATTGCTAGCTGAAATTCGAAAGGCGGGCGCTACATATCATTGGGGTCACCCGTTTCATTTAGTGGTTTCACGAAATGGAAACTCATTTGCTTTGAGATAGCATGAACAGATACCAGAGCTATTCTCTTTCTTGGAGACCCCTCTAATATCAATTCCCAACTGGCTCAGCAATCCGTGGAGCCGGATCTCATGGGGATCCCCCATGTCACGTGTCACATGTTTAGACATCCCCGGAGAGAGGGTCCTGGTCCATTATTAGAAGAGACTCTTGCGGAGGACATGGCCCCTAACAACGTTTAAAAATTACATGGAAAATTTTCATATTCTCTTACTTTTCCACTACATTTCTAGATATATTATCCTGGACTTTGTTGGAAACCCCTGTCCTGCCCCTTCCCCTTGGTGCTTATCCCCCCGTCGCCTGGATGAGTAATGTCCTCTGCCTGGTCAGTTGGGGGTCACACATTGAGGATATGAGGTTCGGTAGTGTGAGTCCCATACACTATCCAATCTGTGAAGATGATTTACCGACTCAAGATGGTTTATGGACTACACAATGTTTTTTTTCCCTTTTTTTTCTTTTTTAATTCCTGGGAAATAAAAGGTGGGGATGTTGCCTTTGGGGGTGGGGGGGGGGGATGGGGGTAAGGGAGGGGGACATAACTGTCAATTCAGATTGTTTAAAAAATGAAGTATTGAATGTGTGTGCAGGGGGGTTGTAGCTCAAAAATGAGTAAGATGCTTTGTAGGCCGACACCCTATGGTCACATCATATTATCTTTTTTTTTTTTCTCTTTTCTCATTTATTTTTTCAAATATTTTTTTGCTTGCCAGTGAACACCTTTTATCTTACGGCGTTTTGCTGATCACTTCTCCCACATTAGGAAGCGCCTGGTTGCGCTCGGTTACGGTATAACCAATTTTAGTAATACCAGTATTGGTATATAGCTGGGGGGAGGGGGGGTTTCTTTAGAATTTTTTTTTTGTTTTGGGCCTCCAGGGTAACCATGTCACCTAGCCCTGCATGAGCGGTCCCAGGATATATGGTAACCACCCTTCATGTAAGAGGTTTAGCCACCCCAGAGAAACGGTCACGTCTTCTATCAGATTTAAAACACAGCCATTCACATACACACTTGTATAAAGTACTCGAAACCCATACTTGAGTAAAAGTAAAAGTGCTCGATCAAAAAGTGACTTGAGTAGAAGTGCTCTATCAAAAAGTGACTTGAGTAGAAGTACTAAAATATTCAACATTTTTTGTACTTAAGTATTGCAAGTAGTTTTTTAAAAAATGTTGCTACTCAAGTACTGAAAGTAAAAGTACCAGTAGTTTTTTTTTAAAAAAATTGCTACTCAAGTACTGAAAGTAAAAGTACAAGTATTGTGTTATGTAGTTATTAAAGAAAGAAGTCAAAAGTTTGAACATCATATTGTTTTTTATTATTTCAAATGATTAACCTAAAGGACAATCATAATTCCTTTGACTGTAACTTTTTGTAAACAAAAACAGATAAAGTATGTCCCTCCCTTTCACCTTTAAAGCATCCCTCCTTCTCTTCCCTGCATGTTTTTTTTTTCTCCACAGCTTATTGGTGCGCAAAATCATATATAAACCAATGTGATATACAATATATTCCAATAATGAAATAAAGGAAGAGTGTATGAAATCAAAGTCAATAAAAAGTCCATATATATAATGCCATAATACCATATATATGTGACAAAACAAGATGAATATATTTTCAAAGGTGCAGGAATCAAACAGGTGCTATTCCAAATAATAGGTGCAGACTCCCACCACCTTGTGGATTTCCCCCTTACCCGGCGGATGAAGGTAAGTGCAAAATAATATCCAAATAGACTCTTCCAGTGAAACAAAACTGCAAAACCTGTGCTCTCAACTTCCAGTGAAAAAAGCAAAATCAGCCTCTTACCAAAAAAAAGGTCTATGTACGCTTGTGACTCTCCTTGGTTGGGGGAGGTTCTCTTTCCCCTTAACAGCAGATATGTAGACCATTTTATTTATACATACAGTAGCATTGATTTTCGTATGCGCTGATTTACACGACATTATACACATTTTTTTGAACTTCATGAAACCTGCCATCTACTGTTCTGGCAGTGGTAATTTTTATAATGGTAACAAGTAACTATGCAGCACAAAAAAAAATATTGGAGTAGAAGTATTGAAATCATCGAAAAAATGTAGTGAAGTAAAAGTGGAAGTAGGATAAAAAAATTCTCCTCAGGAAAGTACAGATACCGCATTTCGGTACTTAAGTACAGTAGTGAAGTAGTTCTACTTAGTTACTATACATCTCTGTTCACATATGGCATTTTTACAGGAAACGTATTTTCGGAAAGATGCCATCCCCTGGCTATAGAATAGGGATTTCCCCTGGGTGTATCATGCTCCCTCACCAATACCCAAATCAAAAGGAGTGAGTATTCTCATATCTAAATTTCTTCCCCATGGTGTTTAAAGAGTTGCAGATAGACCCAGGTGGAAGATTTTTGTTGATTAAGGGAAGGGTTGGTCAGACAACGGTAACTTTATTAAATGTTTATTTGCCTAACTCAGATCATATATCTTTCTTACAGCAATTGATTCTGGTAGTTTTGGGGTTTCGGGAAGGGCACCTCGTGATGGGTGGAGACTTTAATTTTATACCTGAACCCCTCCTGGATTCTTCCAGGGGAAGTTCATGTATTTCCCATACCCAGTTACGCCGACTGCAGCAGGAACTGTCTCTCCTTGACCTGACTGACCCTTGGCGACTGATGCACCCAGGTGAGCGGGATTATACCTACTACTCTCCGACCCACAATGTCTACACTCGAATAGATCGAATTTTACTACCTCAAAGTGATCTCCCCTTGGTTATCTCCTCGCATATCGATTAATTTTCTATATCAGACCACGCTCCTGTCCCCGTAGTTATTGCATGGGAATCTGGACATGTAAAACCATGTACTTGGAGGCTCAATGAGTCATTACTCCAGGTCCCGGAAGTCAGGGTGGAGATAGAGTCTGCGATTTATAATTATTTTAAAGATAATATGTATGACTCACTATCCCCATCTGTAATCTGGGAGGGGCATAAATGCGTAATTCGTGGGGTCCTTATGCGAATAGGAGCTTGACGTAAAAGGGAACAGGAAAGTAGATTGACAGCCCTCTTCTCACGGATAGAATCTCTTAGTAAACAACACAAGCAATCCCTAGCTGCGGAAAAACTTGTCCCCTTAACTCAAGCCAGAGAAGAATTAAAATCGCCTCCTTTTTCAGAAGACGATTAGAGGTATGGCATGGGCTAGGAGACATTACTATGAATTTTCAAATACACCAGGTGCGATGCTTGCACGGGCTTTAAGGGGCTCGAGAAAGAGAACACGTATATCTCATATACAAACGCCTGGTGGATGAGAGGTTCACACCTCGTCTGCTATTTCGGACGAGTTCTATTCATTTTATCATTCTCTTTATAACATAACAACCCCTGAGAGAATAACTTCCCCTAGCGAGGAGAGGGAATTATCAGAGAACTACCTCCGAGAATCAGGAATGCCCACCCTTACAGCAGAGCAGGCATCTACCTTGGAAGGGGCAATTACTATTGAGGAATTATCATCTGCCCTCTCACAATCTAAACCCCATAAGGCCCCTGGACCAGATGGGCTCTCTTTGCCATATTACCAGCAATTTCTGGCATATTTAGGTAAACCCCTCCTGGAGCATTTTAATAATGTTGGAGAGGGTGCCATGTTTCCTATTGACTCTTTGAGGGCTTATATAGCCCTTATTCATAAAGAGGGGAAAGACCCTCAGCTCTGTGGCAGCTATAGGCCTATTTTCCTTTTAAATCGTGATACTAAATTGTTTGCAAAGATCCTTGCAAATCGTCTAGTGCCACACATCCCCCGCCTGGTGCATTTCGACCAGGTGGGGTTTGTGCCACATCGCGAGGCAAGAGATAACCCTATAAGGGCTATTGATCTGGTACACGAAGCACGGGTTTCACATACTCCGTTGGTATTATCTACGGATGCGGAGAAGGCTTTTGACAGGGTGGCCTGGAGCTTTATTCGAGCCACCCAGTCATATATAGGCCTGGAACCATGCATGCAGCAATGCATCCAGGCCCTATACTCTAGACCATCGGCAGCGGTACGAGTAAACGAATGGTGCTCGGATTACTTTCCAATCTCGAATGGCACCCGGCAGGGATGTCCACTATCACCTCTTCTATTTTAACGTTGCAACCCTTTTTGTGCTCAATACGTCGATCTAGCGATATTTCAGGCATTCGGGTTGTTGGCGATCAGCACAAGGTGGCCGCTTTCGCGGACTACCTTGTGTTTTTCGTCACCAACCCGATAATAACACTTCCAAACATCTTAGCTGCTATTAAAAAATATGGCATCCTCTCTAATTACAAGATTAATCTCACGAAATCAGCAGTACTCAATGTATCGACACCATTTCAGGAGGAACATGCTTTACGAGTCTCATTCCCATTTCATTGGGCTGAGGGATCATTAGCTTACCTGGGGATCCAGATTACAGCTGATCCAGCGGATTTATTTAGGAAGAATCATATCCCTATGTTGGGGATTGTGAAGAGACCTTCATATATGGCAATCATTAACCCTGACATGGTTTGGACGCTGTAGCGCGCTTAAAATGAACATCTTGCCCAGATTACTGTATTTATTGCAGGCATTACCGATTGCTGTTCCTATGTATTTTTTCAACAGATCCGGAAAATGTTTTGCGCTTTTATATGGGCCTCCAGATCCCCTAGGATCAGGCTTCAAGTCCTGTCCCTTCCAAAATCAAAGGGGGGAGTAGGCCTTTCCAGACATGCTCCGATATTACCGCGCCTCGCACCTCGTCTGTGTCTTGGACTGGCATTGTAATTTGGCCTCTAAGAGATGGGTGGGTCTGGAGATAGGTGCAGCTGGCCAGTTGACCCTCCCGGCCCCTTGGTCCTCCTTTTCGCCTATGGACCCTATCTTATCACACCCTACGATAGGTGCCACTCTACGGAATCTCGGAGAGTCCAACAACATCCAAAGATAGCTCCTGCGCCTTCCCCTCTTATCTCTATACTTGGCAACCCGGATTCCCCCCCGGGATGTACAAGTGCTAAGATACGTAGACTAGCCCAAATTGGAAAGATACGATTACTTGAAGTATGGCAGCAGGGCCCTGTGCCCACCCATGGGGAGATCGCTGCATGGCCCGGATTAGATCTGGACCACTTGAGTATCTATCAATTACGACATTTCCTCCTTTCTGTTGGACAAAGGGGCTATATACCAAGGGCTTTAACTCCTTTTGAATCTTTATGTCGAGCAGGGGATCCCCTCAAACTCTATCCCTATTCTATTCAATCTTGGTGGAGGAACGGGAGGAACAACAGCTATCGTTTTTATCTCAATGGGAGCAGGAACTTGCAATTACTTTGACGAAAACACAAAAGAATAAGATCCTAACACTGGTGCATAAATCTTCTATGGACTGCAAATATCAGGAGGTGGGATATAAAATATTAACTAGGTGGTACAGAGTCCCCGTGCTGATGCATAGGATGGGAGCAGATTGCTCAGACAGGTGTTGGCGTTGCGGGTCGGAGGCGGGTTCAATGCTCCACATTTTTTAGACTTGCCCCCTACTGCGACCCTTTTGGATTAAAGTTGCAGAAGTCATTAAGCAACTGACTGCAGTCGAGGTGGGAGACGATCCGGCGTATTGTCTCCTCCACCTCACGAGAAGTTCAATCCGCAGATATAAGATGTCCTTGACACTCCGACTTCTCAACGCTGCAAAGGCATGTATTCCAGCCATGTGGAGACAAACTCAACCTCCGGGAAGTAGATTATGGTACTCAAAAGTTAATGAGATTGATAAAATGGAGGAGTTAACTGCCACTTTAAAGAACTGGGAGGACCAGACTAGAGACAGATGGAGGACCTGGGTGAATTTCACTGGTACAGAGGCTTATCAATTGGAAGTAATTTAATGTGGCTCCTCATGGAGTGCACTAGATTTTTGTATTGGGCTACCCTGGATGCCATATTTTGAACTGTTTTTTTTTTTTTTTTCCTTTTCTTTGGGGTTAGTTTAGAATAGGCATTTTTCCAAGGCACAGAGATAGGCATGATGAGTGCCTTTCTAACTCGGATGACGATGATAGGAGACTTATTATGGAAAAATTCTCTCTCCCTTTTTTTTTTTTCTCTCTCCTTTCAATGATTTCTCACACCGCAATCAAATAAGGTTTTTTTTTTTTTTTACTTAGGGAGTTTGTATTCTTATCACGTTGTATTTGCATTTTTAATATTTTTTGACACAAGGAGGAAATCACAATGTGTATCATACGGTTTGAACACCCCCCTTTTTTTTTCCTTATCACAATGTTTAATATTCACTTTTTTTTTCACTGATCATGATGTGGGTTTTTATCCACATTTCTCCCTGACAAGCACAACTGTAGCACAACATTCAAAAAGAAGAGCAGGAAAATTGGCACAAACAAATTTAAAACAGGGTTCATACACATTTTCACCAATAAAATTCCATGACTTTTCCATGACTTCACGTAAATATTCATGACCTAATGTTTCATGAAATGTCTATGTATACATGTTAAATAAGAAGAAAATCCATGTCACACCCAGCATATTTTTACTAAAATAAATGACAATCTTTGTAGTGTACAGTACCTTTGCAGTTAGGCTTTTATTTCTGGATACAGCGTGACTCAAAATGGTCCCTTGTTTTACAGTGGATGAGATGGAAGCACCGCTGCCGCAGCTGGGAGCTGGTGTCACTTCAGGAGCACAGGGTTAAAAAGCCAGCGATCGGATTGGAAGCTGTCAAGCACGCAGCTGCAGACTGGTGGTTTGCACCTTTAGCGTGGCTAGACAGCGCTGCCTCTCCCATGTTCGAAATGTCAAACGTTTTACGACAAACACTGTACATTTAGCGGACATGATACAGGAGGTGGTCAGAGGCTGCGGACATGATACAGGAGGTGGTCAGAGGCTGCGGACATGATACAGGAGGTGGTCAGAGGCTGCGGACATGATACAGGAGGTGGTCAGAGGCTGCGGACATGATACAGGAGGTGGTCAGAGGCTGCGGACAGGATACAGGAGGTGGTCAGAGGCTGCGGACATGATACACGAGGTAGTCACAGGCTGCGGACATGATACAAGAGAAGGTCAGAAACTGTAGACATGATAGAAGATAGAAGAGCACAGGGGAAGCAGAGAGCACTGGAGGAGCTGAAGGGCACGGGGGGGGGGGGGGGGGTGAGGGTACTGGAGAGAATTAAGGGGGGGTTTGGAAAGCATTGCAGGGGGGTAGGAAGGCGCGGGGGGGAGCATGGAAAACCAGGGGGATGGAGAGCACAGGGGGAGAGGGGGGGGACTGGAGAGCACTGTCTGGGGGGAACTGGAAATCACTGAGGGGGGAGCCAGGGAGCTGGAGAGCACTGGGGGAGCCAGAAAGCATGGGGGGGAGATGAAAAGCACTGTGGGGAGCTGAAGAGCATCGGGGGGGCTAAGAGCATCGGGGGGGCTTAAGGGCACTGGGGGGCTTAAGAGCACTGGGGGGACTAAGAGCACTGGGGGGGCTAAGAACACTGGGGGGGGCTAAAGAACACTGAGGGGGGGGCTAAAGAACACTGAGGGGGGCTAAAGAACACTGAGGGGGGCTAAAGAACACTGAGGGGGGCTAAAGAACACTGAGGGGGGCTAAAGAGCACTGAGGGGGGCTAAAGAGCACTGAGGGGGGCTAAAGAGCACTGAGGGGGGCATTTTTACATTCAGCGTATAGCACTGGTACAGGTAGGTGTCCTTCCGGGTCCGCAGTTTGCCCTTACTGTCTGTCACTGGCCAGCAGTAGCAGCTGAGGAGATGACCCAATCAGGAAGGGGGGAGGGCCGGCTGCGGTTTGCCTGGAGACACTGTGACTGGCTAGCAGCAGCAGTAACAGCCGGGAGATTATCAACCAATGAGGCAGCAGAAGCGTCACTGGAGGGCGGGCCGGCCGCATGAACCTGATGACGCGGGGGTGCGGTAACCAAAACTGTTACTGCTGCTGCTAGCCAGTCACATTGTCTCCAGGCAAACCGCGGCCGGCCCTCCCCGCTGCCTGATTGGGTCATCTCTTCGGCTGCTGCTGGCCAATGACAGCACGCACATACCGCGGACTCGGAAGGACGCTAATACAGCGAAATGTAAATACAGTATGTGGCAATATAATTATAAAATAATTAAAATAATTATGCATCCGCTCCCCGCCCCTCCACAGTAATTTAATTCCATGACTTTTCCAAAACCTAGTGTGTTTCCTAATTTTCCATGACCTTTCCAGGCCTGGAAAGTGTCATCTAAAAATTCCAAAACTTTTCCAGGATTTCCAGGACCGTATGAACCCTGTTAAAAGGATTAAAAGAGGTGCATGGAAGCCAGCCAGCCCCCAGTCTTTAACATTGCTATTAGAGCATTGAGATACTATACCAGTCGTGGATGGAGGTGGGTTGGGGGAAGTTTGGGCTGCTCCCTCCCACCTGCCTCCTATCCACCCATTAGCAGCCATGTGCTCCCAGAGTGGAGACACTCAAATTTAAAAGTGTTAGGGACTGCAGATAAAACAGGGTGCCATGTCGTGGCTCTGCAGCTTACACATGCGTTTGCAAATGTGTGTCAACTAAACCCCTGTTCTTTATTTATATCGAGAGAGGTCTACTTGGTTGGTGGCAGACTGGAGGGGTGAGTACATCAGACTGGGGGCTGGCTGGCTTCCATGAACCTCTTTTAATCCTTTTCAATTTGTTTTTTTCTGATACAGGGATGGAGACGCTGGGTATACCTGCCGGTGTCTCACTTAAAGTCCCACATAGCCTACATGGTCTAGGAAAATTGGCAATATATATATATTTATCACGCTCACTCGGCGCTAGGGAGTTAAAATTGCGTTACCACAACTAAAAATTCATATAAAATCACATGAAATTATATACAATCAAATTACTCAGCTGCTGTTATAAAATCAAAAGAACATGGAAAAGGTGTGTGCATCTAATACCAATGGCAAATCACATGCATACACTTACAGCGCTACCACATGTATACAGTACTTTTAGCATGTGTATTGTGAATCATGGAGTGAAAGTCCAGCAAACAGGATCACTTGAAATAGTCCAAGTAGTATTCCTCCACAGGTCCTTAAATCTGGCATGCACCACCACCTCACCGGCGTGCCCCCCAAGAAGTGCCCACATATCTCCAGATGGGGGAAAAATACGCCAAACCGATGAACAATGAGAGCAGCCGAACCCCAGGACTCCTCTGAAACCCCAAATGGCTGATGCCTCGATCAGTCCTCACATATATCGTGTGACATGCATAGTGTAAATCCATACACAATCAGTTTATTGTTAAAAATTAGGCCCAAATATATTGCACTCACAATTATAAAAACAGAAAAGCTCATCAAAGTATATTCCGGTCCGGGCTACCGGAAAGTCATACCGTCCTGCACTCGTAGTCTGCATCCGCTGCTTGGATACCGACGAACTTCCTGGTGCCGGTCTGACGTCAGGCGCTCAGGACGTAACGTTGCTATGGTCACCGCGTGCTCACGACCTTGCGCGTTTTGTCACAGCGGACTTCTACGGAGGGCGTGAGCATGCGATGCCATCACTCCCATTTAGTAAGCGGCAGAAGCAGGCGGAAGTCTTCACTCATGGGCCCCAGAACTACTGGCAATGAGACCATTGAGTACCGACCATAATCTCCGCCCCCTTGTGACCGACCAATTTAATCATATGATCAAGGTCCATGGCTTTATATCCCTTTTCAACAAACCGTTTTTTAATGATCTCTGCCTGCTGGTAGAAATCATTATCTGTGGTACAATTCCTTCTTATACGAAGCAATTGTCCTTTTGGGATATTCTTAAGCCATTTACTGTGATGGCCGCTTTGAATAGGTAAGTATCCATAACTTGCTTTAAAATAGGCCCGTGTAACTAAACTCGAAGCCTGGATCATCACTTCAACGTCAAGGTAATAGATCACTATTTTATTCCAGTTAAATTCTAGTTTGATGATGTTAGAATTATTGTTCAGGTACTCAGCAAAATCTTGTAGTGACCTCTCTGAAAAAGAGGTTGTCTATGTACCTTTTGTAAACAATTAATTCTTCTCTCCCCGCAGCATGGATGAACCTATCCTCCCATCCCCCCATAGAGATTTGTGAGGCTAGGGGCGAACTTAGCGCCCATAGCCACGCCTCTTCGCTGGGAAAAGAATTGGCCCGTGTACCAGAAGTAGTTGTGTGACAAACAATATTCCAGTAAGTGGCCAAGGAATCTCTTTTGGGGGTCCGGGAGGTCATCTCTTTTGCTGAAGGCCCAATTTAGGCCTTCATCCTAAAGTGCATCCTCATGCTGGATAATTGTATACAGTGAGGATACATCAGCGGTTACTAGAAATATCTCACTTGTAGATGGCAGTGTGATCCCTCTCAGGGTCTGTAAAAAGTCCTTAGTATCCTTGAGATAGGATTTAACCTTGATCACACTGTCTTGCAAGAAGTGATCTAAGTATTGGCCAACTCTGGACGTAACAGAATCTATACTGTTCACAATGGGCCTACCCGGAGGTTTAAACTGATTCTTGTAAACCTTGGGTAATGTATAGATTGTAGGCACCCTACTAAAACTTGGAACGAGATAATGTTTTTCCTTCTTTGTGAGGATATGTTTGCGATATCCCCACTGAATTAAGTGGTCAAGATCTTTACGATACTGTAACGTAGGATCCCTGTCCAAAGGCTCATAAGTGGCCGTATCCGCCAACATTTCTGAGAGCTGATTTGTGTAGTACTAGTTTATCTAAGATAACCACACCCCCGCCTTTGTCGGCCGGTCTTATAATTACGTTTTTTCGCTGTTCTAGGGCCATCAAACCCTCTTGGATATATCTGGGATTAACGTCCTTTTTTGGTTGGATATTTTCCAGATCTTTGAGCACTAACTGCTTGAAGACCTCCACATGCTGGTTGGAGGGCTGGAAGGGGTTAAATAGTGATCTATTCTTCAGACCACTATCCTTACCCAATATCTGACATTGATTCCTATGATGGTCACTTCTTATCCCTTTACTCGGGTTGAGAAAATACCTTTTCAGGTTTATTTTGCGAATATATTTGTGGACATCAATGTACGTATCAAATTTATTAATAGGTTTATTAGCTGAGCACTTAAGCCCAGCATTCAGAATGTTAACCTCTTTATTGGATAAAGATATGTTGGCCAGATTGTAAATATCATTTAGTCGGTTTCCCTCCTTTTATTGTTGTGATTTTCGGCCTGCCCTGCAGCCCCTTGTTGTTGGTTTATATTTGACTCCTGTCGTTCTGAAGGGCGGTTCTCGTGAGGGGCTTGATTCCTCCAGTACTCCCCTTGAGGAGCCGGGGGGTCTCCCTCTCCAGGGCCTGCCCCCCCCTTCCCCATCTTCTTCCCCTTCCACCCCTCCAGAAAAAATGACGACGGTAAGGAGTCGTAGGACGGGGCTCCTCATAATGTGCTAATTCCTCAAACCTAATAAAGGAACTGGGTCAGAATTATATTATGGGTGTGACCCATATTGACCCCTCCTAGTAACACAAAAAAAGAGTTCAGGCGCTGATCCTAAGCACAATGTTCCTGTAATGTCCTTACCCAGAGGGTACAAAACTGTAATTACAATGTATATACTGCACCGCTGATCGCCTAATCCTTGACACAGGATGGTGTATGGAAAAGTTCAAACAAGAAAAAAGGATGGCGCTCTAGCGTGCATAAATAGAGTGAAATCACCCCAGATGAAGCTCACATGTGTAGTCTTAAAGAATTTTATTAAGCACATCCAGGATAAATTAAACAAATTGCATACTTTCCTGCCGGACCTTGAAGCCTCTGTGTCTCCTAGCTGTACTATGAAGAATCCCTGATGGAAGTCATGGGATACCGGTACCTCTAATCCCATCGGGATGACTTCCATCAGGGATTCTTCATAGTACAGCTAGGAGACACAGAGGCTTCAAGGTCTGGCAGGAAAGTATGCAATTTGTTTAATTTAACCTGGATGTGCTTAATAAAATTCTTTAGGACTACACATGTGAGCTTCATCTGGGGTGATTTCACTCTATTTATGCACGCTAGAGCGCCATATTGACCCCTCCCCCTATTCAGGGGTGAATCAACATATCTCTCCTCCTCCCTGACCATGTGGGGGATTTCCTTGTTTTACTGGAGGATTCTGGTTATTCCCTCCACGTTCATTCTGAACCTTTTTATTAATGTTCCCTTTTCTCCTCCCAGAAGTCTGGATTAAATAGTGTCACTTAAATTTTTTGTATATATATATATATATATATATACACACAAACACATAAATATATATATATATATATATATATATATACACACACAAATATAAATAAAAAAAAAAAATATATATATATATATATATATATATACACACACACACACACACACAAATATAAATAAAAAAAAAATATATATATATATACATATATACATACATACACGCACATAAAACATAAAAAATGTTTTAATAAATGTTTTAATCCCCTTCGGAGTGAGCGCTTGGCTGAATTGTTTGTTTGGAGTGTTGCGGATACACACATATATATTATATATACACACACACACATACACACACATATACATACTGGATTTTTGACTTACCGTAAAATCCTTTTCTCTTAAGTTCATTGACGGACGCAGTTCTATTATCCATATCAGTAGGGTATACTGCCCCCTACAGGAGTAGAAACCTAGGCAAAAAAAAAAGTTCTGGGTACGCCTATGGGCAGTCCCGGAGTCTCCAAGGCTAAACCTAGCCAACCAGGCAACATAGGACTCATCAGAAAAAAAGATGAGGCCCACCTGAAACAAACACCAAGGAAGGCCAAAAGCCCTCCAGACTGCAGCCAGCAAAAAAAAAAAAAAAAAATCCACCTCATTACCACCTTTACCTCAATTTGGTAAAAAGGTGTCAACAGACAACCAGGTAGCCGTCTTGCAATCTGAGCACAGATGCCTGTATAGCGAAAAGCCTAGGAAGCACCAGGCGCCTGAGTAGAATGCGCCGAAACAGGGACAGGTAGGACCTGACCCTGAATTGAATAAGCCTGCACCACTGACTGTCCAACCCATCTGGAAACAGTCGCAGCAGACGCAGGCAACCCTGTTCTTGGGCCATCCGTGAGTACAGAGAGCGAACCTGACTTACGAAACGACTCAGGAGTCACCAAGTACACCTTGAGTGCCTGAACTCTATCCAGAGCATGCAACGCACATTCCTTAGGATGCGGTGGCTTAGGACACAAGATGGTAATACAATGTCCTCGCAAAAGTGAACACTAGAAACAACCTTCGGAGGGAAGGACGGATCCGGACGAAGTACCACTTGGCACCATGAACCAACATATAGGGAGGACGACAGGACAATGTCGCCAGTGCCGACACCCTGCACGCAGAGTGACAGCAACCAAGAAGGCCACCTTCTGTAATAAAGGTAGGCAGGGGATACCCTCGATACTCGCAAACAAGAGGGTCTTAAAGAACAGACTGCACAAAATCAAGGTCCCCAGTTGGTGACAGAGGTCGAACCAGAAGAACCTAGTGTCGCACGCCCTGGAAGAAGTTACGCACCAGGGAACAGGCAGCAAGCGGCCTTTGGAAGAAAATTGCCAAAGCCGAAACCTGACCCTTGACAGTACTCAAGGCCAACTTTTAATTAACCCCTGTTGAAGGAAGCCAAGATCTGGGCAACCAAGTAAGAGCGAGGGGGAGCCCAAGGAGACTCACACCACGCAATATAAGACTTTCACGCATGATGAAAAAATCATCATAGAAGATGCTTCCCACGCTTTAAGCAGGGTGGAAATCACTGAAGCAGACAATCCTCTGTCCTTCAACACCTGGCTTTCAACAGCCAAGCAAGGACCGTAAAGCCAGATGGGACATTGGCCCTGGAGAGAAATCCTCCCTGAGAGGACTTCTCCAAGGAGCGTTAGCGGCTAGCCTGATCAGGTCGGCGTACCAAGCTCGGCGGGGCCAGTCCGGAGCCACGAGAATTACCGAAATCGCTTCCGCCTCGATCCTGCAAAGGATTCTTGGCAGCACCTTAAGAGGATAGGCAGACAGCAGCTTATACTGACCTTGGGCCATCCGTGAGCACTCTCATACGACCATGCTGACATCAGCCTTGCGCAGGTGACCATGCCAAACTTCTCAGCATCGTTCATGTTGAACCTAGCGATGTTCTTGCCTATGACAGAACTCATGGTGCCACCATTGCACCCACCAGAGGGTCCCGGGGCGAGCCACAACCTTTGCACTATCCTGTAGATGCAATGCCAACAGGTCCTCGTCTGGAGTGCCCCCAAAGAAGGCACAACTGCTGGAACACCTCCACATTAAGGGACCATTCCCCTGCATCCAAGGCCTGTCGACTGAGGCAATCCGCCTGCCAATTTTTCCACACCTAGAAAAGGGAACAGCAGAGAGAGCTGGAACAAGGCGCTCAGCCCAATGAAGAATGGTCACTTCCAAGGCCGTAAGGACACCCTTGGTGAAGGACATAAGCCACGGTCGAGACGTAGTCGATTGAACGGAACCATCAAAGGGCCAGTAGGTCCAGAGCCTAAACTGCCCCACAGAGTGCTTGCAAACGATCCGGGGACAGGCGTAAATTGTAAGGGAAAACCTTACCGGAATAAAACGGATCGAAACTCGATCTTGCAACTGGACCGCATAACCTCCTGAACCCAGCTGCCTGGGATCCGGGCCAGCCGCAGGTCCGACAACCGGCAAGGACGCCCCACCCCCTAAATGGGTGTGAACGCACCTTCAGGCCGAGTAGGCCTTGTCCGCAGGTCTGAAAAAACTGAATTTTTGTAAAATCTTACCTGTAAAATTCCTTTCTCTGAGTCCTCCGACAGTCGCCGCCACCTCTAAGTCATCACTGTTGGGTATTGACTTCCCATCCGCGGGAATAGCTAGGCATATAGACTTAGTCCAAAGACAAAAGGCATTAGCATATACACACCCATGGGGGTTGTCCCATCTGGTCAATACCCCCCTGCATCACCACTCCCAACTCAGTTTGGTAGCATAGCAGTAGGTAATAACCCCAAAAGAGGGGCGGGGCGGCGACTGTCGGAGGACTCAGAGAAAGGAATTTTACAGGTAAGATTTTACAAAAAAATGGATTTTTGTAATATCTTACCGTAAAATCCTTTTCTCTTAAGCTCATTGACAGACGTAGTCCTCCTTGATTAATATCAACTCGGGTTATACTGCCCTCTACAGGAGTAGGACTAGGCAGAAAAGAAAAACGTTCTGGCCACACCTTAGGGGCAGTCCCAGAGGGTATATCCTCTCTCTCTCTGCTACAGGAAGTCAGTTATGTCACAAAGTGTTTAGAGAATTTAACCCAACCCAACTCAAAAACAAAGGGGCGGGTACTACGTCTGTCAATGAGCTTAAGAGAAAAGGATTTTACGGTAAGATCTTACAAAAATCCATTTTTCTCTGTCGCTCATTGACAGATGTAGTCCTTCTTGATTAATATCAACTCGGGACGTCCCAAAGCAGTGCCACAAATGAGGGGTGGGAAAATGGAAATCAAAATCCAATCTAGAAGGCCCAACCGGTGCCAACTAGAAGTTTTAAAGGCTCATCAATCAACTTTATAAAATTTTGTAAAGGTATGCACCGACGACCAGGTAGCCGCCTTGCACACCTGGACCACTGACGCCTGATGGCGGTAGGCCCAGGAAGTACTGAGCGCTCGAGTGGAGTGCGCCTTAACAGGGAACGGAGGATTCCGACCCTTAATAGAATAAGCCTGACTTCGGATGAAGAACTACCTTATCCCTATGAATCACCAGATATGGGGAATGACACGATAATGCAGCCAGTTCTGACACCCTGCGTGCAGAAGTGATAGCCACCAAGAAGGCCACCTTCTGGGATAATGTAAGCAAGGGAATCTCCCTAATATTTTCAAAGGGAGGTTTCTGCAGAACCGACAACACCAAATTAAGATCCCAGGGCGGTAAGGGCGAGCGCAATGGCGGAGCCAAGTGCCACACCCCCTGGATGAAATTCCGCACCAAGGAACGAGTAGCCAGAGGCTTCTGAAAGAAGATTGCTAACGCTGAAACCTGACCCTTGATAGTGTTCAAGGATAGTTTCTGCTCAACCCCCTTTTGCAGAAAAGCCAAGATTCGGGTCACCAAATAGGTACGTGGGGGAAATCCCAAAGATTCACACCACGCGATATAAGCCTTCCATGTGCGATAATAGACTTTGCTGGAAGTCGCTTTCCTTGCTTTAATTAGAGTAGGGATAACTGAAGCTGACAATACCCTGTCCTTCAGTACCTGGGTCTCAATGGCCAGGCCGTTAAAGCAAGCGACTGTAAAGCACGATGGAAGATCGGTCCTTGAGACAGCAGATCCTCCCTGAGAGGAAGTCTCCAAGGAGCGTCCGCGACTAGTCTGCCCAAGACGGCGTACCCGGCTTGACGAGGCCAGCCCGGAATTACCAGGATAATTGGAATTCCCTCCACCTCTATCCTGCAGAGAAATCTCAGCAGCAACTTGAGAGGGGGGAAAACATACAGTAGCTGATACTGCCCCTACGGGGCGTTCAGCGCGTCTGCTGTGTCCGCTAGAGGATCGCGGGTGCGAGCTACCAACTTCCGCGGCTTCCTGTTGAGCAGACATGCCAACAGATCCACCTCCGGGATGCCCTATTGAAGACACAGCTGGTGAAATCCTTGGTGATCGACCTAAGTCACCACCATGGCATTGTCTGACTGGATCCGAACCAGGCTGCCCTAGAGCTGCTTGGTCCAGGCAATCAGACCAAGTCTGATCAGTTCCCACACTTTTATCAGAAACTTGATTCCTATCGGAAGTGATGACTTCTCCTGGCTGAGCTTTAGAGACCGGAGTCACCGGACCAGAGACTCCCTGGTCCGCTCGCTCAACCGGATCAGATTCCTGGAGGGAACTGGGAATGATCTTTGGAAAAAGTAAAGAAAACGTTCTGCTCAAGGAACGGGAACTACCGCACCCTGTAGCATATGAATGTTGGCAGGGAAGAATTGCACCGGTAGAAGTGATCGACCCTCGATCTTGTATCCTGATCGTATGATCTCCTGAACCCCTTAGTCCGGGATTCAGGAAGGCCCTGGATCTGAACACCGGTGAAGACGTCCCCCCACCCATGAGCTGGGTGGGGGCGCACCTTCAGGCTGTATTAGTTTTATCTTCAGGTTTGGCTGAGTCGGCCTTTTGTTTACCCAACCAGCGCCCTTTGAAACCTCCTGAAGGGACTTTGCCCTTCACGCTCGCCCCGGCGGAGCGAACGAACCTTTTATGAGCGGAAAAGGAAGGTCCTCGCCTGTTACGAGGTCCTTTAGCTTTAGCAGTCTGCGGCAAAAAAGTGCTCTTGCCCCCAGTGACATCCTTTATGATCTCATCTAGGGTGGCCCCAAATAGGCGATCCCCCTGAAAAGGGAGATTAGCCAAAGCTTTCTTCAAACCTTGATCCGCCGACCAACACTAACCACAGCACACGTCTGAGGACTACAGCTGACATCGATGCATGCCCTAACAAGGGAATAGCATCCAGGGCTGCGTCACAGACGAACTGTAGTCCTCGTATAATTTGCTCCATCAAATCAGACGCTGCCGGGGGGGATACCTCTCCCCTTTAAGTCATGGCGTAGCAATTTTGCCCATTCTGTCAATGTTTGTGAAACTAAACCAATGGCAACCACTGGTCTAAAGGTTGACCCTATCAGGGAAAAAACAGTGCGGGATTCCGCTTCCACTTTTCGATCCACCGGATCCTTAAAGGATGGAGCGTCCTCCAACGGGATAACAGTGGCTTTATTTAGTCTGGAAATCGGTGGATCCACCACTGGTGGTACCGTCCATTTTTTAATGAGGGATTCCTCAAACGGATAGCGTCTAGCAATGCATTTGGAAATAGTAAGGATTCATTTCGGAGTATCCCATTCCTCTTTAAGTTTATTACCAAAACATTTGGGTAAGGGAAAAACCTTCGACGTCTCGGTAGGCTTACTAGTACCAAAATTAATTTCCATCTCGGTTACTTCTGCTGGTGTAACCTCAAGTCTTAAGGTTTCCCGGACAGACAACTAGTGCGTCCACCAACGCTTCTTCTTGTGCTATGGCGGAGGTAGAAACATCCTCCTCACTATCTGAGACATTACCTGAGACAACAGCCCCAGCAGGGGGACCTGCAGCTGCAATGACCATCTCAGAATCTGAATCTGAAGTATCAGATGAAATAGGGGTAGGCGGGGGTCGCTGTCTTGACCCCCGTCCCTGACAGGCCATCTCCACCCGGGATACCAAAGACTCCAAAAATGCTGATAATGCATCAATACTCTGTGAGGAACTGGAGGGTCCTGCAGCCACCTCGAGGGGATCAGGTGGGGATACATGTGTGGCAGGGTCCATGATTATACAAGACACTTGCCAAGAAAAATAAAAATTGCAATTTTTAAAAAAAAGAAAACTTTTTTTTTTTTTCTTTTAGTCCCCCACCGCCGCAGCGCCCCTCAGTGTTACCTGCTTTTGGACCCCACAGAGAGAGAGAGCCCAAGGCTCGCCACCTGATGCTCAGAAGTTTCTATTCAACCTGCTTCCAGCACTGTCCGTTACAGACAGGAAGTTTTTGGCTTGCTTTCCCGGGTAAAGGAGGCGGCTCCGCCTCTTTACACGCCTTCCGGCGCCTCCCAATTACTCCACGAGGTGTTTGGTTACCTCAAACATGGCCGCCCCCATGCTGGAGACACGAGGCTACGCCAATATGGCGGCCCCGTGCGATCTGTGGGAAAATGGCGGCGGCCTGTGGAGGATAGCGGCGGCTTGTGCAAGGTAGCAGCGGCCTGCGGGACGTGTGCGCTCGGCCTGTGCGGCCTGCGGGAGGTAGTCCTCGGCCTGTGCGGCCTGCGCCGGCTTATGGAAGGATGGCGACCTGCGGATGCTGTATCCAGGCATAGGCATCGGCCTGTATAGTGTCAGGTAGGATACTATCACCTCTATACCTCAACAGTAATGCCTTTTTGCAGTCTGCCACTGACTACAGTCATCTCCCTTACAGTGTCATATAGTGACTATAGATAGTCAGCTCCCAAACCAAGCTTTTAAGAGGGGGATTAATGACACCTGTTAGGATCACGTCCATCCATCCCAGAGAGGGGCCCGCGTCCACCAACAAACCCGGCAAGGGGAGAGGGGGAACATTTTACTCACCATACCGGAACCAGGCGGGCCCAACTCCTGACAGAACCCCTCTCCACCGGAGAGGGGGGCTGTCGACCAATCTGGACGCCGTGACTCTGCTGGTCATTGGCGTCCAGGCGAGACGTTTAACTCGCAGGGTCAGTCCCCGTCCAGTGGGACTATGTCGCGGCCGACCCAGCGCGGAGCTATGGCCTGCGCGCGCTCGCAGGCTGAACTGGGGTGACCACTGGATCTCAACATCCAGCCCGTCGCCCAGTTTCAGCGTACTTGCTTGAAGATATCACAGGAACACTGGAGAAGAAAAGCTGCCTAAAAAAGTATTTCTAAAAAATCTTGCCAGGACAAAAGATCCCAGCAAGGAACTTAGGTCCTTACTCCTAACTAGACAGAAAAAAACTGACTTCCTGTAGCAGAGAGAGAGAGAGAGGATATACCCTCTGGGACGGCCCCTAAGGTGTGGCCAGAACATTTTTCTTTTCTGACTAGTCCTACTCCTGTAGAGGGCAGTATAACCCGAGTTGATATTAATCAAGGAGGACTACGTCTGTCAATGAGCGACAGAGAAATTCCGTTTTCTCTTACGTCCTCCGACAGTCGCCGCCACCTCTAAGTCATCACTGTTGGGATGTCCCAAAGCAGTATAGACATAAGGGGTCGGAGACGCAACCGTAGAAAAAGCAACGCAGTACCCACATCAGAGAAAGGAACCTTACAGGCACTGTAAGAGAACCAACTGTGCAACAGAAAAAATACGCTCAACAGGAGCAATAGCCCAGGAAAGCAAATGCCAACAGCCAGGGACCCAGAAACAAACAAGGGTCCATCGTGGCACTGCCGCACTGAGAACTTTGCGGCCAAAGGAAGCATCAGCCAATGCCCGAACGTCTACTTTGTAGAATTTGGAAAACGTGTGCACCGACGACCAAGTCGCAGCCTTGCACACCTGGGCCACCGAGGCCCAATGCCAATAGGCCCAGGACGCACTCACAGACCTGGTAGAGTGCGCCTTAATGGGGAACGGCGGAACCCGTTCCTTCAAGGCGTAAGCCTGTTCAATGGTCTGTCTGATCCATTTGGCGATAGTGGCTGCAGACGCAGCCATGCCCTTCCGAGGTCCCTTGGGAAGGATAAAGAGGGAATCCGTCTTCCGAAAGGACTCCGTAGACGACAGGTAAACCCTGATCGCCTTGACAACATCCAAGGAATGCAGAGCAACCTCCTTAGGATGCTTAGGCTTCATACAAAGCGAAGGCAGGACAATGTCCTCATTAATGTGGAACTCAGAGACCACCTTAGGAAGAAAGGAGGGATGCGGACGCAAAACCCCCTTATCCCGGTAAATCACCAAGTACGGAGAACGGCAAGATAACGCTGCCAGTTCAGACACCCTGCGAGCCGAAGTGATCGCCACCAAAAAGGCAACCTTCTTAGACAGCAGAGGCAACGATATTTCCCGAATGTTTTCAAAGGGAGCAAGCTGTAAGACGGACAGAACCAAGTTCAAGTCCCACGGAGGTAAGGGCTCCCTCCTGGGAGGAGCCAAATGTCGCACACCTTGAATGAAGGTGCGAACCAGAGAGTGAGACGCCACAGGGCGTTGAAAAAGAATAGCCAGTGCGGACACCTGGCCTTTGATCCTGGCCAGCGCCAGGCGCTGGTCCACCCCAGACTGGAGGAAGGCCAACACTCGGACCAGAGTTTTATAAAGTGGAAGGATTATAGATAAGACTATAATCCTTCCACTTTATAAAACTCTGGTCCGACCGCATCTGGAGTCCAGTTCTGGTCACCAGTCCTCAGGAGGGATGTGTTGGAGCTGGAGAGAGTCCAGAGAAGGGCAACTAAACTAATTAGGGGATTGGAGGACCTGGACTATGAAGAGCGTCTACAATCACTCAACTTATTCTCCCTGGAGAAGAGACGTCTGAGGGGGGACATGATAGCAATTTATAAATATCTTAATGGGGATCCCAGCTTAGAAAAAAAGCTGTTCATTCGAAGGGATTGCATGAGGACTCGAGGGCATACAATGCGATTAGAGGAGAAGCGTTTTAACCTCAGGCAACGCGGGGGGGTACTTTACTGTTAGGGCAACAAGATTGTGGAATTCTCTACCACAAGAGGTGGTTTCTGCGGGTAGTATGGTGGCTTTCAAAAGACTCTTAGACTTACATCTCAAGGATCAGAACATTCAGGGGTATGTGAGATGATTACAGCCACACACACCTACACAGGTTGAACTAGATGGACTATTGTCTTTATTCAACCTCACCTACTATGTAACTCTGGACACCGAGTACGAGCGAGGGGAGAACCAGGTGAAATAAGCCTTCCAGGTACGGTAATAGATTTTACCAGAGGAGGTCTTCCTAGCCTTGACAAGGGTAGGGATGACCTCAGAAGAGAGGCCCCTGTCCCTCAGGACGTGGGTCTCAACAGCCAGGCCGTTAAAGCCAGCGACTGTAAAGCAGGATGGAAGATCGGACCCTGAGACAGGAGATCTTCCCGCATTGGCAGCCGCCACGAAGGCGCCACTGCCAGGTGAACAACGTCGGCGTACCAGGACCGGCGTGGCCAGTCCGGCGCCACCAGAATCACCAGGTGCGGTTCCAAGGCCAACCTGCGGAGGAACCTGGATAGCAACTAAATCAGAGGAAAGGCATACATCAGACTGATGCCAAGGGGCTACCAACGCATGCGAGGCGTCCACCAACGGATCGCGCGTTCTAGCCACGAACCTTTCTACCTTTTGGTTTAGCCGGGATGCGAACAGATCCACGTCCGGGGATCCCCACCTCGCACACAGCATTTGGAAGACCTCCGGGTGTAGGGACCATTCCCCCTGGTACAGGGTCTGGCGGCTCAGATAGTCGGCCTGCCAATTTTCCACACCCGGAATGTGAACTGCTGAGATCGCCGGGACATGAGTCTCGGCCCAAGACAGAATGTCGGTCACCTCCCGGGCCGCTCAAGCCCTCCTGGTGCCCCCCTGGTGGTTGATGTAAGCCACCGCAGTAGCATTGTCCGTCTGTACGCGGAACAGGCAGGCCCCGGAGACGATCCGACCACTGGAAGAGGTAGAGTCTGATCGCCCGCAATTCCAGTACATTTATCGGGAGGGAGGACTCCTCGTCCGACCAGGTGCCCTGGGCAGACAGGTTGCCCAGGACTCCACCCCAGCCTGACAGGCTGGCATCCGTGGTAACCACCGTCCACACCAACGGATGGAAGGACTTGCCTTCCGCCACCGACGGGGACTGGAGCAACCACAGAAGAGCCAATCTGGTCTGACGACTCAAGGAGACACACAGATCCAGGGACTGAGGCAGTCTGTCCCACCTGGCCAGGATCTCGGTCTGGAGAACCCGCGTGTGGAACTGAGCAAAGGGTATCGCCTCGAAGGCTGAAACCATCAACCCCAGGCCCCGCATACAGGTCCTGAGTGACGAGGACGGGCTGTCCCTGAGGGACCTGATCTCGTCCCACAAAGTCCGGAGCTTGTCCTCCGGCAAGAACACCTTTGCCTGAGCAGAGTCCAGAATCATTCCCAGGTAGGGAAGACGAAGCGATGGAGACAACGTCGATTTCTGAACGTTGATGGTCCATCCGAACTCCTGGAGCGTCTGTACCGTGGTGGACAGGTCGCACACAAGGTCCTGGCTGGCACAGGTAACCCAAGACCGCAATGCCCTGAGCCCTCAGTAGGCCCAGAACCGGCGCCAGCACCTTGGTAAACACCCTTGGAGCCGAAGCGAGACCGAAAGGTAACGCCACAAACAGGTAGTGGTCCTCTGAGATAGCAAAACGAAGGTACCGCCGATGACCCTCGAAAATGGGGATGTGCAGGTACGCATCCTTCAGGTCTATTGAGGCCAGGAATTCCCCTGGACTCAAGGAGGCCACCACCGAACGGAGAAACTCCATACGGAACTTCCGAACACGCACGAAGCGGTTCAGCGCTTTTAGGTCCAGAATAGGACGCACTTTGCCCTCCTTTCTGGGCACAGTGAACAGATTCGAATAAAATCCCCGAAACCTGTCCCGATGAGGCACCGGGACAATCACTCCCTGAGCAAGAAGGTCCTGCATCGCTTGGTGCAAGTCCTGCAGACGCCCCGGAAGCAGATGAAGATTGGAGGGAAAAAATCTGTCCGCCGGCCGGGAAAGGAATTTGATCTTGTATCCTGATCGAACGATTTCCAGAACCCACCTGTCCGATATCCGGAGCAACCAAGGTTGGAGGAAACCACCCAAACGTCCCCCCACCCCTGAGACGGGTGAGGGCGCCCCTTCAGGCAGAGGCGGATTGACCTGCCGCGCCGGCATTGCCGGACTTCTGCTTACCCGCCCAGGGCTTCTTCTGACTGCCTTGTGCCTTAAAGGGCTTGCCCTTGGATTGGGTCCGAAAGGCACGAAAGGACCCCTGATTGGATCGGGGCGCAGAACCCCGCTTGCCCCGAAAAGGACTTGTTCTTCGGGTTCTGGGGCAGCATAGTGCTCTTGCCCCCCGTGACGCCTTTTACCAGGGTGTCCAACGCCTCGCCAAAAAGGCGAGAGCCAGCATAAGGAAAATCAGCAACTGTTTTCCGCGAGGACTGGTCAGCCGACCAGCTCTTCAGCCATACCAGTCGTCAGTTCAGCACCGCGACACTAGAGAGGCGAGCCACTAAGGGGGCCTCATTCAAGGCCGCATCACACAAATACATGACTCCTTGATGGATCTGATCCACCATTTCCAGCCGGGCAGGCGAAACACCATCAGACACGAGATTGCACCTAAGCATCTTAGTCCAATCAGCCACCGCCTGAGCCACCAAAACGGACGCGAAAACGGGTCTGAGCAACGAACCCGCCACCGTATAGGAATGGCGAGCTAGAGACTCCAACCGCCGGTCCATGGGATCCCGGAAAACCGGGGTATCCTCAGTAGGAACCAAGGTAGCCTTGTTCAGCATGGCCACAGTGTGATCTACCTGTGGAGGCACACACCATTGTGATGCGGTGCAAACGGATAAAGCAATTTGAACCGACTAGGCACCAGGAATGGACGTTTCAACGTGCGCCACATTTCATTAACAGTGTAATGAAATTCTGCTGGGTAGGGAAAAACCTGCGCAGACTTACGGGTCCTGTGCGTCCCAAATGAGGACACAACGCCCGGAGGACAGGGCTCATCTTCCAAATGTAAGGTTTCCTTAACAGAAACAATCAACT
Source organism: Pelophylax lessonae (assembly GCF_965119305.1). NCBI lineage: Eukaryota > Metazoa > Chordata > Amphibia > Anura > Ranidae > Pelophylax > Pelophylax lessonae. The sequence continues at coordinate 139,837,344 of NC_138777.1, forward strand.
CATCCATGGTCGCCCATTCTTCGGGTGACCCCGGGGAGGAGGTATCAACCCCCTCCATCTCAGCCTCCCCCTTGGACCCCGGGGGGTCCAGGGATGAGCGGGACCCTGAAAAGGGCACGCTCGCAGCAGCAGCCATATCCCCATCTGAATCAGAAGAAAGACAGTCTGGGCCTCTTTTTCGCAGCACGTTCAGCCATCAGCATTTACATATTTGCCACTAAAGTCGCTACTACAGCGGCCAAATCGGGTCGCAGCGGAGCCACAGGAGAACTGGGGCCCCCCACTAAAGCTGGAGGAAACTTGCTTTCCTGAGAATCCATGGCTCAAGTTATCAGAAACAAACTACAGTGCAAAAAATGGTGTACTGTCCCCTTTAAGAACGCTGCAGTGTGCGCAGCCCACCGCTACTGCAACAGTGATGAAAGACCCCCAAAGGAGAAAAGAAACTGAGCCAGAAGCGATATACAGAGGGAAGTATGAGAGTGATAACCTGCAGAGCCCGCAGAGCGTTGCTACCAGTGTCCTTGCTGTTGATGGAATGCTGCTGGAGAGGGCTGGACTACAAGCCAGACCCCAGGGAAAATGGCTGCCCCATAGGGAAGCATTGGAGGCTACGCCAAAATGGCCGCTGACATGCGGCCGGACCGATCGTTCCACCGCCCACAAAATGGCGGCGGATGGTGCCAAAATGACATGCAGGAGCGCCCCAGAGGAGCTACAAATGTGTGCCCATAGCAAAGATGGCGGACCGCGCGAAAATGCACCGCTGCGGTCGCCGCACAGTCATAAACGTCTGCACCCCCAACAAAGCACCTATGGTGACACAGGGACAGGGACCCCCGGCAACATACAGATCTGCACAAGCGAACCCCGCAGGGATCGCACAGGGAGTCACACAGGCACAGACATGGGGACACACAGCAACACAGACTGCCACCCCAGACAGAGGCCCCACACAGAAAGGTACTTACCTGTACCAGATGGCGTGGGGAGCCTCTATGCATGGAAAATCTGTCCTCATCTGACAGGGAGTGCCGTGAGCCAGGGACATGACGCTGCAGCACCGCAGACAAGTCCTGTGAGGTAGCCACCTCACGGCTGCATCCCTGTAGCGAACAGGGATGGGTCGTTCGTAATGCCAGGGCGAAACATAGCTGAACGCTGGATGGCGGGCTGGGGGTCCATCTGACCCTCTGTGCCCTGGAAAACCAGGGCGGTCAGTCCGAATCCCAGCACCGCATGATCCATCTTCATCCGAAGAGAAGACTAACACTAGAGCTGACAAAATAAACAGCTAGTAAAGCAAGAGAAAAAACTGACATTTTCAAAGAAAATCAAATAAAAGATTAGGAAGGCTGAGACTGAAGCCCCAGCACAAGGGAAGCCTGACTATTCCTGACGCTAGGCAGATTAAAACTGAGTTGGGAGTGGTGATGCAGGGGGGGTATTGACCAGATGGGACAGCCCCCATGGGTGTGTATATGCTAATGCCTTTTGTCTTTGGACTAAGTCTATATGCCTAGCTATTCCTGCGGATGGGAAGTCAATACCCAACAGTGATGACTTAGAGGTGGCGGCGACGGACGTAAGAGAAAAAAAACAATCTCTTGTTCGCCAGACCAGGGTAGTTTGGAACCTCCCGAGGAAGTCTTGAAGGACTTCGCGGCATCAACTGTCCCCGAGGGACGAAGAAACTGAGCCAAAAGGGAGGAACCCCGTCAGCGACGAAGCCCCTTACCCTCGTTAGCCTGTGGAAGAAAAGCAATCTTCCCCCCGTGAGACCCCTATATAATGTCATCCAGGGCAGCGCCAAACAGGCGATCCCTCTGAAAAGGGAGATCCATTAAGTCCTTCTTTAAAGTTTGATCAACAGACCAACACTTCGGTCAAGTATACGCCGGACAACCACCGCCAAAACCGACAGGTGACCCATACAAAGGAGCCACGTCCAGCGCGGCATCACAAATTGCAGCCCCTGCGCCAGCTGGTCCAACAGCTCCTCCAGGGAAGGAGGGACTTGCTCCACACCAAGTCACGGCGTTGGAATTCTGCCCATCAGGCAGAGTCTGCGTGGTAAGGGCAAACAAACACTGTTACCAGTGCAGACTCCGCCAGGGAGTACAGATCACAGGCCACAGCCCGCGTAATTCTATCCCCCAAGTCCTTAAAGGACGGGGATTCCTCCACCGGAACAACAGTAGTCCTATTCAGCCTAGAGACCGTACGTCCAAAGGCGGAACAGTCCTCAGTACAAGAGACTCCCCCAAAAGGGTAACGTCTAGCAGCCGCTTAGACATCCCAGGGGAACATCTCAGATGGTCCCATCCTACATGAGCATGCTAGCAAAATAAGCTGCTCCAAATGGTATGCGAGTGCCAGATGCTACCTGTGCCCTAGGCGCAGCCGCCGCTGCATCCTCAAAATTGCAGGGTGTCACGCATCGAAACCGCCACTGCGTCCACCAGCGCCTGTATCAAGCGCGGCAGGGGAGGTAGAAATGTTATCATCACCATCCAAGGAAGACAGGGCGCGAGGTAACAGACCCGGCAGGGAGGCCCATGTCTGCAGCGGCTGAGTCAGACTCAGAATCCGAGACATCAGATGAGGCAGGGGTAGGTGGAAAAAACGTTTCAGCGTGCCTCCCACCTCCACCCGGGCGCAAATGCTTCCTGAACTGCCGAAAAAGCATTGATGGACAGTGGAGATCTGGAATGCCCTGCAGCCTCTGTGAGGGGGTCAGGTGGGGACACATGGCCTTCAGGGTCCATACTGAACCTGAGGAACCCGCCAGCAAGATTTGCAAAAAAAATGACAAAAATCGGATTTTTGTAAGATCTTACCGTAAAATCCTTTTCTCTTAGCTCATTGACAGACGTAGTCTTCTTGATTCACAAGAACTGGGTTATGTTGTCTCCGCAGGAGTAGGACTAGGCAGAAAGAAAAAACGTTCTGGCTCCACCCTAGGGGCAGTCCCAGAGGGTATATCCTCCCTCTCTCTGCTACAAGGCATCAGTTCTGTCACAAAGCAGCAACAGAGAATTTAACCCAACCCAACTCAATGATAGAGGGGCGGGTACTACGTCTGTCAATGAGCTAAGAGAAAAGGATTTTACGGTAAGATCTTACAAAAATCCGATTTTCTCTGTCGCTCATTGACAGACGTAGTCTTCTTGATTCACAAGAACTGGGACATCCAGAAGCAGTGCCACAAATGAGGGGTGGGATTGACAGAAATCAAAATCCAATCTAGAAGGCCCAACCGGAGCCAACCAGAAGTATCAAAGGACTCATCGAGTAAACAGATGAGACCTACCCCACAAATCCTCGAGGTAGACCAACAGTCTCCTCAAACAGTGGCCTGCAGGAACCTTGCGGCCAGAAGAGGCATCTGACGATGCCATCACATAAACCTTATACAATATTGTAAAGGTATGAACCGACGACTAAACAGTCGCCTTGAAAACCTGAACCACTGACGCCTGATGGCGGAAGGTCCAGGAAACTCTAAGCGCCCGAGTAGAATGCGCTTTAACAGGGAACGGGGAATCCCGACCCTTAGATAAAATAAGCCTATACCACCGTCTGTCTGATCCATCTAAAGATGGTCGCAGCAGAACAGGCAACCCCTTCTTAGGGCCATCCGTGATCACAAACAGTGAATCCGTCTTACAAATTGAATCCGTAGTATTCAAATATATCCTGATCGCCCAAACTACATCCAAGGAATGCCATGCAAATTCTCGAGGATGATTGGGCTAAGGACATAGGAAGGACAATACACTGTCCTCATTCAATGAAACTTTGAAACCACCTTAGGAAGGAAGGATGGATTCGGATGAAGAACAATCTTATCCCTATGAACCACCAGATCTGGGGAACAACAGGATAATGCAGCCAGTTCTGACACCCTGCGTGCAGAAGTGATAGCCACTAAGAAGGCCACCTTCTGGGATAAAGTAAGCAAGGGAATCTCCCTGATATTTTCAAAGGGAGGTGTCTGAAGAACCGACAGCACCAAATTAAGATCCCAGGATGGTAACCCCCTGTATGAAATTCCGCACCAAGGAATAAGTAGCCAAAGGCTTCTGAAAGAAGATAGCAAATGCTGAAACCAGACCCTTGATAACACTCAAGGCCAGCTTCTGCTCAACTCCCTGTTGCAGAAAAGCCAATATTCGGGCTACCGAATAAAGATGTAGATGGAACCCAAGGGATTCACACCACACAATATAAGACTTCCATGTACGATGTTAATCTTTCTGGAAGTCGCTTTCCTTGTTTTAACTAGAGTAGGAATAACTGAAGCTGACAATCCCTTGTCCTTCAGCACCTGGGTCTCAATAACCAGGCCGTTTAAAAACCAGCGATCGCAAAGCAGGATGGAAGATCGGTCCCTGAGACAGTAGATCCTCCCTGAGAGGAAGTCTCCACGGGACGTCCGCCACCAGTCTTACCAAGTCGGCGTATCAAGCTCGACGAGGCCAGTCCAGAGCTACCAGGATTACTGGAATTCCTTCCTCCTCTAGCCTGCGAAGAAGTCTTGGCAGTAACCCAAGAGGAGGGAAGGCATACATTAGCTGGTATTGCCCCCACGGGGTGACCAGTGCTTCTGCGGTCTCTGCTAGAGGATCGCGGGAGCGAGCCACGAATCTCTGTACTTTTTCTGTTGAATCGTGATGCCAACAGATCCACATCCGGGGTGCCCCAACGTAGGCACAACTGGTGGAAAACTTCTGGATGGAGGGACCATTCCCCCTGATCCGGAGTCTGACGGCTGAGATAATCTGCCTGCCAATTTTCCACCCCCGGAATGAACACCGCAGAGATAGCTGGAACAAATCGTTCCGCCCAGCGAAGAATGCAAGCCACTTCCTTGGCCGCTCGGACACTCTTGGTGCCCCCCTGGTGATTGACATAAGCCACGGCTGTGGCGTTGTCCAACTGGATCCGAACCGGGCTGCCCTGGAGCTGCTCGGTCCAGTGAATCAGACAAAGTCTGATCGCTCTCAGTTCCAACACATTTATCGGTAACCTGGATTCTTCCGGGGACCAAAGTCCCTGAACGGATAACAGACCGAGAATTCCTCCCCATCCGGATAGGCTGGCATCCGTGGTCACTATCGTCCAATATATTGGCAGAAATGACTTTCCCTGGCTGAGTATCGGAGACTGAAGCCACCAGACCAGAGACTCTCTGGTCTGTTTGCTCAATCGGATCCGATAGTCCAGAGATTCCGGATTCCGATTCCATCTGAGAAGTATCTCTTGCTGAAGAATTCGGGTATGGGACTGGGCAAATGGGACTGCTTCGAAGGAAGCCACCATCAAACCCAGAACCCTCATGCAAGTCCGAAGGGAAGACCAGCTGTTGGATAGTAACAACTGGACTGCTGATTGAATCTTCCGGAGTTTCCCTACCGGAAGGAAAACTCTTGTCCTGAACGTGTCTAGAATTAGACCCAGATATTCGAGCCTCTGGGTGGGAACCAGAAATGACTTTTGCTGGTTCACCAGCCACCCGAATTCCTGTAAAGAAATTATAGTAATTTCTAGGTTTTGTAGCAGGGTCTGAAGAGACTCTGCATGAAGCAGGAGATCGTCTAGGTAACCTAGAATCGATATGCCTCTTTGGCGCAGTAGTGCCAACATTGGGGCCAACACCTTTGTGAAGACCCGAGGAGCCGTGGCGAGACCAAAAGGTAACGCCACAAACTGATAGTGGTTCTCCCTGCGAAAATGGGAATGTGAAGATAGGCGTCCTAGATTCTATGGACGCTAGGACATCCCCTGAATGGAGGAAGGCTGCTACTGGATTCCATTTTGAATTTTCTTATGTTGAGAAAGGAATTGAGTGCCCTTAAGTCCAGAATTGGACGCACTTTGCCCTCTTTCCTGAGAATTGTAAATAGGTTTGAATAAAACCCTAGAAAAAAACGTTCTGTCCAAGGAACGTGGACTACCACTCCTTGTTGTAGTAAATCCGTGACTGCTCTCCGCAGACCTACTAAACGATCCGGGGATAGTCGGATATTGGAAGGGAAGAATCGCGCCAGTGGGAGAGAGCGAAACTCGATCTTGTACCCTGATCTTATGATTTCGCAAACCCACTTGTCTGGGATTCTGGAAAGCCCTGGATCCGGGAACCGGCGAAGACGTCCCCCCCACCCCAATTATGGGTGGGGGCGCACCTTCAGGCTTTGGTCGACTTATCTTCAGGTCTGGAGGGGGCGGGCTTTTGCTTGCCCGACCAACGTCCCCTGAAGCCTCCTGAAGGAGCTTTGGAGGACTTAATTTTTTCACCCGCGGGGCGAAAAAACTTTTTGCGAGCAGAGAAAGAAGGCCCTCGTCTTTGACGAGTTCCTTTACCCTTAGCATTTTGCGGTAAAAAGGTGCTCTTTCCACCCGTGAGATCCTTAAAGCGGTTGTATCCCGCTTTTTGACACTTTTACCTACAGGTAAGCCCATAATAAGGCTTACCTGTAGGTACAAATAATATCTCCTAAACCGGCACGGTTTAGGAGATATTTACAGTGCATGCAGCCGCTCGCGCGAGCGGCGCATGCGCTTTGAAGGTCCGGGGGGACCTTCAATTAACTTGCCGGGAGCTTGCCGGAAAAATCACTCCCGCGCGCATGCGCGGGAGTGACGTCATCGCGGCTCCGGCCAATCAGCGCGCTGGAGCCGTCTCTTCCGGCCAATCAGCGCGCCGGAGCCGCCGAACCCGGAAGAGACGACGAGGGATCATGGCAGCGCCCGCATCGATGTCCGGGGGTCCGTGTCGGGGCTTCGTTTTAAGGTAAGTTAAACATAATGGGCTAGTATGCGATGCATACTAGCTCATTATGCCTTTGTCTTGCAGGTTTTTTTTTTTATTTTTTTTTATAGGGTTTACAACCGCTTTAATGATCTCATCTAAGTTGGCTCCAAATAAACGCTCTCCTAAAAAGGGGGTATTAGCCAATGCTTTTTTGGAACCTTGGTCGGCTAACCAACCTTTTAGCCACAGTGTACGCCTGAGAACCACTGCTGAAACTGATGCTCGCGCCAAAAATGGAGTGGCGTCTAACGCCGCATCACACACAAACTGTAACCCCTGTATCATCTGTTCCAACAAATCTGATACCGCCTGGGGGACCTCTTCTAAGTCCCGGCGTAACCATTTGGTCCATTCGGTTACAGTCTGCAAAACCAGCCCAATAGCAATTATTGGTCTGAAAGCTGATCCAATCAAGGAAAAACGTGGTGCGAGACATAGTTTCTATCTTGCGATCCACCGGATGTTTTAAAAGACGAAGCGTCTTCTAATGGAATAACCGTGGCTTATTCAATCTAGCAATTGGTGAATCCACCACAGGTGGTTCTGTCCATTTCTTAATGAGGGTTTCCTCAAACGGATAACGTCTGTTAATGCGTTTGGAAATAGCAGAAGTGCGTTTTGGCAGACTCCATTCTTCTTTGATTGGATTGCCCAAACATTTGGGCAATGGAAAAACCTTCGCCACTTTGATGCGTTTTTTAGTCCCAAAAGGGGATTTCAGTTTCAGCTATTTCCGATGGAGTACCCTGTAATCTTAAGGTTTCTTGAACAGATAGAATGAGTGCGTTTACCAACGCTTCCTCTCGGGCTATGGCTGATGCCGAAACATCCTCCTCACTGTCTGAAGAGACAGTACCCGAGCCACCAATCCCAGATGAGGTACCTGCAACTGCAGAAATAGGCTCAGATTCTGAATCCGAAGTTTCAGATAATATGGGGTTAGGCGGGGGCTTGCGCCCTGTCCCTGACAAGCCACTTCCACCCGGGACACAAAAGTTTCCATAATAGCGGACAATGATTGAATTGTCAGTGGGGTGCTGGAGGATCCTGCAGACCCCTCGAAGGGATCTGGTGGAGATACATGAGTGGCAGGGTCCATGTTAATCCAGGAAACTTTGCCAGTAAAAAAGAAAAAACATCTCTTTTTTTTTTTTTTTTAAATAAAAAATACCTCTTTTTTTTTTTTTTATGTGTATCCCCCTAGCGCAATAGCGCCCCTCAGAGTACCTGCTTCTTGATCCCCACAGAGAGAGAGAGGGACCCTCAAGGCTCACCACCCGATGCAGAGAAGTTTCCAACCAACTGCAGTCAGCGTCTGTCTTTTACAGACTGGAAAGAGCTGTGTTAGTTTTCCCGGGTAGAAGGACGTGGCTCCGCCCCCTGTGTACGCCTTCCGGCGTTCCCAGCTCTCCACGAGGTAGCTGGGCTCATCAAACATGGCCGCCCCCATACAGGAGACAATAGACTCCAAAAACATGGCGGCCGGCGTGACCTGAGGACATTCATGCACCCGGTCTATGGCAAAATGGCGGCGGACTGCCAAAATCGTTTTTCCCAGCACATCCACCTGCATCTCTGCTAAATGGCGGTTTATCGATCTGCAGGAGGTACACTACAATTAAGGTAGGATTATACCTCCTATGTCTGCTGTAATACTACAGTCTGCTGGGTAGAGTGTTAGCTCTCAAACCAAGTCCACTTCCCACCAAACACATGCTGTATTTACAAGGGGGACTTTTAGTGTCAGACAGATACTGACCTTGTATGGAGGGGCCCATAATTCATACTGCCTCATAACGAGGAAAAAAGGGAACGTTTACTCACCATACCGAACCGACAGGCACCCTCTCTTCACAATACCCTCTCCACCGGGGTGGGGGGTTGTGGACCACTCTGGACGCCTCGACTCTCTGGTTCCTGGCGTCCAAGCGAGACTTTTAACTCGCAAGGTCAGTCCCTCCAATGGGACTCCGTCGCGGCCGACCCAGCGCGGAGCTCTGGTCTGCACGCGCTCGTAGGCAGAAACCGGGGTGACCACTGGATCTCAACATCCAGCCCGTCGCCCGGCCCCGCATACTTACTTGAATGTGTCGCGGCCGACCAAGCGCAATGCAATGGTCTGCGCACGCTCGTAGGCCAGCTGGGGTGACCACTAGTGTCGCCCAGTCCGGCATATTTGCTTGAAGATCTCACAGGAAAAAACACTGGAGAAAACTACCTAAAAAAATATATTTTTTCTAAAAAAATCTTGCCAGGACCAGAGATCCCAGCAAGGAACTTAGGTCCTTACTCCTAACTAGACAGAAAAAAACCGATGCCTTGTAGCAGAGAGAGGGAGGATATACCCTCTGGGACTGCCCCTAGGGTGGAGCCAGAACGTTTTTTCTTTCTGCCTAGTCCTACTCCTGCGGAGACAACATAACCCAGTTCTTGTGAATCAAGAAGACTACGTCTGTCAATGAGCGACAGAGAAAATTACATTTTTATTTTATTTATTTTTTTAACAAGAAGCGGCATCACAGCGCTACAGCGCACCCTGGAGGTCAGGCATGCACTAATGAACCCCCACAGAGAGGGAGCGACTACCTTCATGACTCACTGTCCCCAGATAAGCAATCAGATCAGGAGGGTCTCAGCGGTGGCTCAATGAAAGGAAGTGAGCCAGGGAATTGCCCTGGGTGAAGGGAGGGGCTAACACCTCCAGGCACTCCCACCAGCCTTCACAGCAAGAAATCCACTGCAAAATGGCCGAAAATGGGTGTACCAAGATGGCTGCCGCCATAGAAGCAGACGGAGGCTAAAAGAAAATGGAGGCCCTGCGTGGGAACGCGGTAATCTGGACCTACAGGGTGACCCCCCGCCAGCCAACCTACACAATCCAGCTGTAGGAACCTCACAAAGGCGCACCCCCCCCTCCGGATCGGTCAAGCGTCGCGGACGGTGCACTCCCTGGCCCCCCCCATGCGGCCTGAAAAAGCGGTCCCAGCCCCAGGTAGGTCTGACTCACCATTTTCACTGCACATGCTCAGAAAGCCGAGTGGCCGTGATTACACCCAGCGTGAGCGCTGCCCTCCGCTGACATGGACTTTTTGTGCCTGATTCTTTCTACGACAAGTGAGTGGATTACAATAAAGTCTGCATTTAGAGGCGCCCCTGTATGCTCTTTTGCATGCCTTATAGAGATCGCTTCTGCTCCTTACATGTGGCTGGCCCTAAAGTGCTGACATTCCTGTGGCCTTGCAATCACATCACCTGGATGAACTTATTCATCCTAGCCTAGCACTTAGACTGTGGACTTTTTAACACAGATAGCCTCCAGCTCCTGTAGGTGGTGATATAACCCTATGGTCAAAAAGGAAGAAAAGCTGTATTCGTCAATAAACACAAGAGAAAAACTGTTGCTGTAACTGCCAAAAACGTCTGAGCTGGAGTTTGGCTTTAAATCCTATCTCTAGGAATACTAGGAATTTAAATAGCTTGAAGCAAGCAGATCTAAACAAACTCATTCCTTTGCTAGGAATTGGGGGAAGGGGAATATGAATAAAACGTAATAAGGCTATCGGCAAGGTAGGTTTATAACATATAATAAAATAAATAATGTGTGAACACTTCCACCACATCATAGTAATGCAATACAAAGAGCCGATGCCCCAGCTTCCCTAAATATAAGGGAAAAAGTCAAAAGGGGGGACAGTTGGGACTTTGAAGTGCATACAGGTGGTTGGGATATGTAACATGGCTATAATGATTATAAAAGTGGGTCCACAACATAGTGACAAAGAAACACAATTTAATGATATAGGTCATCAATGATACAAAAATCCACATAGGGCATAGGTACATACATATGGAAATGGATAAATATTGCAGTTAAAACAACAAAGAATATGGAGTATGGCAACTCCAAATTCATAATTCAGACAGACAGCAATGTTGATTGCAGAAAGTAGTATAATATTGAATAGGTTCACATCATAGAATGTTGAAATTCCAGGTGATTAAGTATTTGAGTATATGGTAAACATCATAACCTCAACGCGTTTCGTGGACGCATATTGCCACTTCATCAGGAGTAGATGTTTATAAAATTATAAGAAAAACATAAGTAGGAAAAAAGGATCATGTTGATGAATGCCAATTAGAATGAGGAGGAAGAAACAGGGGGGAAGAAACAAACCCCGATTTCACCCCAACACTTACGTGATGGTACTGAATTGGTACTGAAACTGTGTGGGCTTAGTATGTCCACCATGGGAGCTGAGGGCGCACCAGCAGGCGGGCAAAAAGGACACATGTAGAGCATGGTGAGAATGTGCCAGGATATAAGATATGACTAGCCCAGAGTATGTAAGCGTATACAATATCTGTAGAGGAAAAATATATATTGTCTATACATATGGGTAAAATTGTAAAAATAAATATAGATAATTGTATACAATTAAGGGTGTCATAATGCTCCTAAGCGGAGTGTGATAAAAAAGAAAAGAATAGAAAGTGGATGTGGCAAGGGTGTAGAAAAATAGACTGTGGAAACACCAGACAGGTATGCCAAAGATAGATATGAGTGAAGGGGGGATTGAAGATAGCAATGCCCAACGCATTTTTTTTTTTTTTAATGGTTACATGGCTTCCTCTGAAAGGGTGGGGTGGAGAAAGGTGGGCGGATGATGTCACAATCTCCTCCACAACCAGCGAAAGCCTTGTACGAATTCGAAAAACGACAAGGCTATTGAATTGCAGAGCAGCTCTCAGCCCAACTTCATTCTGTTTCAGGCTTTAATTAGTTAGTAAACTCCATATAAAATTTCCCTCTACCCTGACTAATAATGCTGCTGTCCAAGGGAGTATCTGTTGCTACTCCATCCAGAATCCTAATATAGGAAGTGCAATACTGGATCAATAGGTGAAAATAAAGGAAAATAAGCTTAAAAAATAAAATTATTGCAGATACCACATTTAAGCTTTAGTAAGCTGTACATTTTAGCTTTTTGGTTTACCAATTTTTAATAAAAATACATATTTTTTTATATAGTAAAATTCAATTTTTTACCTTGCACACATGTTGTTTTCTGGTAACAGTGGAATTTCCAAGACTTTGGTGCTAGCTATGATCATTTCTTGGCTAGCAGTAGCTACCGTTTTCCCAGTGATTCTATGTACCTGGTAAAAGGCATGAGGCCTCAGGTAACGGTCATCAGCTGTTCCAATAAACATTTGTAGATTTACTGTTTTTTCGGTGTAACCTAGCAACTGAGAAAAAAAAAGTAGTGAATATGCAGCCTAGCATATAACAGGTATACTTTTTTTTTTGGTTTTGTCTGTAAAACTGAACCTAATTGTAAAATAGCTAGATTATAACCTCTACTCTAGGCAAGCCTCCTTACCTTGCTAAATCAGCTTTCCCTGCATTAAGTCATTGCATAGTCTCAAATTCCCACCTTTAAACCTGTTGTATCCATTTATTAGGCTCAAATCGACTGTCCAGTTAACCTGTAATCTGATATCAAATCACACTAAAAGCAAAACAAATAGATTTTAATATTTGTAAAACAGGATTTTGAACAGTCCTTTTGCTGGACTACATTAGAGGACACAGGGTTAATGCAAAGGCATCAGGGATTATACTACTGCTTACAACAAATTGGACACTAGCAAAGCTTTTAGTCAGCCACATACTTCCCATCCCAACCAGGGGCGTGCCAAGGGGTTAGCCAGACTGGCGCCGAGGCGGGGCGCAAAAAAATTGTCAGTATTAGCTGTGATTCTTGTCCCCTGCTCAGCCTGCACCCCTGGCGCCCCCAGGCAGCATGCGGCTCCAATCCCGGAGCCCTGTGTCCACTCCAAGCAGCAGATGGAAGGGGCAGGCATCCTGTGCTTCTTGCAACGGGCGTGGTGTGGTGGTGGGAAGGGGAGAAGTTGCGCTTGCTCTGCGGGTCGCCACCAAGATGGTGGGGGGCGGGGATCTGGGACTGGCCGCTCTGTCGTCTGACCCTCTGCTGCTGATCCTGTCCTACCTTGACTTTCGGGAGCTTCTCAGGTACAGAGAGCCGCTTTGTGTCCCCCGGGGAGCTGTGCTCAACAGGTGTCCTCCCTGGATATACTCCCCCCCACCACCCTCTGTAGTGTGCAGCCTGTATGTCCCCCGCCCCCTCATGACAGGTTATAATGTGCAGGGTCATCTGTGTCTTCATTGTACCTCTCTTCCCGTCACCCCCTCTCTCTCTCTCACCCCCCTCTTTCCGTCAACCCCCTCTCCTCTCTTTCCCTGTCACCCCCCTCTCTCCCTGTCACCCCTCCATCTCTCCCCATCAACCCCCTCTCCTCGCTCTCTGTCACCCCCCTCTCTCCCCCCATCACCTCTCCCTGTCACCCCCCCTCTCTCTCTCACCCCCCCTTCTCTCTCTCTGTCACCCTCCCTCTCTCTCTCTGTCACCCACCTCCCTCTCTCTGTCACCCCCCTCCCTCTCTCTGTCACCCCCCCTCCCTCTCTCTGTCACCCCCCCTCTCTCTCTCTGTCACCCCCCTCCCTCTCTCTGTCACCCCCCCTCTCTCTCTGTCACACCCCCTCTCTCTCTCTCTGTCACACCCCCTCTCTCTCTCTCTGTCACACCCCCTCTCTCTCTCTCTGTCACCCCCCTCTCTCTCTCTGTCACCCCCCCTCTCTCTCTGTCACCCCCCCTCTCTCTCTGTCACCCCCCTCTCTCTTTCTGTCACCCCCCCCTCTCTCTTTCTGTCACCCCCCTCTCTCTTTGTCACCCCCCTCTCTCTTTCTGTCACCCCCCTCTCTCTCTGTCTGTCACCCCCTCTCTCTCTCTCTCTCTCTGTCTGTCACCCCCTCTCTCTCTGTCACCCCCTCTCTCTCTCTGTCTGTCACCCCCTCTCTCTCTCTGGCTGTCTCTGTCAAACGCAGGTGGCGGCGATAATACAGCTCCTTGCCAAGGGCACTGGAGACTCTAGGTACGCCTTTGATCCCATTCCCATCATGTTCTAGTATTTTAGAAAAGCAGTACTAAGAACGGATCCCAAAGAGAGGAGTATCTATGTTCCCTGATGAGTACAACAATCCTGCTTTCTCTATTGTTCATTAGGGGAAAAAGGATCTATTCTGAGACAAGTGGGGCATCAAAAACAGTCCAAATGAGGGATTGTTAACCACTTGCCGACCAGCCGCCGTAGATTTACGGCGGCAGGTTCCATTGAATAGCCGTACCAGTACGGTGCTTTGCAAGAGCGATCGTGGGGGCGCGCATGCGCCCATTTGCCAGCGGGGAAACGGATTTACGGGGCTGGCGGCTGCGATTGCCACTGGGCACCCACAATCGCTCCCAGTGGCGACAGAACGGTGGTCTGCTGATATCAACACATCAGACCGTTGTTCTGTCAGCAATCAAAACAGGGCTTCTGTGTTCCGTCTATTTAGGAACACAGGTCCCTGTGTTGATTGTATAAGCCCATCCCCTCCACAGTTAGAAAACACCCCCTAGGCATATATTTTGCCCCTGGTGTAAGCCCCTTCCCTGTGTTATGGAAATTTTGTTAGGATTTTTCAAAATGTGTTTTATTTAACCATTTTAGGCCCGGAGGATTTTCCTGCTTTACGTCCAGACCACTTTTTGCAACTCGGCACTGCGTGACTTTAACTGACAATTGTGTGGTCATGCAATGTGGTAACCAAACGAAATTTACGTCCTTTTTTTCCCACAAACAGAGCTTTCTTTTAGTGGTATTTGATCACCTCTGCGCTTTTTATTTTTTGCGATATTAATAAAAAGAGCAAAAATTGAGAAAGAATTACATTTTCAACTGTCTTTTCAAAAATATACAATATACTCAATTTATGTCATATTTTGGCCAAAATGTATTTAGCTACATGTCTTTGACAAAAAAAATGAGCGTATTTTTATTGGTTTGCGCAAAAGCTATAGCGTCTACAAAACTATGGTGTAAATACTGAAATTTACGCAGCTTTAATTTCTGACTGCCTATCTCATTTCATGAAGTGCTAAAATGGCAGGGCAGTACAAACCCCCCCCCCCCCAAAAAATTACCACTTTTTGGAAAGTAGACATCCTAAGGAATGTCCTGAGAGGCCCGTTGAGCTCATTGAAAATTTCATTTTTTTTTTGTCACAGGTGTTTGAAAAATGATGTTTCATTTTGTTTTTTTTTTACACAAAGTTGTCACTGAAATTATATATTGCTCACACATGCCATGGGTATATGTGTAATTACACCCCAAAATATATTCTGCTGCTTCTCCTGAGTACAGGGATACCACATATGTGAGACTTTTTGGGAGCCTAGCTGTGTACGGGACCTCGAAAACCAATCCCCACCATCAGAATTTCAAAGGGCGTACCTTTTTCATTGCATTTTCTCATGTCTCATGTCATGACATCTGAAATGTCAAGATACCACAAACCGCCCCCCCCCCCCCAAATGACCCCATTTTGGAAAGTAGACACCCCAAGCTGTTTGCTGAAAGGCATAGCGAGTCCATGGAATATTTTATATTTTGCCACAAGTTTTAGGAAAATTACAATTTTTATTTTAACACAAAGTTGTCACTAAAAGATACATTTCTCACACACGACATGGGTACACACATTAAATGGGTATATGTGGAATGACACCCCAAAATACATTCTGCCGCTTCTCCTGAGTATGGGGATACCCCATGTGTGAGACTTTGGGAGCCTAGCTGTGTACGGAACCCCGAAAATCAATCACCTTCTTCAGGTTTTCTAATGGCGTACATTTTTGATTTTACTCCTCACTACCCATCACAGTTTCGGAGGCCCTGAAATTTCAAGATGGCACAAAACCACCCAAATGACCCCATTTTGCAAAGTAGACACCCCAAGCTATTTGCTGAGAGGCATGGTGAGTCCATGGAATATTTTATATTTTGTCACAAGTTCCGGGAAATATATTATTTTTTGTTTTTTTACACAAAGTTGTCACTAAATTATATATTTCTCACACATACAATGGGTATATGTGAAATGACACCCCAAAATACATTCTGCTGCTTCTCCTGAGTACAGGGATATCCCATATGTGAGACTTTTTTTGCAGTCTAGCCGAGTACAGAACCCCAAAATTCAATCACCACTTTCAGGCTTTCCAAGGGCGTAAATTGTTGATTTCACTCCTGACTACCTATCACAGTCTCGGAGGCCATGAAATGCCAAGACAGCACAACCCCCCCCCCCCCAAATGACCCCTTTTCGGAAAATAGACACCCTAAGCTATTTGCAGAGAGGCATGTTGAGTGTATTGCAGATCTCAGTTTTTGTCACAAAGTTTTGGAAATTGAAAAAAAAAAAAAAAAAAGGAGGTAAAAAAAAAAATGCATTTCCCTGTTTTTTCTTCATTTTCCCCCCCAAAAAAATGAGAGCTGCAAAATACTCACCATGCCTCTCAACAAATAGCTTGGAGTGTCTACTTTGCAAAATGGGGTCATTTGTGCCATCTTGTCATTTCATGGCCTTCAAAAGTGTTATAGGTAGTAAGGAGTGAGATCAACAATTTACGCCCTTAGAAAGCCGGAAGGTGCGGATTGGTTTCCAGGTCCTGTACATGGCTAGACTGCCAAAAAGTCTAACACATGGGGTATCCCAGTACTCAGGAGAAGCAGCAGAATGTATTTTGGGGTGTCATTTCACATATACCCATGGCATGTGTGAGCATTACATAATTTACTGACAACTTTGTGTAAAAAAACAAACAAAAAAAAAATTAATTTCCAGAAACTTGTGGCAAAATATAAATGATTCCATGGACTCATCATGCCTCTCAGCTAATAGCTTGGAGTGTCTACTTTGCAAAATGGGGTAATTTGGGGGGTTTTGTGCTCTCTTGAAATTTCAGCGCCTCTGAAACTGTGACATGTAGTGCAGAGGTAAAATAAGCAATTTACGCCATTAGAAAACTTGAAGATGGGGATTGGTTTCAGGGTTCTGTACGCGGCTAGACTGCCAAAAAGTCTCACACATGGGGTATCCCTGTACTCAGGAGAAGCAGCGGAATGTATTTTGGGGTGTCATTTCACATATACCCATGGCATGCGTGAGCAATATATAATTTAGTGACAACTTTGTGTAAAAAAAAAAAAAAAAAAATTGTAATTTTCCTGAAATTTAGGGCAAAATGGAAAATACTCCATGGACTCAATATGCCTCTCAGCAAATAGCTTTGGGTGTTTACTTTCCAAAAAGGGGTCATTTGGGGGGTGTTTGAACAGTCCTGGTATTTTATGCTCAATCTTAGCAACACATCACCCACTCTTCTAACCACTTGAAAACCAAGCCTTTTCTGTGACTTTTTGTTTACATGAAAAAATATATTTTTTTTACAAGAAAATTACTTTGAACCCCCAAACATTATACATTTTTTAAAGCAGAGGCCCTACAGAACAAAATGGTGGATGTTGCAATTTTTTTTGTCACACGGTATTGGCGCACACATTTTCCAAACGCAATTTGTGCGTAAAAAACGGAATTTTTGTAAAATCTTACCTGTAAAATTCCTTTCTCTTACGTCCTCCGACAGTCGCCGCCTCTTCATATTCGTCACAATGGGGACGTCCCAAAGCAGTGCAAACATGAGGGGTGGGAAACGCAGTCGCGCCCAAAGGCAACGCCGTCTCCACATCAGAGAAAGGAACCTTACCAAGGGAAGGAAACCAGCTGGGCAGCATGAAAAAAGGTGCTCAACAGGAGCAACAACCCAGGAAAAAAACAAATAACCTAGGGATAAAATTATATCCCAAACAGCCAAGGGCCCAAAACAAGGGACCCTAAGGAACTGCCGCACTAAGAACCTTGCGGCCAAAGGAAGCATCAGCCGATGCCTGAACATCCACCTTGTAGAACTTCGTGAAGGTGTGAACGGACGACCAAGTCGCCGCCTTACACACCTGGACCACAGAAGCCCGATGATAACAGGCCCAAGACGTACTCAGAGACCTGGTAGAGTGCGCCTTCACAGGC
Source organism: Pelophylax lessonae (assembly GCF_965119305.1). Classification (NCBI taxonomy): domain Eukaryota; kingdom Metazoa; phylum Chordata; class Amphibia; order Anura; family Ranidae; genus Pelophylax; species Pelophylax lessonae. The sequence continues at coordinate 139,855,154 of NC_138777.1, forward strand.
ATAGGAGGAACTTTTCCCTTCAAAGCATATGCCTGTTCAATGGTCTGTCTGATCCATTTGGCAATGGTAGAAGCCGACGCTGCCATGCCCTTCCGAGGACCCTCTGGAAGGACAAATAAGGAATCCGACTTGCGAAAGGATTCAGTCGATTTCAGGTAAACCCTGATCGCCCGAACAACATCCAGGGAGTGCAAATCCACCTCCTTCGGATGCTTGGGCTTCGCGCAGAGCGAAGGTAGGACAATATCCTCATTGAGGTGAAAATCCGAAATCCTCTTCGGAAGAAAAGAAGGATTAGGTCGCAAGACCACCTTATCCAAGTGAACGACCAGATACGGAGACCTGCATGACAAAGCTGCCAGCTCCGACACCCGGCGAGCCGAAGTGATCGCCACCAAAAAGGCAACCTTCTTGGACAACATGGACAACGAGATCTTTCTGATCTGTTCAAAGGGAGCATGTTGCAACACGGACAGAACAAGATTCAAGTCCCAAGGAGGCAGGGGTTCCCTCCTAGGAGGGACCAGATGTCGCATCCCTTGGACAAAAGTGCTAACCAAGGAGTTAGATGCCACAGGACGTTGAAAAAGAACGGCCAACGCAGACACCTGACCCTTGATCGTAGCCAGCGCCAAACGCTGGTCAACACCCGTTTGAAGGAAGGACAACACCCTAGACACAGAGTACGTGCGAGGGGAATGCCCCCTGGACTCACACCAGGCAAAATAGGCCTTCCAAGTACGGTAATAGACCTTCCCCGAGGAAGACTTCCTCGCGTTGATCAAAGTGTGAATGACCTCAGGGGAGAGACCCCTACCCTTCAGGACCTCGGTTTCAACAGCCAGGCCATCAAAACCAGCGACTGTAAAGCAGGATGGAATATCGGTCCTTGAGACAGGAGATCTTCTCGAAGAGGCAGACGCCACGGGACGTCGACCGCCAGATTCACGAGGTCTGCGTACCAGGACCGGCGAGGCCAGTCCGGTGCCACAAGAATCACTGTGTGCGGTTCCGAGGTCAACCTGCGAAGGAACCTGGACAGCAGTTGAATCGGTGGGAATGCGTACAGCAGTCGGTACTGATGCCACGGAGCTACCAACGCGTCTGACGCGTCTGCCCGAGGATCACGTGTCCGCGCCACAAACCTTTTCACCTTGTTGTTCAGACGAGACGCGAACAGGTCCACATCCGGAAGACCCCACTTTGCGCACAACATCTTGAAGACATCCGGGTGAAGTGACCATTACCCCTGGTCCAGGGTCTGGCGACTCAGATAATCCGCCTGCCAGTTCTCCACCCCCGGAATGTGAACTGCCGTTATCGCCGGGACGTGTGTCTCGGCCCAAGACAGAATGACGGCCACCTCCCGAGCCGCCCGGGTACTCCTGGTGCCCCCTTGATGGTTGATGTAGGCCACCGCTGTGGCATTGTCCGTCTGCACCCGAACCGGACGGCCCTGCAGCCTGTCCATCCAACGTCGAAGGCAGAGATTTACCGCTCGTAGTTCCAGAATGTTGATCGGAAGGGAGGACTCCTCCATCGACCAAGTTCCCTGGGCGGACAGAACGCCCAGAACACCACCCCAGCCCGACAGGCTGGCATCCGTGGTGACCACCGTCCATGAGAGAGGACGAAAAGACTTGCCCCCCGACATCGTCGGGGACTGGAGCCACCACAGAAGATCCCTTCTGGTGCGATGACTCAATGAAATCTAGAGTTCCAGAGATTGCGGTCCCCCGTCCCACCTGGACAGGATCTCCGCTTGGAGACCCCGCGTGTGAAACTGGGCGAAAGAAATCGCCTCGAAAGCTGAGACCATTAATCCCAAACAGCGCATGCACGTCCGGATGGACGAGCACGGAACGTCCCTGAGGGACCTGACTTCTTCCTGAAGAGACCTGAGTTTGTCTTCCGGCAGGAAGACCTTCGCCTGGACCGAGTCCAGAATCATCCCCAGGTAGGGAAGACAAACCGACGGGCACAGCGTCGATTTTGGAAAGTTTATCGTCCAACCAAACTCCTGCAGAGTTTGCATCGTGACGGACAGGGCTGACACCAGACCCTGGTTGGTCGCAGACCGAACCAGAATGTCGTCCAGATACCCCAGGACAGAGATGCCCTGGGCTCTCAACAAAGCCAGAACCGGTGTAAGCACCTTGGTGAACACCCGTGGAGCCGAAGCGAGCCCAAAAGGCAGCGCCACGAATTGGTAATGATCCTCCGCAATGGCGAATCGAAGGTACCTCTGGTGACCCTCGAAAATGGGGATGTGAAGATACGCATCCTTCAAGTCGATGGAGGCCATGAACTCCCCCGGAATCAGGGCAGCCACCACCGACCGCAGGGATTCCATGCGGAACTTGCGAACCCGCACAAAGCGGTTCAGAGCCTTCAAGTCCAGAATCGGACGCACCTTGCCCTCCTTCCTGGGCACGGTGAACAGATTGGAATAGAACCCCCGAAATCTGTCCCGACGAGGTACCGGAACCACTACCCCCTGAGCCCGCAGGTCCCGCACCGCCAGGTGCAGATCCCGCAAACGCTCCGGAGACAGTTGAAGATTTGAGGGAAAAAATCTGCTCCCCGGCCGAGAGAGAAAATCGATCTTGTAGCCAGATCGAACGATTTCCTGAACCCACCTGTCCCGAACACGGGCCAGCCAGGGTTGAAGAAAACCGAGCAAGCATCCCCCCACCCCAGAACCGGGTGAGGGCGCCCCTTCAGGCCGCACTGTTGTGGGCAGCGGATCCGGACTGGCCGGACTTCTGCTTACCTGTCCACGGCTTCTTCTGGGAGCCTTGGCCTTTGAACGGCTTACCCCTTATAGTGCGACCGAAAGGCACGAAAGGAACCCTGAGCGGGCCGAAAAGAAGCGGTCTTCTTACCAGGAGCCGCCTTAGCCTTGTGGGATTGGGGCAAGAGCGTGCTCTTACCACCCGTGATCCCTTTAATCAGTGTATCCAAGGAATCGCCAAAAAGGCGAGATCCGTTATAGGGTAGATTAGCCAAGGTCTTGCGCGAAGACTGGTCCACAGACCAACACTTCAGCCAAATCAGGCGGCGTGACAACACCGCCACACTGTGCACATGTGCAGCCAACGGAACTATATCCAAGTCCGCATCACACAAATACATGACACCCTGATGGATTTGATCCACCATAGCCAACGTCTCTGGAGGGGCAGAGTCAGCCACCAGGACGCGCCTAAGCACCTGCGTCCAATTTGCGACAGCCTGAGCTTCCATAAGTGAAGCAAAAATAGCTTTGAGCATAGAACCGGTAACCGAATAGGTATGACGGGTAAGAGACTCCAGTCTCCTGTCCGTGGCATCCCGGAACACCGGCGTATCCTCAGCAGGAATCGCAGTAGACTTATTCAAAACCGCTACCGCGTGATCCACCGGAGGTGGCACACACCAACGTTCATCAGTAGCGGGCGTGAAAGGATAACGCAGCTTGAACCTACTTGGCACAGCAAAAGGCTTCCGCAGATTGCGCCACTGTTCGCTAACAGCGCGCTGAAAATCATCAGTGCAAGGAAAAACCTGTGAAGACATGCGCCTCCGCTGCGTCCCATAGGAGGCTAAAACAGCAGGAGGACATGGCTCATCCTGCAAATGCAGTGTTTGTTTGATAGAAGCAACCAATTCATCCATGAGTGCAAGCTCTTCAGATGAGCCAGGGGGAGAATTATCAACCCCTTCCACCTCAGCCACCACTTCTGATCCCAAAAGATCCAGGGAGGAACGGGACCCCGATAAGGAGACCCCAGCCATAGCAGCCCCATCACCATCGCCCTCTGAATCAGAGGAAATTGAAACTCTGGGCCGTTTAGTGGATTGAGCAGCCACCAGCATTTGCACCTGAGCAGCAGGCCACAACAGCAGCCAAATCACCCCCTGGGGGGGAAGCAGCAGCCCCCTGGCTTCCCACCAAAGTGAGAGGAAATTTGTTTTCCTGAGAATCCATGCCCCCAAAAAAATATTGCAGGAGAATAAAGGGTAACTGCCCCTTTAAAAGCGCGTCAGCGCAGTCCACCGCACTCACACACCAGCACAAGCCGACCCCCACAGGGAAAAGCACAAACTCAGGCAAGGATTCAGGACAGAGAGGATAAAACCTGCAGAGACCACCGCTGCTGCTGCTGCCTCGATCGGTGCGCCCAGGAGAAGAGGAAGTGATGCAATACAGGGCGCTCTATTGAAGCCTATGAAGGGCTACAAGAAAATGGCCGCCTGCAGTGTCAGCATGAGGCCGGAGCGATCACCGCCAAAATGGCGGTGCTTGGCGCCGAAAACGCCGCTCCCGCCCACAGTGAAACACTAGGACACATGCAGTACAGTAAAAAACAAAGGCGGACCGCAGCAGCGGTCGCCGCAAGTATGCACAACATGATCCACATCATGTCCCGCAGCACACAGCCTGTCACACAGCAAAAGACAGCACACAATCTGACACAGAGACAGTGCAGTATAGCCCCCCTCCTTGCATTCCACAGAGAGACAGACAGGGAGTCCAACAGTGTGAACAGGGGCAGGGTTACACAGTCCCAGACTGACACCCCCCAAACAGACAGGTCCCCACACAGATACACTTACCTCCTAACTGGCGTGGGGAACCCGCACAAGCGATCAAGCCACTGTACATGGGACAGGGAGAGTCGCAGCCAGGACACAGGAGAACTGCGGAACGATACCGCAAGGCGTCCAGTGAGGTAGCCACCTCACCATAGCATCCCTGCAGCGAACAGGGATGGGTCGTTCATTATGCCAGGAAAAATACCTGACTGAACGCTCGATGGCAGGCTGGGAAGCCACTGACCCACAACCTGCGACCAGGGGGGTAAGCCCGAGACCCAGCCCGCATGATCCTCTTCATCAGGACTAACTAATGCTGACAAAAGAACAGCTAAGTAAAGAGAGAGAAAAAAACTCAAATAAAATCAAAAAAAGAGAAAAGGCTGAGACAAAATGCCCCAGCATAGAGACATCCAGCTACTCCTGACAAGCTAGACATTGAAACTGGGGTATGGATACAGGAAGTAGGAGGGTATTGACTGAGGGGACCACCCCCTGGGGGTGGGATATGTTAAAAGCCTTAATATTGACATATTCTGTTGCCTAGCTACTCCTACGGAGCAAAGGTCATAACCCCCCATTGTGACGAATATGAAGAGGCGGCGACTGTCGGAGGACGTAAGAGAAAAAACACTTTTTTTTATATTTAATGCAGACTAAATTTTTGTAAGATAAAATGGCCTTCACTGAGGGATATGCTTATAAATGGCCAGGATCTGGGGGTCCGCGGAGGCCGCGTCATACACGTGGCCCCCGTGAACCCTACAAACATCCTGAGTCAAAAGAAACTGACTGTGAATCTGACTCATCCTCCGTATCTATCCAGTCTGGCTTATCCAGATCGTCCAGTCATTCCAACATGGACGTTAGACCAAGAACCGACCCTAACATACGCAAACGGAGCCAACAAGAAAACGGACACTATACACCCCGGTCAAAAAAAAAAAAAACACCGGAAGGACAATCTAGATTTCAGAATCTGACAGGGGCTACAGCTATAGGACACCCCCGCAAACCACTTAACACCACCACACCAGATACACTGGAAGCACCGGACCCTTACTTGGGTGGTCTGGCTCTTCAAGCCATCCAAATGTTGCATCCCACACAAAACACAAATGGGAATACACTGGCCCTACAAGGTCTTACCACGAATTCCCAAATACAAAACTCACAACCGAATTCACTAGCCCCTCTCTTCACCATCACTTAATCCACAACTATCTAAACAGACGACACTAGATGCACATTTTTACCAGCCACAAGCACCAAATTTTCAAGGGGGTCTACCTCCCAACCTTCCCACTTAAAATTATCCATCATAAACCTAACCCCTTACACCTTTACTATGGAGGAACAGCAGGTTTTAGAGCTGGGGCTCACATTCTGCCCAACAGCATCCATGAACAGATACAAAACTATTAAAGATCTGTACCTATTCGCCAGAAATCTAACCTATCGCTATCTTTTTGACCCGGATAGGAAAAAGTGGCAACAGGAAAAGGAATTATCAGAGAGTATTAAGCATTTCTCCATGAAAGAATTTCGAGCATTAAGTGACCTCATTTTATTACTTGAAGAAAGCACTCCCTTGGACTCCCAATGCCCGAGCCAGGGGACTCAACCTATTACCCCATTGATACAACCAACCAAGTTTAAACCTAAATCTACAAACTTTCCAGATTTGACCAGCAACCCAAATGTATGGGCTTTCCTTACCGCGTGTGTCGGTGAAAAAAAAAGAAGCCAACTTGATAAAAAGCAAAATAATCTATCATACCAACAATCACAAGTATTGACTAGACTTAAAAACCACCCTGACCTGGTTATCAAAACGTCAGATAAAGGTGGGAATGTGGTCTTAATGACAAAACCATTCTACGAACAAATGTGTCTTGATATACTAACAAATTCAAATTGGTATAAAAAGATTGCTCCGTCAGTTACTTCTAGATTTAAAACGGAGTATCTTGAGCTGATTGGATAGGCGCACCAATCAGGTCTTATTATCAGGTTCCCTAGACAAGCAACCATTTACGCCCTACCCAAAACACATAAAAATCTCAAATCCCCACCAGGTCGGCCCATTGTCTCGGACATTGGGAGTCTGACAGAGAATGCTAGCAGGTTTATTGACTTTTTTTTTATTGCTCCACGTAATCAGTCTTCCATCTTGCATTAAGGATACTTCGGATTTCCTTAAAACACTTAATGATATGGTCGTTCCTCCCGATGCCCTGCTCGTGACTCTGGATGTGGAGGCTCTGTACTCCAGCATCCCTCACGAGCAGGGCATCAAGACGATACGTACCTTTCTATACGAACAGAACCATCGAACCTGGCCTTTTTGCAAATTTTTGCTACAATTACTTGCTTACATCCTAAAACATAACTGTTTTGTTTTCAACGGTTCCCACTACCTCCAGGTACAGTGCGTGGCCATGGGCACTTGTTGCGCACCGGCCTACGCCAACCTGTACCTGGGGGGGTGGGAACGACAAATTACTTCTGATGACGCCCTATCGGAGTTTTTTACTCATGTAGCCGTTTGGTTACGATTCATAGATGACATATTTGTAGTATGGACAGGTCCTAGACCCCTGCTCGATGAGTTAATTACAGCACTGAATGTGAATACATTCAATTTAAAATTGACAAGTACGATAAACCCATCATGGGTTAACTTTCTTGATCTTACAGTACATAAATTGGGCAACGGACATTTGAGTACGGATCTCTACCGTAAGGAAACCGCAGGAAATGTTAACCTGCATGCTTCCAGCGCACACCCCCCCCCCGGCATTAATTCGAAGCATCCCGTATGCTCAATACATCCGCCTCAGACGTAACTGCACGTCTGATGCCGATTTCAGAAAACAAGCAAATCTACTTCGCGATCGTCTTATACACAGAGGTTATAGCAAACGCATACTCAGAGATGCATTTAACCGAGCCGCAGGACAGAACAGGAATGATTTGTTGTTTAAGAAAAAAACAGTCTCTACTCAACCAACTGTTAAATTTATTACAAAATACTCAGTACATGCAGATGTTCTACGCTCTATTCTACAGAAACAATGGCATCTACTCTACAATGACTCCGTCATTAAAAAATATATTCGTGAATACCCCCAAATTGTGTTCAAACGCACAACTTCGCTGAGAGACCACCTAATGTCAAGCCACTATCAGTTACCACAAATTAAATCAGGGTCCCCTCAGGGTACATACAGATGCAAGCAATGTGAGTTCTGCCCCTGGGTGGAGGAATCCACACAATATCTACTTCCCGATGGTGAAATTTTCAGACCAAAGTTCAGAGCAGATTGCAGTACCCGCGGCGTAGTATATTTAATGTACTGCGCCTGCGGTACCTTTTATATTGGCAAGACAATTAGGGAACTACGCCAGTGGATCAAAGACCATGTATATGTATCAGCGGGGGGTAAAATGATTACACCAGTGAGCAGGCATTTAGATCTTCACCATAGATTTAACTCCAGGAAGGCCAGGTTCTTTGTTTTAGAAATCATCCCCCAGGACCCCCGCGGGGGTAACTGGGATAAACAGATTCTCCAAAGGGAAACCCTCTGGATTGAACGTTTAAATGCCACCCAAAGGCCAGGGATTAATGAGATGCAGTCCTACAAACCTTTTTTGTAGGCCTGACCTCCAAATCTTATTTGAGACGTGGAACCTATATTAGACCATATGCATCATCTGATTGTTCTGCGGATTCCTTCTGTATGCGGGAAATGTCAGACCCCATATTGTTGATAGGTTTCTACAGTGTGTGTCAATATACTCTGGCTTCCGTTGGTCACAGTCTGTAGACATTTTCTCCTCTTATCCCCCCTCTTTATCCCCCTCCCCCCCTTTCTTTCGCCCTCTTATTTACGTCCATATCCTAAGTGATTTATGTATGGGCTTAAAAAAGCTATTGAGCGTGTTGCTTATAGTAACTATCCAAATAGCTCTACCTTTTTAAAAGTTATACATTCCCCTTCCATCCGGCTTAATCTTCTTCATTTTGTACCTTTTTGTCACGGAACCATGAACCAGACGTACAACAACAGATAAGTGAAAATAAGAAGGCTTTATTGAAAATCAAGCTGTAAAGCAAAAGTCCAAACGGATGGCGAAACCGAGGCAGAGTCCCTGCGAAGCCAGAGGTCAGGAACCAGAAGGGTAGTCAGACGAAGCCGGGATCAGGAACCAGCAGGGTAGTCAGACGAAGCCAGGATCAGGAACCAGCAGGGTAGTCAGACGAAGCCAGGATCAGGAACCAGCAGGGTAGTCAGACGAAGCCAGGATCAGGAACCAGCAGGGTAGTCAGACGAAGCCAGGATCAGGAACCAGAAGCAGCAGCAGTCTTAGAAGCATGTGAACACAGGAGGACCAAGCAAGGAACTGAAGCCACAGACCTCCTATATATATGAGCTAGGCATCCAGCTCCTCCCAGTGGGAAGGAGGAGCCGCAGGGTGGGAGGCTACAAGAAACCCAGAAACCAAGATGGCCACCAGCACATGTCAAACGAAGGAGAACAGCAAGAAGGTAAGACCATGACACTTTTATTATTATATATGCTTTTTTATGTATGTATAAATATGATACAGTTATCCGTCAATATTGATGTATTATTATTGTTCTGTCTGTTACGATATATGATTCTTTTGGCTTGGTACCTTACAGTATGATGGTGATAAATAGTTATTTAGATTGCAATGTTTCTAGTGTCATAATTAACATCTATTTCTTTATGTTGCAGTGGTGACTTATCCCTTTTCATCGCCGTGTGGATCTTGCATGCGGTTTGGGCGGTGACCTGTGGTGGCGCTGCGGCATGTTTCTCTGGAAGACTTCCTTTGCTGACACATGTGCGGCCAGATAGGCCGCAGTGACGTTAGGCACTTCCGGTGCTGACGTCCTGCGGCACAACAAGCGGATGTGAGGACATCCGTGTCCCACACACACGCTTGTTCTCCCCATACGGACCCGCGATTACCGGCGCGACTCCTTGCCTGCCCGGTTTATCGCGAGGTTACGTCGGTGGGGTGTGGCCGGAGCGGTGACGTCACTGACGAGCCGCTCGGGGTCCACACCATAAAAAGGCCACACACTCTGGCCTCAGTATGGCGGCTGTTCCCCATCCGGAGTGGACACCATGGACGTATAGTACAGAACCGGTACAAGGTATTTACTGGGCATAGCCTATCTCATTTGAAATTCAATACTAAACTCTCTTTTAGAATACATGTAATATTATTTTATCTACATTTACTCCAGGCTACCTATACACCATTATCTATATGGTACATCTTATGGCTTCTCCCATTGAGTTTATGGAGACATGCTACCATAGTTTGAGTGTTTGGTAAGATACTATGCCTTTTGGCCACCTACGCTCTAATTATCACTCACGGACTATCCTTTGGATTTGGGGTGACTATCCTATTGCATGTCTCCATACTTGGTTTGGGGTTTATCTACGGTCTCCCCATGGGATTTCCCCTACCTGGCAAATATTTCTGCCGCACCATTATCTATATGGCAGTCTTTTTTTCTTCTACATAACTTTTAATTAGCTTTTTGACCATACCTTATACCTAGATATTAACTGATTTATTATATCCTCACCTAGGTGGCACCCAGGTCTTACCAACCCTGGGCCAGTCTTTCCCGTCCTATGATACCGAGCTCTGACTAAATCCATAAATGTCCCTTCCTTATTAACTATCAATTTTTTTGCGGTGACTTTTGTCCTGCATAATAAATATACAGGTATGTATAAAACCATTTGCTTGTTGGTATCTTTACTACCTATAGATAGCCATCTACAAAGCTTTAATGTGTGGTCCCCCACATGTGATCAATTGGGAAGCCTCCGGGGTGCATTGTCCGTTGCGCCCATGGGGTATCCACCGCCCATCCGCTTGTATATTCCTAATCAGTGATTGGATACGTTACAACTAACATACATGCGGTCCCCAGATTGTATTGGATAATTTAGATGACACATGTTTGTAAATAACCTATATGACTAGTAACCACATTTTTTGTTTCATACAGAATCCTCCACATTACTTACAATTAGGCTCCAGACGAAGCCTCTATATGAGGCGAAACATGTTGAGCAATTGAACCATTACTCTTTGTCACCATTATCTGATCGTATATGGGATAGTGTCTGCCATTGGATTGACCTCTGACAGCATCTCCGTTACGTATTTACAGTCTTTTTGATGATTAATAGTATTGTAATCATGTACAACTACACCTAGTAGAACGGCTGTATGTTATACAGTTGACTGGTCAGCCGTTTAGGCCCTAGTCAATTTTATATTATATATATATGTTCTCATTTTTTGTATTTTTTGTATTTTGTTTTTTTATTTTTTCCCCCTTTTTTTCCCCCTTTTTTTCCCCCTTTTTTTCCCCTTTTTATACGATATGGAATTAAAATAAAAATTGTTTTTAAAGTACTTTATGTGCCTGGAAAATCCTTCCTTCCCAATCTTCCATGACTTATATTTAATGCAGAAATACACTATATAATTCCAAATTGTTTGGTAAAATTTAAAATATGATCTTATGCCGAGTACATAAGACATCAAACATGACATGCTTTAAAAATTGTGCACGCCCGTGCAGCGGCAACAAACTACGTACGGTTTTAAAAGTCTTTACAGGTTACCACTTTGGACTTACAGAGGAGGTCTACGGCAAGTATTACTGCCCTTGACCTGGCGTTCGCGGCGATACCTCACATGCATGGTGCAATTGTGGTTTACATATGACACTAGACCAACGCTTGTGTGCGCATTTGCGCGCAAGCACGGGGGGACAGGAGGGCTTGATTTATTTATTTTTTTTTATTTGCTTTTCTATGTTATTTTGACACCTTTTCTTTCGTTTTTTTTTTTTTTTTATAATTTTTATTGTTATCACAGTGAATTTAAATTTTCCCCTGGACTTAGCACCGTGTCCGCTGCTCTGTAACCGGGGCTGCATGGGAAGGACGAGCTTCTCCTGAGAGGACCGGGACAGCGCTTCAAGGAGGAGTTTGGTGTTTTGCATTGGTTTGACGAGGAGGATCCCTGGACAGATAAGGATTTGGTGATGTGAAGTTCCCCTGTAGCTGATCGCTCACAGATCTTACAAGGCCTTTAACCATATTCTTTCTGGTAAGCTTACACCTAGCTTGCTTCACCGTGGTTTGTTTGGAGTGGCCTATTGGTGGTGGATTCATCATCCCTATACCTGCACCTTGGAATCCTCTTTCTGTGGACTGTTCTAATACCATCATACATAATTTGTGTTATTTTTGGACTGCAGTCTATGTTTTTTTTTTATTGCCAAATCCACAGTGTATCATTTGTTTAGCGCAGCTTTCCCAATTTAAATTTCCCCTATGATAAGCAATCTGTAGTGACAGGTACTCTTTTTTTTTAAAAAAAAAATTGGGGTCTTTTAGACTCTAGATCTCTCCCCTGACCTTAACGCATCTGACCACACCAAAATTGGTGTGATAAAATGCTTTCCCAATTTCCCAGTGGCGCTGTTAATTTCGGGCGAAACAGAAGTCATGAATTGCTCGCAGCTTCCGATATCTTAGGCCATAGAGATGATTGGAGCCATTCTAATTTCCAATCAGCTCTATGGTTAGATAATTGAACCACCAACTGCACTCTCGGATTAACCGGTGGGACAGGAGAGCCCGAGAAAAACCGTGGAAAGCGGCGGAAGGCAGCAGGAGGGGGGTGTAAAAGCAGTCTAGCGGCCAATTATCCGCTAGGATTGCTTTTACATGTAAGCCGACCGCTGGCTGTAAAAAACGATACCAAGATGATGCCTAAATCTGCAGGCATCATCCTGGTATAACCACTCAAAAGTCCAGCAACGTACCAGTACATTGCTGGTCCTTGTTTGGCATATAGTGTAGTTTTTTTTTTTCATGCAGCCTGTGGGCTGAACAAAAAAACTGAATTTTTGTAAAATCTTACCGTAAAATTCCTTTCTCTGAGTCCTCCGACAGTCGCCGCCCACTCATACAGTCTTCACCAATGGGGATGTCCCAAAGCAGTGTAGACATGAGGGGTGGGAAAACGCAACCATCAGAAAAGGCAACGCAGTACCCATCTCAGAGAAAGGAACCTTACATGAACAGAAAGGTAACCCTCTGGGCAACAAAAAGGCTCAACAGGAGCAACAACCCAGGAAAGCAAATAACCAAGGGGTAAACAACCCCAACAGCCAGGGACCCACATAAAATCCGGGTCCCCTACTGGACTGCCGCACAGAGAACTTTGCGGCCAAAGGAGGCATCCGCTGATGCCAGAACATCAATTTTGTAGAATTTGGAAAAGGTTTGCACTGACGACCAAGTCGCAACCTTGCACACCTGGACCACCGAGGCTTGATGCCGAAAAGCCCAGGACGCACTCACCAACCTGGTAGAGTGCGCCTTGACAGGGAAGGGTGGTACCCTTTCCTTCAATGAATAGGCCTGAACAATTGTCTGTCTGATCCATTTTGCAATGGTCGGCGCAGACGCAGCCATACCCTTCCGCGGTGCCTCAGGAAGGACAAAGAGGGAATCCGATTTCCGAAAGGATTCAGTCGACAGGTAAACCCTGATCGCCCTGACAACATCCAAAGAATGCAAGGCAATCTCCCTAGGATGCTTAGGATTCGCACAGAGCGAAGGTAAGACAATGTCCTCATTGAGGTGAAAATCCGAAACCACCTTCGGAAGAAAGGACGGGTTAGGTCGCAAGACCACCTTATCCCTATGAACCACCAGGTAAGGGGAGCGACAAGATAACGCCGCCAACTCCGACACTCTGCGAGCAGAAGTGATCGCTACCAGAAAGGCAACCTTTTTCGATAGCAGAGGTAATGAAATTTTCCTGATGTTTTCAAACGGGGAACGTTGCAATACGGACAGAACCCATGGAGACAGAGGCTCCCTTCTAGGAGGGGCCAAGTGACGCACACCTTGAATGAAGGTGCGAATCAAAGAATTAGACGCCACAGGGCACTGAAAAAACAGCCAGTGCAGAAACCTGGCCCTTAATCGTAGCCAATGCAAGGCGCTGGTCCACACCAGATTGGAGGAAAGCCAACACTCTCGCCACCGAGTATGAACGAAGAGAGAAACCCCTGTACTCACACCAGGCAAAATAAGCTTTCCATGTACGGTAATAAATATTACCAGACAAGGCTTTTCTAGCCTTGATTAAAGTAGGAATGAGGAGAGACCCCTGTCTCTCAGGACCTGGCTTTCAACAGCCATGCCGTTAAAACCAGCGACTGTAAAGCAGGATGGAAGATCGGTCCCTGAGACAGCAGATCTTCCCGCAGGAGGCTCGACGGCCAGGTGAACGATGTCCGCGTACCAGGACCGGCGTGGCCAGTCCGGCGCCACCAGAACCACCAATGTTGGTTCCGAGGCCAACCTGCGAAGGAACCTGGACAACAACTGAATCGGAGGAAAGGCATAGATCAGACGATACTGATGCCAAGGCACCACCAGCGCATCCGAGGCGTCTGCCAGAGGATCGCGCATTCTTGCCACGAACCTTTCCACCTTGTGGTTTAGCCGAGACGTGAACAGATCCACATCCAGGGATCCCCACTTCGCACACAGCATTTGAAATACCTCCGGGTGCAGGGACCATTCCCCCTGGTCCAGGGTCTGGCGGCTCAGATAATCGGCCTGCCAATTCTCCACACCCGGAATGTGAACTGCCGATATCGCCGGGACATAAGTCTCGGCCCAAGACAGAATACTGGTCACCTCCTGGGCCGCCCGGGCACTCCTGGTGCCCCCTTGGTGGTTGATGTACGCCACCGCAGTGGCATTGTCCGTCTGCACCCGTACAGGACGGCCCTGAAGATGATCCGATCAGTGGAGCAGGCACAGCCTGATCGCTCTCAATTCCAATAGGTTTATCGGAAAGGAGGATTCCTCCTCCGACCAAGTGCCCTGGGCAGACAGGTTGCCCAGGAGGCCACCCCAGCCCGACAGGCTGGCATCCGTGGTAATCACCGTCCATAGTAACAGCCGGAAGGATTTCCCTGCCGACAAAGCCGGGGACTGAAGCCGCCACAAGAGATCCATTCTGGTTTGGCGACTCAGAGACACTCTCACCTCCGAGGACTGAGGTAGTCTGTCCCACCTGGTCAGGATCTCCGCTTGGAGAGACCACGTGTGAAACTGCGCAAATGGAATCGCCTCGAAGGCCGATACCATCAACCCCAGAGACCGCATACAGGTCCTGAGTGACGAGGATTCGTTGTCCCTGAGGGACCTTACCTCGGACTGTAGGGTCCGGAGCTTGTCCTCCAACAAGAACACCTTTGCTTGAGCAGAGTCAAGAACCATTCCCAAATACGGGAGACGAATCGAAGGAGACAAGGTCGACTTCTGAACGTTGATCGTCCAACCGAACTCCTGGAGCGTCTGGACCGTAGTGGACAGATCGTGCAGCAGGCTCTGACTGGCACTCTATCTTAACAGGAGATCGTCCAGATAACCCAAGACCACAATGCCCTGCGCCCGCAGCAGCCCCAGAATAGGAGCCAGCACTTTGGTAAAGACCCTTGGAGCCGAAGCGAGGCCGAAAGGTAACGCCACGAACTGATATTGTTCCTCCGCGACAGCGAATCGGAGGTACCTCTGATGACCCTCGAATATGGGGATGTGTAGATACGCATCCTTCAGGTCGATAGAGGCCAGGAATTCTCCCGGGCTCAGAGAGGCTACCACCGAGCAGAGCGATTCCATGCGGAATTTTCGAACGCGCACGAAGCGGTTCAGAGCTTTCAAGTCCAGAATCGGACGTACGTTGCCCTCCTTTCTGGGCACAGTGAACAGATTCGAGTAAAACCCCCGAAACCTGTCCCGATGAGGCACCGGGACGATTACCCCCTGAGCGAGGAGATCTTGCACCGCTTGATGCAGGTCCTGTAACCGCCCTGGGGTCAAATGAAGATTTGAGGGAAAGAATCTGTCCGCCGGCTGTGAAAGAAATTCGATCTTGTACCCTGATCGAACGATTTCCTCAACCCACCTGTCCTGAACTCGGAGCAGCCAAGGTTGGAGGAAACCGCGCAAACGTCCCCCCACCCCTGAAATGGGTGAGGGCGCCCCTTCAGGCAGAGGCGGACTGGGCCGCCGCACCAGCTTGGCCGGATTCTTGTTTGCCGGCCCAGGGCTTTCTCTGGCCACCCTGGCCCTTGAAGGGTTTTCCCTTGTACTGTGACTTGAAGGCACGAAAGGAACCCTGATTAGGTTTAAAGGCGGGACTCCGCTTGCCGCGGAAAAACTTCCCCTTAGGATTCTGGGGTAGCAGAGTGCTCTTGGCCCCAGTGACTCCCTTAACCAATTCATCCAGGGATTCCCCAAAAAGGCGAGACCCCGTATAGGGAATGTCAGCCACCGCCTTCCTAGATTTCTGGTCCACCGACCAGCTCTTCAACCAGATCAGCCGACGGCTAAGCACCGCAACACTAGACAGGCGCCTCATTTAAGGCCGCATCGAACAAATACATGACCCCTTGATAAATCTGGTCCACCATCTCCACGGTAGTGGGAGGGGAAGAATCAGCCACGACTGTGCGTCTGAGCACCTTGGTCCAGTCCGCCACAGCCTGAGCCGCCATGACAGAGGCGAAAATAGGCCTGAGCATGGAACCCGCCACCACATAATTGTGGCGGGCAAGCGATTCCAGCCTCCTATCCGTAGGATCCCTAAATACCGGAGAATCTTCGGTAGGAACCAGTGTAGCCTTGTTCAATCTGGCTACAGTGTGATCCACTTGAGGAACCACACACCAGCATGCAACCGAGTAGACGCAAAACGATACAGAAGTTGAAACCTCCTTGGCACCTTGAAGGTGTGTTTCAAATTGCGCCATTGTTCATTCACAGTGTGATGAAACTCAGCGGGGCAGGGAAAAACCTGCGCCATCTTGCTGGTCCTGTGTGTACCAAAAGATGACACAATGCCCGGAGGATTGGGCTCATCCTCTAAATGTAGTGTTTCTTTAATGGCAGAAATCAGCGCATCCATAGCCGCGCGTTCCTCCGGTGTCCCAGGGGGGGAATCATCCACCCCTGTAACCTCTGCCTCCCCCTCAGACTCCTGCGGGTCCTGAGAAGAGCGAGACCCTGAAAGGGGCACGCTACCTACAGCAACCATGTCACATTCAGAATCAGAAGAAAAATAAATCCTAGGCCTTTTTCTAGCAGCCCGTTCCGACATCAGCACATCCATTTTGGACACCAAAGATGCCACAACAGCAGCCAGATTAGTCAGAGTAGAGGATTCAGAAGAACTTGAATCCCCCACCAAAGCTGGAGGGAATTTGCTGTCCTGAGATTCCATTGCAAAAAAAGTGTGTTTTTTTATGAGGAACTGGCCCTTTAAGAGTGCTGCGGACCCCCGCAGCACACCGCTACAATGGCTGTGGAACACAGACCCCCGCAGGGACAAACTGAGCCAGGAAGATTCTACAATGGAGGAAAGAAAAGGACAACAGGACAGAGCTCCAGAAGTGTGTTACCAGCTCCTTCGGTCGCTTCAGAGTAAAGGAAGGAAGTGATGTCACCGCAGAGACTGAACAGAGGCTGCAGGCTAAGGAAACATGGATGCCTATGCAAAGCAATGGGAGGCTTCGGCAAGATGGCCGCCGACATGTGCTCGGAATGATCGTTGCTACACACAAGATGGCGTCGCAAGGCGCCAAAATACCTAAAATGGCGGACCGGCGGGTTTCAACCCCCTGCAGCGGTCGCCACGCTAGTCTGTACCTCCAAGCACCTCAGTGACACAGGAGAGGGATCCCCCAAACTCCACACAGCGCAGGCTGCGAGAGAAAAAACCCCTGCAGGGACCAGGATCAGGGAGCCCAAAACGCACAGACATAGGGAAACAACAGACACAGAGGACTGCCGACCCCAGACAGAGGCCCCACACAGAGTGTACTTACCT
Organism: Pelophylax lessonae; assembly: GCF_965119305.1. Classification (NCBI taxonomy): domain Eukaryota; kingdom Metazoa; phylum Chordata; class Amphibia; order Anura; family Ranidae; genus Pelophylax; species Pelophylax lessonae. Next base: position 139,872,731 of record NC_138777.1, read on the forward strand.
GTACCCGATGGCGTGGGGTGCCTCACAATAAACGGAAAACCGCCCACACTCAGATGGCAGGGGAGTGCCGCCAGCCAAAAATGCAGGACACCAGGAGTGCACGTACGAACCCTGCATGTGTCCGGTGAGGTAGCCACCACACAAGGCTGCATCCCTGAGGTCAGGGATGGGTCGTTTATGAGGCCAGGGCGAACACATAGCCTGCGAAACACTCAATGGCGGGCTGGGATTCCATCTGATCCTCTGTCCTGGAGAACCAGGACGACCAGTCCAATTCCCAGCTCCGCAAACTCCATCTTCATCCGAAGATCCGACTAACTAAAAGCTGACAAAATAAACAGCTAGCAACGCAAAGAAAAAAAAACATTTTCAGAAAATAAAATCATAAAATAGATGAAGAAGGCTGAGACTGTAGCCCCAGCACAGGGAAGCCTGACTACTCCTGAACTAGGCAGAAGACAAACTGAGTGAGTTGAGATGGCTATTGCAGGAGGGGTATTGGACCAGTGGGACAGCCCCCATGGTGTGTCTATGGAAATGCTTTTGTTTTAACAAGTCTTTGCCTAGCTACTCCTAAGGAGAGGAAGTCAATACCCCATTGGTGAAGACTGTAAGAGTAGGCGGCGACTGTCGGAGGATGTAAGAGAAAAAAAGAGAACCTAACAGAAATCAGCACAGGAATATTGTGTAGTATTACACACCATTAACCACCCAAACAACCACCCACTGAATTTAATGGTGGGTATATATGACAATATTCCACTTATACCTAAAGGTATTTTAACTGCAGTGCTGAAATCAGCCTATCACCACAGCTGCTGCCAGCAAAGGTATCCATATATGCTGTGCGCAAACGCTGTTTGTGTCAGAATATATAAAATCAAATGTGACAGCCGACGGGTACCTGCAAGAGAAACAGGTTAACAAAAGAATGAAAAACAAAGTACAGTAAAAGTACAGTAGGAAGTGTAGAAGAACATAAAAATAACTTCGACAACAACTATTTTTGGCTTTTTTATGTTTGTTTTTTTTTTTTCTTCAAACGTTAGAGTTCCAGGTTAGGGTCTCTCAAAATGAGGATAGCCATCGAACATCTTTTGAGACCCTGTGTAAATGTGCCCTAAACTGTGCTGTGCTGTACCCTACGCTAATAATCCACTACTGTGTGGTAGCGACAGTCACCGTGGCAAAGACCAGGTTGGTCAGGACAGTCGGGACAATAATTTCAGGTGTCACGCCTAAATCCACGCTTGCTGCAGACACGGCATCTTTTTTGGGGGTATCGTTAGGTAGGGATACTCGGGAGGTATTCCGGAAAATGCCTCATGCAGCCGGCTCACTGCATCTGGTTGGGGAATTTGGGCAGGAGCACCAGCTGGATACAGAAGGGCTCTGATTATCTCTTCTTGGAATTGAAAGAAGGATAATGTCCCGGCAGACGCTTTGTATAAGACAAAAGCGTTGTAAATAGCCAATTGAAATGGCTATACAGACACTTTTTTGTACCAGTGTCTGGCCTTACGGGCAATTAAGTACGGTCCCATCATCTGGTCGTTGAAGTCCACCCCTCCCATTTTACGGTTATAGTCGTGGACACAGAGGGGCTTCTCAACAACACCACCGGTGGCCGTAGTTATTTGGACTGCCGTGTCTGGGTGAATGGAGTACAGAACGAAAACGTTCCGTTTGTCCCTCCACTTCACTGCAAGCAATTCATCGCACCTCAAGCAGGCTCTCTCCCCCGAGCTCAGTGGGGCATTTACTAGCCGTTGGGGGAAGCCCCGGCGATTAGATCGCAAGGTGCCACAAGCACCAATTTGTAATTGAAAAGGGGTGTCTAAAAAGTAGCACGCTTGAATAAAAATTGTCCACGTACAAGTGGTACCCCTTTCCGAATAAGGGTGACACCAAGTCCCAAACTATCTTGCCGCTGCTCCCTATGTAGTCTGGGCAGTCGGGGGGCTCCACAGAGCTATCTTTTCCCTCGTAGACACAGAAACTAACTGTATAGCCTGTGGCCCTGTCACACAGCTTATACAACTTGACCCCGTATGTGGCACGCTTGCTGGGGAGATACTGTTTGATAGCAAGGCAGCCAGTAAATGTAATCAGGGATTTATCAACGCAGACATCTTGTTGGGGGGTAAACAAGGCTGTGAACCACTGATTGAAGTGGTCTACGAGGGGCCGAATTTTGTGGAGCCGATCATGTTCAGGGTCTCCCCGAGGACGACAGAGTTCATTGTCGTTGAAATGCATGAACCAAAATATTTGTTCGTATCGAGCCCTGGACATAGCAGCAGAGAATACGTGCATTTGATGAATTGGGTCAGTGGACCAATATAACTGCAATTCATTCTTTTTTGTAATGCCCGTGTAGAGGTAAAGGCCCAGAAAGATTTTAAAATCGGGAATCATAATAGGATTCCAGGCGAATGGGCTGGCAAGGGGTGAATTTGGGTTGGCGGCGATGAATTGTTGTGCGTATAAATTTGATTGGTCCACAATAGATCTGAAAAGATCTTCAGTGAAAAACAGCTCAAAAAAGTTAATGGGATTAAAACCAGCTGTTTCCACTTTGGGCAGTGAGTGGGGAAGTACTGGCGCTGTGGAATCTGTGGGCTGCCAATTAGGAAATGCCAGCGCTTCAGGGAGGACACTATGGGCTCTACGGGCCTGTCTTCTAATATGCAGTGGCTGTGGGCCACTACTCGTGCTAGCCACCGCACCAGCTTCAACTGCACTTATGGGACTCGCCACGTCACCAAGTGATACTGCAGTGCTGGTTGTACTAGGTCGCTCGTGCTTGCCAGATCACGAGAAGTGTGAGCGGCACTAGTACTGGCACTCTGCTGCATATGAGAAACTTCCGGTTCTTGCATGTCAGCAACTCCAGAATGGGGTCGGTTACGCCTGACCTTAGCAGGGACCTCTCTGTCCCCGGAGCTATCTGTCAGGGAGCCGCTGCTGTCATCAGGTTCGTATACTGACCCCGATTCTGCCAGTGAGGCTTCCCCATCGCTCGCATCTGACATGGTCAGTATACTGTAGGCCTCTGCACTACTGTACCAACGTTTGGACATTTTATCAACTAAATTTACTGGTACAGTAGTGAGACTACTAGGTAATAAAAGCACTTGGTTGTCAAGGACTATTTGGTCGCTACAAAAAAAACTGCTAGTGCTAGCAGAGATCAGGCCTGACTCTGCTAACGCAGCGGTTTTGTGTGATTTGTGTTTTTGGGAAGTGACAGTAATCTATTGATTACTACAATTGCCTGGGTAGGGTGGACTGGTCGGAGGGGCTAAACGCAGGTGCTGGCAGGAATCAGTGCTGATTGTGCAAACACCACGTTTTGGGAACACTAAACTATGGGGACGCTATTATAGTTCTGATCAGATATTGATCTGTTCAAACACCATACTAGTAATGGAGGTGTGTGTGTGTACTTGACTCTAATGCTATACAACGGTGGTGTAGTGGGACCCTGACGCTAACTAGCCTAAGTTGTGTCACCCGTGACACTAATACAGTGATAGGTAATCACTGTATATAGTGAACACTGTGACAGGGCAGTGAAGGGGTTAACTGGGGGAGATCAAGGGGTTAAACCTTTATAGGGGATAGATGGCAGATGGCCTAAACCTATTTGGACTTATCGCAAATTAGGGTCACAAGTGACACTAAATACACTGATCAGTAGTTATCTGATATACTGTATATATTAGTGCACTGTGTGATAGGGAGTGAAGGGGTTAACTGGGGGAGATTAAGGGGTTAAAAGTTTATTAGGGGATAGATGGCGGGTGGCCTAAACCTATTTGGGCTTAGCGCAAATTAGGGTCACAAGTGACACTAAATACAGTGATCAGTATTTACCTAGATACTGTATTTAGTGCACAGAGTGATAGGGAGTGAAGGGGTTAACTGGGGGTGAACAAGGGGTTAAAACTTTATTAGGGGATAGGTGGCGGTGCCCTAACCCTATTTGGGCCTAGCGCAAGCACAAATTAGGCTCACAAGTGACACTTATACAGTGATCAGTAAAAGATCTGTATACCACTGTATATGGTGTTCACTGTGAGGGGTTTGGGGGGTGGTCAGGGGTGATCAGAGGTAATCAAGGGGTTAAATGCGCCTATGTGAAGTGTGTCAGTGTGCTGCTTGGTGGAAAACATTTTTGAGGTCTCTCTGTCTTCTCCTGGAACCTAAAGGGCTTCAGAAGGGACAGTTACATCACTTCTCCTGCCTGTGTTTACATTACACCGGCAGGGGAGAGGTTACCATTGGCTGGAACCGATCACCAGAACCAGACCAAAAATCATTGGTCTGTATCTGGTGACTGATCGGTTCCCTGCTGAATCAGACCAGAATCGCCTCCCGCGGCGCTCTGGGAGCCGTGATCGCGCCCGACGTAGGTCTACGTCGCTGGACGGGATTGTGCCACTTTGCTGCAGTACGCTCAATGTGAGCGGTCGGCAAGTGGTCAATTTAGACTGTCATCGTGGCTCCTGTTGACGGTTTGCTTGCAATATGCTTTTTAGAGCATATTCGGCAAACCGGCATTGAGGAAAGACTATTGGCAGTGAAAAGCTTCCCTTAAATATGTAGACTCGTTTGTTCTACAGATACATTTCTGCCGGCGAACACTTTTTTGTTCTTGGGGGGGGGGGGGGTTAGCAGTAGGTATTAGGTAAGTGTCTTTTAAAAAAAAAAAAAAAAAATTGTGCCAAATTAAAAAAAAAGCTGGAAAAAGGAAAAAACTCTGTGTTACTCATAGTAAGCAATCACATTCTTAATTCTATTTTCTCAGATCCAGTTGAATATTGAGCCTGAGTTCAGTTTTGCCTTCTTCCAGTACTTATGAACATTGCCCAGTTTGATTGGCTATTGTCCAGCCCAGGGCCGGACTGGGAATAAAAACGAGCCCTGGAAATAATTTCATACCAGCCCCATAGCATTATTATACCGACCCAACAGCATAACGCCATTATTTGCCTGTTCCTAAAAGGGAAAACCATGCATTTTAAAGTACATGAGAAGCGTGTATTATATGTAGATAAGACAGATATGAAATCACATAGGGATATATATATATATATATATATATATATATATATATATATATATATATATATATATATATATATATATATATATATATATATACATACATACACATACTGTACATAAGAGCAAATTCCAGTTAAAAGTGGAGCAATTATCAAGAACAGTCCACTTATTGCGATGGTGATATATTACCAGAATAAAAAATAATCAAAGTCTGCCTTTACAGGAGGGTCCGCAGAGTTCCCCCTTGCACTGTAATGGTGAATCCTGCAGAGTGCAGACTCTGATGTAAAGGGGAACCCCAGGAACTCTGGAAATGTGACCAGAGACCACCTTCCGCAGAAAGAAGGGGGCGGGGGGTTACTGATATAGGGGGGGGCCTTTATATCAGTGCCCCCTTACGTTACTGTATTCACTTCCCCCTTACGTCACTGACCCCTGCTCAGACTGGTCTGAGGGAGCTGTCACTGACCTCCTCTCAGGTGCACCGTGCAGGGCTCAGTCAGTTGGCTCTGGGTTTATCCTATAGTCTTCTCTACACAGTCCACATACATCCGACTTCCCCCGTGACCCCCATCCCGGCGGCACTCCCACTCCTGACTCCTCTCCAGACTCCCCCCTCAGAGACTGCAGACATGATAAAAGACAAGAGATGGCCATAGGCTGTGCGGAAATAGAACAGGAGATGTCAGAGGTTGCAGACATGGAACAGGAGATGTCAGAGGTTGCAGACATGGTACAGGAGATGTCAGAGGTTGCAGACATGGTACAGGAGATGTCAGAGGTTGCAGACATGGTACAGGAGATGTCAGAGGTTGCAGACATGGTACAGGAGATGTTAGAGGCTGCGGAGGGGTCCAGTCTTACCCGCCCCTGGTGTAGAAAGGCACGCTCCACCACCCCGACCAAGATTAGTGCCTTCCTATAAAAAGGACACCGCCCACTGCCATTACGTCACTACTGGTCTTCCCCGGCCTAGCTGCAGCCATATGCTATACGGGTGCCACTAGGGCTGGTGGAAAGAATTTTGACACCCTAGGCAACCCCCCACCCCAGCTAGGAAGCAGGGCCAAGAGGAGTGAGCTGGGTACGGGCATGAGGATAGGCGGTCTGCAGTGACATTTGCTCAGCCTCCCCTTAGCAGCGAGCAGACAACGGTGGCCAGTGCAACCCAGCACTGAACATATGCATACACAATCCTTGAGATAATAGCAAATTCACCATCAGTTAACTGCCTTTTGTGATGAATGAAAAATAAAAACGACTATTTGGACATCTTGGCACTGGCCTCTTAGAGATGTTGATCAGTAATTCCCACTTCTGGTGCCCTCTTACAGCTAAAATATCAAATTTAGCTGGAGACCTAAGTAAGACATAAACATCAGCTGAAAAATGGTACGCTAGTTACTGAGTGGAGCTTATTATAAGGTCTACATTACAGGCAAGCTGTGGTTAACTGTGGCATTTTAATATTTTCCCCATTAGGTTTTGTTTATATACCCCGCATTGTTATTCAGAATGGTATTCTTCCAGAATTAGATAAACAGTTTGAGGACATTAATGCACTGCAGAGATCCTGGGAAAAAACATCTTCATTATAAAGTTCTTAATGTGAATGTGTATGAGATGGAGATAAAAGTGGATAGGCTTGCCCAGGGGCGTAACTACAGGGGTTGCAGGGGTTGCAATCGCTACCGGGCCCCATGCTCCAGGGGGCCCGGTAGCAAACCAGTGGGTGAACTTCCAGGATCGCAAAGGTCACACTTGCAACCGGACCCTGGCATTGCACCACTGTGGGGAGGCCCCAAGATTGCAGGAAGGGGGCCCACTGCAGAACTTGTGAAAGAATCCTGCTGCGGGACCGTAATAAAAGGCCATGCAACGAGTGTAAAGAGCCCCAGGATTAGTGGGAAGAGCCCTGGGCTTGAAGGTAAGGGCCCCCGGCCAGGGGTCTGGGGGGCCCTTCATGGTTTCTTGCATCAGGGCCCTGAAGGTTCTAGTTACGCCTCTGGGCTTGCCAATTTGCACATGTTCATTTTTTAATCAATGGAATCAACATTGGCATTTCAACAGTACATAAAAAAAATGAATTGGTAGGTTGGCAATAGATAGGACTTCTACATGCACATTTTCCTGTTCAGTATATCATTTTCTTCTTTGTGTTGCCTTTCTAGTCATTCCAGCTTTTTAACATATACTGATTATTTGTCTCTGAAGATTAAGGCCCCTTTCACACAGTCCGTCCGTCGGACGGACTGCGTTTATCTCAGCAGGGGATTGAGCCGCCGATCCCCCGCTGAGCAGGAGGAAGACAGCTGTGTCTCCGCGCTGTCAGTTCCCCATGCATCTCTATGGGGGAAATCGGATGGGAACGGACCGTTGGTCCGTTCTCATCCGATCCCATCTGATCCGCTGGACGGATGGAAAATAGGGTTTCCATCCGTCCAGATTTGACGTATCGGATGTCAGTGGACATGTCTCCGCTGACATCCGATGCCCCATAGGGATGCATGGGGGGACCGTTCAGATCCGCTAAAAACGGACAGGCGGATCTGAACGGTCCGCCTGTGTGAAAGGGGCCTTAAGGGTGACAACTACTTGATTACTATCATCAGATGGAGGAAATATCATCTAAAACTCTGTCATAAAAGGCAGATGCACCAAAGCCATTTTAAAATTACAGTAATGTATCAAATCACTTTTATGCCTTGTAGTTTTCATTTAGTCAAACTACTAATGTCCACATACTGAAAAATAAATAAATGTATTGTTTTGGTATATAAAAATACTGAACAAGTGTATTTCAAAATTGCAACAGTGACTTTACCCCTCACTAGATCTGTGCCTGCTGTGTTCAGTGAATCTTTATACCGGGCTGCTTGGCCTTAGGCATCATTATGCAGAGATGATCTGAAAGACATCAGCATATCTTTGAATACTGTGTCTGACACTAGATGAGTCAGTCGTAGCCTCGCTCGCACGCTCAGCCAGCCAGCCAGTCAGTCAGTCAGTTTCCCCGCCGCTGAGCCGCCCCGCCCCCCGACCATCGGCGTTGTGACGTCATGCCGCTCACAGCGGCTGACGTCATGCGAGTAACTATCGGACGGACGGACCTTCCCCGCCCCAATGCTTAAAGTGGCGCTGCGGCTGTGCCGGCCCTTAAAGCGGCGCTGCAGCTGCGCCGGCCCCTAAAGCGGCCCCAGGGCCGGCGGCCCACTGGGAAATTTCCTGGTATCCCGGTTGGCCAGTCCGGCCCTGGTCCAGCCTAAAGCTGGGTACTGGCTGAAGGAAAAAAACTGACAAATCACTGTACTAAAACTTGCTTTGTTAGTACAGCGATCTCCCCAGCAGTGCCATCGTGTCCCCCCCCCCCCTCAGCCATTGGACTACCCACAGGGTGGTGCACTGTAATAGCCAATCTTACTGGGCAGGTGCAAAGGGCACCATCTCGTGGAAGGAAGCACTGATTTTTTTGTTAACCTGGCATACCAGACAAGAGAAGCGGCACTGGGCATTGTTCATACATACAGAACATACCTCACAACTTCCGAGCTTCCGAGAATTAGGGACATGACAGGGGCACAGTGACTTGCGGCACGCAGAGTGGGGAGCAGCAAAAAAAACGGGTGTGGCAAAACATTAGAGTGGGAGGGTCTAAGAGACATGGTAAACAAAACCTGGGCTTCCTTGTACCTATAAAATACATTGAGGCCGGGGGCCTCCATAATTGCTGTTGTGTTAGCCTGTTAGGCCCTGACTTTTCAGATGTAGCAATTTGGGATCTTTACTGGGCAGATGCAAAGGGCACCATCTTGTGGAAGGAAACAAAGCACACATTGATTTTTTGTTAAACAGGCATACAGGACAAGAGAAGTGGTACTTTGCAGACACCGCAGAGTCCATACATACAGAAAAAGAGAAGATACTTAGAATGCGGTGCACACGGGAAACACAACAGTATCACAACAGCAATGGAAGACTCAGCCCAGACTTAGTCAATGTCATTAAGGCCCTGTTCACATGTAGTGATTTGGGATCACAGGCTGGCAGTATCCCCGTTATTCTGCCTGCAATTCCAAATCACACTGCAATGCTGGCAAAATGCAGCACCTGTGTTTGTGTTCCTTTCTTTTTAGTGGCACCAAAACATGGTGTGGTTTTGGATCCTTGTGTGATAAAACGCTAATCACAGCAAAACCACACCACTTTTTGGGGTCACTAAAAATGGAACACAAACACACGTGCTGAGTTTTGACAGCATTGCCGTGCGATTTGGATTGGAATCTGGGTGTGGCGGCGGGCGTAATCACAGGGATATTCTGCGCACAATCCCAAATTGCTTTTGTAAGAGATCATCAACCTTACACCTACTTTACACTCTAATGTCGAGACTGAGGTATGAGTTGCAAGCATGAAATAAGAGGAGGATAAGAAGAGATATTATGAAAGGGTTTATAAAAACAGAACAAAAAACTCCACTCCAACTGTTCTAGCACCCCTGAACTTGATCCATGGTTGAAGTTCAGATCTAGAACACAGCACACAGAGACATACCTGGTGGTTGTTGGTGACCTGTCCTCCTGCAGTTAAGGTCCAGACTCCAGCACAGCAGCACTTCAGAGAAAATTGAGATCCTTCCACGTGATACTGGCAAGCAAGTAGGCAGGCTCAGCAGAGCTAACTCAGACTCGGGCAGCTCCTTCCCCAAGCGACAGCCAAAGGAAGTGGCAGCTCGAAGAGAAGAGGAGCAGATCATGTTTGTCAGTGGGCAGGATAGGTGCTGCCCGCTCCCTCCCGCTCTGCTCTCAGTGCTGCTGTTCTCCTGGAAGCTTCTGTAAATGGCTGGACAAGTAAAGACATGTCTCTGGAGTCTCAGTCTGGACTAGAGAGGTGATGTGGAGGCGGAGCAAACAGACAAGAGCATTGTCAGCCAAAGCCTCCCTCATCCCAAGCCAAGCCTACAGCCGGGCAGCGCTCCAGGTGGTCAGGTGGAGTAACAGCAGGCAGCAGCATTAAAATAATGCATTAGAGTCTAATAATAATATACATTCTCCAATGTATATCCCTAGTGCGCAGCTCAGTTTGCCAGTAGAGATCTATGTGTATTGCGGTGCGGAGTCAATATCATTTTGATATCTGTCTTTATGAAGAGATGCACGCTCATGTCTTTATTCTATGCTTGATCAACATAGTGGAAACATGGCTCTTTCCCTGCAGATAGCCTCACCTCTATGGGAACAGTAGAATAATCCTATTAGGCATTGTTCGCTGAGCTTTGCTGAGTGGGATTCACACCAGTAGTAATGGAGGAAGTCCGTTCAAGGGTTTGATTAGAGCAGCGTTCCCAGTTCTACATGCTGGTTTCATTGTGTAGGGTTAGGCAAAAAGCAGTGCACACTGTTCTGTTTGTTAACGTCTGTGTACTTCCTGTTATGTATTTGAGTGTATACAAGTGTGTAATTGGCTGATTCTATGTGGGTAACTTATGTCATGTGACTGTACATCTGGAACCGATTGGCTGATGTGGTGTAGCCATCACTTCCTATCTTTGTTCTTTTGTTGCCCTATAAATAAAAGGAGCCCACTGTTCAACAAAGGAAAACTTGGGAGCATCAAAACTGAAACAGTCTGTGTCTGTCTAACTCTGGGGATTGCTGAGCGCGCGCCATTGCTTTATACAAAAGAGCGGATTACTGTGCTTTTAACACAATGGGATGGATTGCACTTCGCGTATATGAATATCCAAAAGTGCACCTAACGCAAAGTTATTTGTGCATCAACCGTATATTCATTTCCATGATACCGGCCAGTGTCATTACACAATAGCAGTGCATATTTTTAGCACTGATTACTGTAGTAATGTCACTGGTCCCCCCAAAAGTGTCAAAAATGTCAGTTAGGCATCTAATCTGTCCGCCACAATGTCGCAGTACCGCTAAAAAAAATTGCTGATCACCGCCATTACTAGCAAAAAATAAACAAATAAATTAATGAAATAAAAAGGACATACATTTTTCCCCTAGTTTGTAGACTCGATAACTTTTGCACAAACCCAATCAAAATATGCTTATTGGGATTTTTTTTTTACCAAAAATACGTAGCAGAATGCAAATTAGCCTAAAATAATGAAAAAAATAGATTTTTGCGATTCGGCACTGTGCGAATTTAACTGACAATTGCGCGGTCGTGCGACGCCGTACCCAAACGAAATTTACGTCCTTTTTTTCCCACAAACAGAGCTTTCTTTTGGTGGTATTTGATCACCTGTGCGATTTTTAGTTTTTGCGCTATAAACAAAAAGAGAGCGTTTATTTTGAAAAAATAAATATTAACATTTTTTTATATGAAATTCCCCCCCAAAAAATGTAAAAATCAAATTTTTTTTAATTTTTGGCCAATTTGTTTTCTGCTACCTATGTTTGGTAAAAAAAAAAATCACAATAAGCGTATTTTGATTGGTTTGCGCAAAAGTTATTGCGTTTACTAAGGGAAAGATTTCTGTCATTTTTGGTGTTTTTTTTTTTTTTTAACGAGTAATGGTGGCGATCTGCGATTTTTTTTGCGGGACTGCGACATTGCGGCGGACAGATCGGACCCTTGATTGACATTTTTGACACTTTTGGGGGTACCAGTGACATTACTGCAGTAATCAGTGCTATATATATGCACTGTTACTGTAAAAATGACACTGGCAGGGAAGGGGTTAATTTTATTGGAGAGGAAGGGGTTAATGTATGCCTGGTGCTTACTAACGTGTGTGGGGGGAGGTGACTGAGTGAGTCAGGGACAGATCGCATGTTCAGCTATGCTGAACCATGCTATCTGTCCCTGCCTGTCACTTAGGAGATCCGCCCGCTCTGTTTACACAAGCGGGCGGATCTCCACACTCGATTCCCCGGCGATCGCCGCCACTCCTCCCCTGGCCCGACTCCCACTGTGACTGAAAACAGCGGGAGCGCGCCGCCTACAGGGGGAGGAGTCCAGCGATGTAGGTCTACGTCGCTGGACGATAACGAGCCACATTGCTGCAGTAGCAGCAATGTGAGCAGAGTTCAAGTGGTTAAAGTGGAGTTCCACCCTATTTTTATACTTACCTCCATCTTCTCGCTCCGGGTCACCTGAAAAAGAAATGGATAATCGCATATTTTTTTTTTTTTTACTTACCTCGTAGCGAAGAAAATATACTTACCTTACTTCCTTCTTCCTCCTTCCTCGGCCGCGGCCCGTCGTCACTTCCTGGCTCTGCAATGATTCCTGGGAGCTGGACGTCATAGCTCCCAGGAATCATTGCGCCTGCACCGGCCCCGACGTCAGTTCCGGGTCGCGCGCGTCATCCCCTTCTAAACAGCTTCTGGGCATGCCCAGAAGCTGTGGAGGGGTGACGCGCGCGACCCGGAAGTGACGTCGGGGCCGGCGCAGAGCATCGTGGGACCACAGAAGGCGGAAGAAGACGCCGAAGAGGACGCGCTGGCTTCAAGCTGCCCACATCTGAGATGGCAGCGCTGGACAAGACGTTTGCAAGGTAAGTATTTCGTCTTGCAGGTAAGTGCAACCCGGGACAGATCAGAGGCTAGCCATTGTGGAATGCACTAGCCCTGACTGTCCCGGGGGTATTAAAAAAAAAAAAAACAAATCCAGGGTGGAACTCCGCTTTAAATTGTTTATTGGTAATGTTATATAGCAGAAAGAAAATAAAATGTGTATATATATATATATATATATATATATATATATTTATCTTTTTCAGAATTGTCGCTCTTTTATTTATAACGTAAGAAAATCAAAATACCATCAGAAGAACGCTCCATTAGTAGGTAAAAAAAGGACATTAACTTTATTTAGGTACAGCGTCGCACGACCGCGCAATCGTCAAGTAAAATAATTTAGTGCCGAATCGCAAAAAATGGCCTGGTCATTAAGAGGGAAAATCTTCTGGTCCAGAAGTGGTTAACAGCAAATTAAATGCTAATAAGGCCTTCAAAAACAACTGAGGTACCTTTCAGTTCAAAGCACTGCCAGAAGGACCTCAAAGTGTTTCTAAAGCAAAAAAGTTTTACCACCTTAACCCCCAGAAGGTTTACCCCCCCCCCCCCTTACGACCAGGCCATTTTTTGTGATATGGCACTGCGTTATTTTAATTGACTATTGCACAGACGTGCACTGCACTCAAATAACGTCGTCCCCCCCCCCCCCCACAAATAGTGATTTTGGTGGTTTTTGATCACGTCTGCGATTTTTATTTTTCGTGCTATAAACAAAAAAAGACCCTACAATTTTTGAAAAAGAATGCGCTAAAAACATACCCAATAAAAAAAAAAAAAAAAATGTAAAAAATATAATTTATTCATCAATTTACCAGTTTGAGTGACCAGCATGGGACACGACAGGACTAAAGGTGATTTTCAACCCCATCTTCTTTGTACACAAGTCCTCATCATTCTGTGCTGTCAGCTCGCTCTCTTCCCCCTTTCCGTTAGGGAAATGGTATGCAGAGTCATGCACAGACGTGCACTTGCTAATAAGCATTCTCAAGTGACAACTAGAGGTTCAGTTACTCGCGCGCATGCGCATAAGAATTCTCGAGTGACAACTAGACATTCCTGACTTGCTAAAGTATCCACGCACGTGCGCATTAGCGTAAGTATGCATGAATACTTGGTTCCCTCTTGCCTATTTAAACTGGCTCCAAAGACCAGAATATTGCTGAGTGGTCATCAGCTTCTACTGTCTGTGACCTGATCCTGTGCTTGTTCCTGCATATACCCTGTCTGTTTGACTCTATTCGTTCCTAATACCTTAATGCGGACCAAGCTTGTGACCCGACTCTGCCTTTTGCCTACCATTCTGGTGCCTTCTTTGCTCGCCTGATACCAACCCTGGCTTAGCCAAGACTCTTCTCTGGATGCGATCCTGTACCTCAGATATTTGGCCATTACCGACTTCTGCCTGCCTGACCAATCAAGACCCTGCATCCGCCTGCTCACCAGCTTGGGTGCTGTCTGCTGTCCTGCACCTGTTGCTGTATATCAGCACAAACCGGCTAAGCATCTACTGCAAGTACCTTCTGGCTAGGATCTCCATCCAGGCACCCAAGCCACTAGTGTCCTGTTATATCCTGTCACCACCTTCAGCAGAAACAGGACAGGAGGTGTAAGGTAAAGCCCTCCCGTCACCTTAGCCTCAACCAGATGTGACAGTACCACTCAGCCACGTCGGAGGCCAAAGGAGGTACTTTCCCATTAGGCATTATTTGCCCACAGCTACTTGCTCTGACTCGGGTTGTTAATTTGTATTCAACTTCTGACTGAGTTCGCCCGGTGACTTAACGGTGGGGACGGCCTTCACATTTGAACCCTCTACAGCTACATGAACCTCTTCAGTACCCACTGTAATATTGCCGCCTCCAGAATCCAGGGCTCCCACACCAGAATGTTTCTCAAGAGATCAGAGTACATTTCAGAATGCATGTCACGTATACTTCACGCTTTACCCACAGACTTTGAAAAAGACCAAAGTGGGATTCGTCATCTCCGTGCTGCTGGGAGAACCCAAATCCTGGGCCCATCATCTACTGGAACAAGACAGTCTATTATTACAGACTTTACACTTTGTGGCTATGGCCCAGCTCTAGGAGGATCCTCAGGGGGCTGCCATGGCAGATTCCACTCTTCCTACATTGCAGCAAGGCCGTAAATGGGGTGCAGATACTGACCAGAACGAGGCAATCTTGGGTTACCAATTCCATTTGGGCTTGTCAGAACCCCTTAAGGATGAACTGGCTTGAGGGGCTTTTCCCAATTCCCTAGGTCTGATTCAATTGGCCATACAATCGGATTGGAGATTACGTGATCGACAATCTAAAAAGGCAGGCTTTGTCCCATCTAGAATGTTTATGAGAGCTCCTACCCATACCACCATACTTGTTCCGCCTGCACCACTTTCATCCACATTTGACCAGGCAGTAGTGGAACCAAAGCAGATCGGCCTCCTCCGTTCTCCACTATCCACAAACGAGAATCTTCACAGTAGAATGGATAACTTCGGTTTCTACTGCAGAGATGTTGGTCATTTCATACAGACTTGCCCTGTGAGACAAAGCCAGCCGCCCTCTTCCTCATTTATAGCTGGATGCACTTCAGGAAATAATCCAGCTCATGTTGCCCTGCCCATCTCATTTTGCGTGTCTGGGCAAACTATTCCAGTTCAAGCTATTGATTCTGGTGCTTGTAGTTGCTTTATCGACATTAACTTTGCCAAACACGGTACTCCGTTACAACCCAAGAAGCAGAGACTCATGGTACATTTCGCAGATGGGACAGATCTTAAATCCGGGCCAGTAAGTCTCAAAAACTGACTTACTCCACTTATCTTCCGATCAAGGAATTCAAGAATTTCTTTGATTAGACATTATTCCATGCCCAATATTTCCTGTTCTTCTCGGCATCCCCTGGTTGCAGGCACAAAACTCACACAGACACTGAAAAACTGGGAAAGTGACACTCTCTTCTTTCTACTGCCAACCACCAGCTGTTGTTCTTGAGTCTCCGCTTTTACAGTCGGATCGCCCGAAACTCCTGATCAGCAGACTGGAATCCTCTCGAGTCCATACACCTTGAGCCGAAAATACTCCCAAGACACCTCCCCACCCGGACCAACTGGCATCCGTGGATATCACTGTCCAATACAGTCGGAAAAAGGAAGGATTTTTCCCCAGGCAAAGCACTGGGGAGCGGAGCCACCATATCAGAGTCCCCCTCGTACCCCTACTCAACAGGATCAGATCATCAAATGACAGCGGATCCTTGCTCCATTTGGCCAGAATCTCTTTCCAGAGGTATGGAGGTATGGTATGGAACTGAGCAAACGGAACCGCCTTGAAGGTGGAAACCATCAGACCCAGCACTTGCATGCAAGTACTGAGCGACGACCGACGGTTGGACAACAGGAGCCGAATCACATCCTGCAACTTCAGATGTTTCGCTGGTTAAAGAAACACCCAGGCCGACGCTGAATCCAGCGTCAGACCCACGTAGTCAAGCCTGGTGAACAGAATCAAAGCCAATTTCTGAAAATTCCGTGTCCATCCGAACTTCTGTAGAGTTCGCACAGTAATGTCCAAGTCAAATTCTAGAGCCGAAGAAGACTCTGCAAGCAGAAGCAACCCAGTACCGCGATCCCCTTCTGCCAAAGCAAGGCCAACACCGGGGCAAAAACCTTTGTGAACACCAGAAGAGCTGAAGCGAGACCAAAAGGTAACACCGCAAATTGAAAGTGCTCCTCACCCATGGCAAAACGAAGAAAACGCTGATGCCCGACATATGTTGGAATAATAGGAATTTTTGTAAGATCTTACCGTAAAATCCTTTTCTCTTAGCTCATTGACAGACGTAGTCTTCTTGATTCACATCAATTGGGTTATGTTGTCTCCGCAGGAGTAGGACTAGGCAGAAAGAAAAAACGTTCTGGCTCCACCCTAGGGGCAGTCCCAGAGGGTATATCCTCCCTCTCTCTGCTACAAGGAATCAGTTCTGTTATAAAGCAGCAACAGAGAATTTAACCCAACCCAACTCAATGATAGAGGGGCGGGTACTACGTCTGTCAATGAGCTAAGAGAAAAGGATTTTACGGTAAGATCTTACAAAAATCCGATTTTCTCTGTCGCTCATTGACAGACGTAGTCTTCTTGATTCACATCAATTGGGACATCCAGAAGCAGTGCCACAAATGAGGGGTGGGATTGACAGAAATCAAAATCCAATCTAGAAGGCCCAACCGGTGCCAACTAGAAGTTTTAAAGGCTCATTATAAACAAAGAATGAGACTCAAATAAAGATTTCCAACGGAAAAAAACCCTCGAGGTAGACCACTGGTCTCCTCAAATGGCGGCCTGCAAAACCTTGCGGCCAAACGAGGCATCAGACGATGCCATTACATCAACTTTATAATGATTTGTAAAGGTATGCACCGACAACCAGGTAGCCGCCTTGCACACCTGGACCACTGACGCCTGATGGCGAAAGGCCCATGACGCACTCAGTGCCCGAGTGGAATGCGCCTTAACAGGGAACGGGGGCTCCCGACCCTTAATAGAATAAGCCTGTACCACCGTCTGTCTTATCCATTTGGAAATAGTCGCGGCAGATGCAGGCAACCCCTTTTTGGGTCCATCCGGGATCACAAAAAGTGAATCCGTCTTGCGAAACGAGTCTGTCGTTTTCAAGTATACCCTGATCGCCCGGACCACATCCAAGGAGTATAAAGCAAACTCCCGAGGATGACTGGGCTTAGGACACAGGGAAGGTAACACAATTTCTTCATTCAGATGAAATTCTGAAACCACTTTTGGTAGGAAGGATGGATTCGGAAGAAAGAACCACCTTATCTCTATGAACCACCAGATATGGGAAACGACAAGATAATGCGGCCAGTTCTGACACCCTGCGTGCAGAAGTGATAGCCACCAAGAAGGCCACCATCTGGGACAACGTAGGTAGAGGAATCTCCCTAATATCTTCAAAGGGAGGTTTCTGAAGAACCGACAATACTAAATTAAGATCCCAGGGTGGCAACGGCGCGCGCACTGGCGGAGCCAGATGTCGCACCC
The DNA here is from genome assembly GCF_965119305.1 of Pelophylax lessonae. Taxonomy (NCBI): domain Eukaryota; kingdom Metazoa; phylum Chordata; class Amphibia; order Anura; family Ranidae; genus Pelophylax; species Pelophylax lessonae. Next base: position 139,890,405 of record NC_138777.1, read on the forward strand.
CCTGGATGAAATTCCGCACCAAGGAATGAGTAGCCAAAGGCTTCTGAAAGAAGATAGCTAATGCTGAGACCTGACCCTTGATAGTGCTCAAGGCCAGTTTCTGTTCAACCCCTTGTTGCAGAAAAGCTAATATTCCACTAACCGAATAAGATCGTGGGTGGAACCCCAGGGGTTCACACCATGCAATGTAGGACTTCCATGTGCGATGATAAATCTTTCTGGAAGTCGCTTTCCTTGCTTTAACTAGAGTAGGAATAACTGAAGCTGACAATCCCTTGTCCGTCAGCACCTGGGTCTCAATAGCCAGGCCGTTAAAGCCAGCGATCGTAAAGCAGGATGGAAGATCGGTCCCTGAGACAGTAGATCCTCCCTGAGAGGAAGTCTCCACGGGGCGTCGGCGACCAGCCTGACCAGGTCGGTGTACCAAGCGCAATGAGGCCAGTCCGGAGCCACAAGAATGACCGGAATCCCTTCCGCCTCTATCCTGCGAAGAAGTCTTGGCAGCAACTTGAGAGGAGGAAAGGCATACATCAGCCGGTACCGGCCCCAGGGGGCCACCAGCGCGTCTGCGGCGTCTGCCAGAGGGTCCCGTGAGCGGGCCACAAACCGCTGTACCTTCCTGTTGATTCGAGACGCCAACAGATCCACATCCGGAGTGCCCCAGCGAAGGCATAACTGTTGAAACACCTCCAGATGCAGGGACCACTCCCCTGCATCCAAGGCCTGGCGGCTGAGGTAATCCGCCTGCCAATTCTCCACTCCCGGAATGTGTACCGTGGAGAGAGCTGGAACATGGCGCTCCGCCCAACGTAGAATGTCCGCCACTTCCAGGGTCGCAAGGACACTCTTGGTGCCCCCTTGGTGATTGACATAAGCCACGGCCATGGCATTGTCCGATTGAATGCGCACTGAACAACCCTCCAGATGGTCGGTCCAGTGTGTCAGGCAAAGATGGATCGCTCTCAGCTCCAGGACATTGATCGGCAATCGAGATTCCTCCAGGGACCAAACTCCCTGTGCCGAGTCCTGATTGAGGACCCCCTATTATCCTGCGCAAAAGAAGGCGGGGGGGGGGTCACAGCAGGACAGAGGGAAACCCAGGATTGTGAGGGTTCGACCATCCCAGAGAGGGGGCCCGCGTCCACCCCAAAATCCGCCAGGGGAGGGGAGGGGGGGGGGGAAGTTTACTCACCATACTAGGAACACAGGCGGGCGCCATCTCATGACAGGACCCCATGCCACTGGAGTAGGGGGGCCGTCAGCCAAATAGGAACGCTGCAACATAAGCCTGGACCCTGTCGTGTGCGTCCTGGCGAGACATTTAACTCGCGGGGCCAGTCTCCGTCCAGTGGGACTATGTCGCGGCCGACACAGCGCGGAGCTAAGGCCTGCACACACTCACTGGCCAGACTGGGGTGACCACTGGATATGGGAGTCCAGTCTGTCGCCCAACCCGGCATAATTGCTTGAAGATCTCACAGGAAAATCGTTCGAGAAAAAAAAGACTAGCTAAAATCTTTGCTGACAGTATTAGGACAGGAGATGTACCAGGGGATTGGAAGAAAGCTAACGTGATTCCGATATTCAAAAAGGGCCAGAGGCATATCCCGGGAAATTATAGGCCTGTCAGTTTGACATCAATAGTATGTAAACTTCTGGAGGGGATGATAAGGGACTATATCGTAGAATTTGCTAAAGACAACAACATCATCAGCAGTAATCAGCACGGGTTTACAAATGGGCGTTCTTGTCAAACCAATCTCTTAGCATTCTACGAGGAGGTAAGCTGTGAGCTAGATAGGGGCAGACCAGTGGATGTGGTGTACTTTGATTTCGCTAAGGCGTTTGATACAGTTCCCCACAAGCGCTTAATTTATAAAATAAGGTCTGCAGGTATCGACAGTAGAGTTTGCTCTTGGATACGGAATTGGCTTAAAGGGCGGTAATAAACAGCGCATACTCAGACTGGTCTGAGGTTGTAAGCGGGGTGCCCCAGGGCTCAGTCCTGGGACCAACCTTGTTCAATTTATTCATAAACAGCATTGAGGACGGGATCAGTAGTGCGTTATCAGTTTTTGCAGATGACACAAAATTGGCCAGGGCAATAACTGCACAGCATGAAGCAGATATCCTACAGAATGACCTGGACAAAATTACAGAGTGGGCAACGACATGGCAAATGAGGTTTAACGTGGAGAAGTGTAAGGTTTTGCACTTGGGGACTAAAAAACATAAAAACATAAAAACACAATACACGTTAGGAGGGGAACCCTTGGGGGTATCAAAAATGGAGAAGGATCTGGGAGTCTTGGTTGATGATAGATTAGGCAACAGCATGCAATGTCAAGCGGCAGCTGCCAAAGCCAGCAGAATATTAGCATGCATAAAGAAAGGGATGTATTCCAGAGATAAGACTATAATCCTTCCACTTTATAAAACTCTGGTCCGACCGCATCTGGAGTATTCTGTCCAGTTCTGGTCGCCAGTCCTCAGGAGGGATGTGTTGGAGCTGGAGAGAGTCCAGAGAAGGGCAACTAAACTAATTGGGGGATTGGAGGACCTTGACTATGAAGAGCGTCTACAATCGCTCGATTTATTCTCCCTGGAGAAGAGACGTCTGAGGGGGGACATGATAGCAATTTATAAATATCTTAATGGGGATCCCAGCTTAGAAAAAAAGCTGTTCATTCGAAGGGATTGCATGAGGACTCGAGGGCATACAATGCGATTAGAGGAGAAGCGTTTTAACCACAGGCAACGTGGGGGGTTCTTTACTGTTAGGGCTACAAGATTGTGGAATTCTCTACCACAAGAGGTGGTTTCTGCGGGTAGTATGGTGGCTTTCAAAAGACTCTTAGACTTACATCTCAAGGATCAGAACATTCAGGGGTATGTGAGATGAGTACAGCCACACACACCTACACAGGTTGAACTGGATGGACTATTGTCTTTATTCAACCTCACCTACTATGTAACTATGTAACTATGTAAAAAAAAAGGCTCCCATGCCAGGACCAAAGATTCCAGCAAGGAACTAGGTCCTTACTAGGCAGAAAAAAACTGACATCCTATGCAGGAAGAGAGAGGGTATACCCCCAGGGACTACCCATAGGCGTAGCCAGAAATTCTGCCTAGTGTCCTACTCCTGTAGGGGGCGGTATTACCCTACTGATATGCATCAGAGGACTGCGCCCCTAAATGAACGATGGAGAAACTTACATACACAGCGGCCGCTGGAGCAGTGTTGGCCAATTGTTTGGGCCCTATTTCAGATGTGACATGGTTGTTTGCTTTTGTTTTCTTCCCCCTTCCCTTCTCTAACCACCAGATAGAGCACTAGTCTTTTCCTGCTTAACAATGTCTCTTAGATGAATGTCCCTCAACGTCAGAGGACTTAATCACCTCGCAAAAAGGACAGAGGTCTCTGGAGAATAGCGTTGGAAACTAAGAGCATTTCCTGAACTCCAAGCCACCGCGTTGTGCGCACCACAAGTTTCTGTATGTATTCTACGCTAAAAGCCTATCCAAAAACAAAGGTGTCATGATAGCAGTTAAAGATGCGGTTGCACCTGATTACTGAATTGTCTAATGACTCTGTCAGGTACATTCTTCTGGTTGCGGAGATCAATGGGGTACTTTACACTATTATGAACCTTTATGCTCCCAAGAAACCAACAAAATTTATACGCAAACTGCTCTATTAGCGGAGGGGTCCTACCAGGTCTCGCACTTCTGTGAGGGACGCGAGTGGGTGTCTCCCTCCCAACTGACGTCGACGACAGCAGTGGTTCCCAACTCCGGTCCTCGGGACCCACCAACAGGCCAGATTTTAAGTATTACCTTGGGGGATGCAGACTAGAATACTGCAATCACTGAGCAGCAAATTAGATCACCTGTGATGTAATTTAGTTATCTTGCAAACCTGGCCTGTTGGTGGGTCCCGAGGACCGGAGTTGGGAACCACTGGACGACAGGACGCTTTTGCTTGACCCGGTGGAAGGCATTACAGCTCCTCCACTTTCTGCGGGGCCTAGGGCCCCCAACACAGTTCGGGAGGGACCAGACTCCACTGGAACAACTGCTAGTAACAAGAGGAGCGCTGCCCCATGCTCTTTCACAAATGAACGAGCTCCTTTCCATGCCACCGGAGGACTTTGTCCTCCCGGGAATTTCCAAGTGGGAGAGAGAGCTTCAGAAGACGTTTACAGATCCGGAGAGGCGCAACATTATCCGGTTTTCCCTCAAGTCATCAATCTGCACCCGCGTCCAGGAATGCCACTACAAAATTCTCATGCACTGGTACTATTCCCCGGACAAACTGAATCGCATCTTCCCGGAGGAGACGGATAGGTGCTGGCGATGCCTGCAGGAGAAGGGCACCCTGTCCCACGTCTTATGGCATTGTCCCCTGATCCGGGGTTTCTGGTCGGGAAAGTTCGTAGGGTCTCCCAGCTGATGACGGAACGTGTCATCCCGGATGATCCAGCCTTCTTTCTACTGCACTGCACTGGCATTGCCCCTAAGCGATACAAACACTCGGTGCTCAGACATCTGGCGGATGCGGCCAAATCCTGTGTTGCCCTCTGTTGGAAAAGCACCTCTCCTCCTACGATCTCACTCTGGCTGCGTAGAGTCAAATGGCTTAATGACCTAGAGGATTTGGTGCTTACGGCGCAGGGTAGAAAGGAGCAATATTCCAAAACCTGGGCGTGCTGGAACACTTTTATCCTGTCCGCAGAGGGCATGGCTCTGGACGGAGTCGCCGGTTCACCTACGGACTGATCTATGCTGGGGTTGCCCGCACGGGATGACTATCTCTTGCTCTCCGAGCTTCACTCGAGCTTCTTTCCTTTATTGACCACAGGTCCCCCTCGCTGCCTCTCTCTACTGCTCCTGACTACTCCTTTTTCTCCCCTGTCCTTCTGACCCCTCTCACCCCTACACTTGTTCCCCCCTCACCTGTCTTCCCCCTTACTGCACCTGTCCTCCCTACTTGCCCTCCGAGATCCAGATTTTACCTGAACATCCTCCTTCTGGTTCCCATGAAGTGGTTGTCCCAGTTGCATACGTGAACATTGCTTCTTTTTCTTTCTTTTTTCTGACATGCCGCACGCCCCATGGTTTGTCTTCCTGGGGTTTGCTGTACCACTCATTAATACCATGCCACTGTTATGAGGTTCGGATTATCCTATTTTGGTCTGATGACTTAGGTGTTGGCATTAGCCTCGGATGTTTCATGTACTTTATTTTGGACTCGTGTTCTAGTACATATTTTGTATGCTGGTTACGTTTCTCTTGTTCAATAAAGAAATTTGAAAAAAAAAAAAATTTATACGCAAAATGATTGCCTTAGCTAAAAAATATCAGAAAGGCTCATTAATTGTATGTGGCGATTTCAAAGCCGTCATGAGTGCTGTTGACTGCTCCTCATGGGGCGGAGACGCAGACCAAGCATCGGACCCTTGTGCTTTGGCGAGGGTATTTACGATCCATGGCGGTGTCTCCACACTACTGAGAGGGAATATTCCTTTTACTCTAATGAACATAAGAGCTACTGTAGGATCGACATGTTCCTCACTGACAAGTTTCTATTACAGCGTGTCACTAAAGCAGAGCCCCATTTAATCATGTGGTCAGACCAGGGACATTTTACCATGGACATCAAAGATGATTCCAAAATAATCACCAAACCCCTGTGGCGCAATAATGCGTACATCCTCGCTCATCCTCAATATTCTGCGGACTTGAACAAGAAGCTCACAGAATTTTTTGAGATCAACGGTGATGTTTTTTGCCCCCCTACCACGGTCTGGTGTGCCCATAAGGCAGTCGCACGGAGCCTATTAATCCAGTTGGCAGCCAGGGACAGAAAAGTTAGAACTTCACGCATTCAAAACCTTCAGGAGGACATCATAAAACTTGAACAACAAACAAGCACCGACTGTTTCACAGCCTCCATTACTAACCCTTATTAATAAACATAATTAACTTAAACAGCTTCTTGTGGCAGACGATGACTTCCACTATAGGAGAATGCAGGTCTCTTGGCACTCCCAGAACAACAAATCTGGCAAACTTCTGGCCTCTCAACTGAAAGCGAGACGCAGGAAGTCACACATCCCATACATGACGCACCTGCTAACGAAAAAATCATATACCGTACTAATCCAAAGGACATAGCAAACGTCTTCAAAGACTATTATGAAACCCTGAACAACTTAAAAGACTCACTCAGAAAAACAACCGGCTGCACTTGAGACGAACAATCTCAACCCACCGACACTTGACGAGCCCTCGCTCTTTACCCTGAACAAACCGATTACAGTTGATGAAATACTCTCTCTGTCATCCGTTCCTTGCCCATACATAAATCTCCAGGCATAGACGCCATTTCGGCAGAATACTATAAGGCCTTCTCTCAGACCCTTGCCCTCATTTGGCCGAGGTACTCAACACAGCAGTTCAGTCAGGTTCCTTTCCTACAGAAATGCTCCAGGCTGTCAGTTACAATGCTTAAATCAGGCAAAAACTGAATTTTTGTAAAATCTTACCTGTAAAATTCCATTCTCTGAGTCCTGACAGTCGCCGCCTCCTCTAAGTCATCACTGTTGGGTATTGACTTCCCATCCGCAGGAGTAGCTAGGCATATAGACTTAGTCAAAAGACAAAAGGCATTAGCATATACACACCCATGGGGGCTGTCCCATCTGGTCAATACCCCCCCTGCATCACCACTCCCAACTCAGTTTGGTAGCATAGCAGTAGGTAATAAGAACCCCAAAAGAGGGGCGGGGGCAGCGACTGTCGGAGGACTCAGAGAAAGGAATTTTACAGGTAAGATTTTACAAAAATTCCGTTTTCTCTTACGTCCTCCGACAGTCGCCGCCTCCTCCAAGTCATCACTGTTGGGATGTCCCAATAGACATGAGGGGTGGGAGACGCAACCGTAGAAAAGGTAACGCAGTACCCACATCAGAGAAAGGAATCTTACATGCACTGTAAGAGAACCAACTGGGCAACAGAAAAAACAATGCTCAACAGGAGCAACAGCCCAGGAAAGCAAATGCCAACAACCAGGGACCCAGAAAAAAACACAAGGGTCCATCATGGCACTGCTGCACTGAGAACTTTGCGGCCAAAGGAAGCATCAGCTGATGCCAGAACGTCTACTTTGTAGAATTTGGAAAAAGTGTGCACCGACGACCAAGTCGCAGCCTTGCACACCTGGGCCACCAAGGCCCAATGCCAATAGGCCCAGGACGCACTCACAGATCAGGTGGAGTGCGCCATAACAGGGAACCCGTTCCTTCAAGGCGTAAGCCTGTTCAATGGTCTGTCTGATCCATTTGGCAATAGTGGCTGCAGATGCGGCCATGCCCTTCCGAGGTCCTTCAGGAAGGACAAAGAGGGAATCAGTCTTCCGAAAGGACTCCGTAGACGACAGGTAAACCCTGATCGCCCTGACAACATCCAAGGAATGCAGAGCAACCTCCTTAGGATGCTTAGGCTTCATACAAGGCGAAGGCAGGACAATGTCCTCATTAATGTGGAACTCAGAGACCACCTTAGGAAGAAAAGAGGGATGCGGACGCAAAACCACCTTATCCCGGTGAATCACCAAGTACGGAGAACGGCAAGATAACGCTGCCAGTTCAGACACTCTGCGAGCCGAAGTGATCGCCACCAAAAAGGCAACCTTCTTAGACAGCAAAGGCAACGATATATACCAAATGTTTTCAAAGGGAGCACGCTGTAAGACGGACAGAACCAAGTTCAAGTCCCATGGAGGTAAGGGCTCCTTCCTGGGAGGAGCCAAATGTCTCACACCTTGAATGAAGGTGCGAACCAGAGAAGGAGACGCCACAGGGCGTTGAAAAAGAATAGCCAGTGCAGACACCTGGCCTTTGATCGTGGCCAGCGCCAGGCGCTGGTCCACTCCAGACTGGAGGAAGGCCAACACTCTTGACACCGAGTACGAGCGAGGGGAGAACCCCCTGGACTCACACCAGGCGAAATAAGCCTTCCAGGTACGGTAATAGATTTTACCGGAGAAGGTCTTTCTAGCCTTGACAAGGGTAGGGATGACCTCAGAAGAGAGACCCCTGTCCTTCAGGACCTGGGTCTCAAGAGCCAGGCCGTTAAAGCCAGCGACCGTAAAGCAGGATAGAAGATCGGACCCTGAGACAGGAGATCTTCCCGCAGAGGCAGACGCCACGGAGGCGCCACTGCCAGGTGAACAACGTCGGCGTACCAGGACCGGCGTATCCAGTCCGGAGCCACCAGAATCACCAGGTGCGGTTCCGAGACAAATCTGCGGAGGAACCGGCATAGCAACTGAATCGGAGGAAAGGCATACATCAGACGATACTGATGCCAAAGGGCTACCAACGCATCCGAGGCGTCCGCCAACGGATTGTGCGGTCTTGCCACGAACCTTTCCACCTTTTGATTTAGCCGGGATGCGAACAGATCCACGTCCGGGGATCCCCACCTCGCACACAGCATTTGAAAGACCTCCGGGTGTAGGGACCATTCCCCCTGGTCCAGGGTCTGGCGGCTTAGATAGTCGGCCTGCCAATTCTCCACACCCGGAATGTGAACTGCCGAGATTGCCGGGACATGAGCCTCGGCCCAAGACAGAATGTCGGTCACCTCCCGGGCCGCCCGAGCACTCCTGGTGCCCCCTTGGTGGTTGATGTAAGCCACCGCGGTAGCATTGTCCGTCTGTACCCGAACAGGACGGCCCTGAAGACGGCCCGACCACTGGAAGAGAGTTTGATCGCTCGCAGTTCCAGCACATCGGGAGGGAGGATTCTTCCTCCGACCAAGTGCCCTGGGCAGACAAGTTGCCCAGAACTCCACCCCAGCCCGACAGGCTGGCATCCATGGTAATTACCGTCCACACCAACGGACGGAAGGACTTGCCTTCCGCCACCGACGGGGACTGGAGCCACCACATAAGAGTCTGACGACTCAAGGAGACACACAGATCCAGGGACTGAGGCAGTCTGTTCCACTTGGCCAGGATCTCCGCCTGGAGAGCCCGCGTGTGAAACTGAGCAAAGGGTATCGCCTCGAAGGCCGATACCATCAACCCCAGACCCCGCATACAGGTCCTGAGCGACGAGGACGGCTGTCCCTGAGGGACCTGAGTTCGTCCCGCAAAGTCCGGAGCTTGTCCTCCGGCAAGAACACCTTTGACTGAGCAGAGTCCAGAATCATTCCCAGGTAGGGAAGACTCTGACTACCTTGAAGGGCTTGCCCTTGGATTGGTTTCCGAAAGGCACGAAAGGACCCCTGATTGGATCTAGGCGCAGAACCCCGCTTGCCCCGAAAGGACTTGTTCTTCGGGTTCTGGGGCAGCATAGTGCTCTTGCCCCCCGTGACGCCTTTCACCAGGGTGTCCAATGCCTCGCCAAAAAGGCGAGAGCCAGCATAGGGAAAATCAGCAACTGTTTTCCGTGAGGACTGGTCAGCCGACCAGCTCTTCAGCCATATCAGTCGCCGGTTAAGCACCGCGACACTAGAGAGGCGAGCCACTAGGGGGGCCTCATTCAAGGCTGCATCACACAAATACATGACTCCTTGGTGGATCTGATCCACCATTTCCAGCCGGGCAGGCGGAACACCATCAGACACGAGATTGCACCTAAGCATCTTAGTCCAATCAGCCACCGACACCAGAACGGACGCGAAAACGGGTCTGAGCAACGAACCCGCCACCGTATAGGAATGGCGAGCTAGAGACTCCAACCGCCGGTCCGTGGGATCCCGGAAAACCGGGGTATCCTCAGTAGGAACCAAGGTAGCCTTGTTTAACACGGCCACAGTGTGATCTACCTGTGGAGGCACACACCATCGTGATTCCGTAGCCGGTGCAAAAGGATAAAGCAATTTGAACCGACTAGGTACCAGGAATGGACGTTTTAACGTGCGCCACATTTCATTAACAGTGTAATGAAACTCAGCTGGGCAGGGGAAAACCTGTGCAGACTTGCGGGTACTGTGCTTCCCAAATGAGGACACAACGCCCGGAGGACAGGGCTCATCCTCTAAATGCAAGGTTTCCTTAACAGAAACAATTAACTCGTCCATGGTCGCCCGTTCTGCAGGTGACCCTGGGGAGGAGGTATCAACCCCCTCCATCTCAGCCTCCCCCTAGGACCCCGGGCACGCTCGCAGCAGCAGCCATATCCCCATCTGAATCAGAAGACAGAGACAACCTGGGCCTCTTTTTTGCAGCACGTTCAGCCATCAGCATTTACGTATTAGACACCAAAGTCGCCACAGCAGCCAAATCGGGTCGCAGCGGGGCCACAGGAGAACTGGGGACTCCCACTAAAGCTGGGGGGAACTTGTTTTCCTGAGAATCCAATGCTCAAAGTTCACAGAAAAAAACAGATAAATGTGTACTGCCCCTTTTAGATCGCTGCGGAATGCGCAGCCCACCGCTACAGCGACAAAGACCCCCAAAAGGAGAAGAGAAAACTGAGCCAGAAGCGATAATACAGAGGAATATTGAGAGCGATAACCTGCAGAGCCCGCAGAGCGTTGCCACCGATGTCCTGCTGCATATGGAAAGGAAGTGCTGCTGAAGTAGGCTGAACTTAAAGACTTTCAGACTTAGGGAAAATGGCTGCCCCTTAGGATTGCATTGGAGGCTTCAAAAAAATGGCCACCGAACATGCGGTCGGACCGATCGTTCTACACCAACAAAACAGCATGCAGTATCGCCCACAGAGAGGCTGACCATGCCTGCCCAAATCAAAGATGGCGGACCGCGTGGGTTCACTCCGCTGCAGTCGCCACACAACGTCTGCACCCCCAACAATGCACCGAAGTGACACAGGGAAGGGGACCCCCACACATACAGAAAACTGCACAAGCGATACCCGCAGGGACCGCATCAGGGAGTCACACAGGCACAGACATGGGGGACACACAGCAACACAGACTGCCACCCCAGACAGAGGCCCCACACAGAAGTACTTACCTGTACCAGATGGCGTGGGAAGCCTCTATGCACGGAAAACCGCTGTCCTCACCTGACAGGGAGTGCCGTGAGCCAGGGACAAGACACTGCAGCACCGCAGATGTGTCCTGTGAGGTAGCCACCTCATGGCTGCATCCCTGCAGCGAACAGGGATGGGTCGTTCGTAATGCCAGGGCGAGCCATAGCTGAACGCTCGATGGCGGGCTGGGGGTCCATCTGACCCTTTTGCTCTGGAGAACCAGGGCGGTCAGTCCGAATCCCAGCACCGCATGATCCATCTTCATCCGAAGAGAAGACTAACACTAGAAGCTGACAAAATAAACAGCTAGTAAAGTAAGAGAAAAAAAAAACTGACATTTCCAAAGAAAATCAAATAAAAGATTAGGAAGGCTGAGACTGAAGCCCCAGCACAAGGTAAGCCTGACTACTCCTGACGCTAGGCAGATTAAAACTGAGTTGGGAGTGGTGATGCAGGGGGGGGTATTGACCAGATGGGACAGCCCCCATGGGTGTGTATATGCTAATGCCTTTTGTCTTTTGACTAAGTCTATATGCCTAGCTACTCCTGCGGATGGGAAGTCAATACCCAACAGTGATGACTTAGAGGAGGCGGCGACTGTCGGAGGACGTAAGAGAAAGTCCAGATTACTCTAAAATTATATATCTTGGTGATAAATGTCTATGACTAGTGGTCAATAAATTAGATAAATCAAAATTAAATGAATACTCCTCTGTTGATGTAATAAACATTAACAAAACAATAAATACAAATATATAGTGATATGCATAAATTGTGATTCATATAATAAAGTCCATATCAAGTGACTGTAGTGAAAAATTCAAATAAAAGTTCAAATGAATAGTAAGTCTCTTGTGCAAATTATGCTTATTCACAAAAAAGTGCAGGTGCTCAGCGTGGAAATTTTCCAATTCACTCTGTGATATCAGTGCAGCTCTGGTTCTTTTTCCACCGTGATCAATGGTAAGAGTGAATCACTTACCAAATGATGTGGGTCATGTATGCCTTATAGCATCAAGACCAACCAGGCATAGATAGCCTCCAGGCTAATATAGGGGTCTCCTCGTGGCTCACTTTGGGTAGATAGGATGGCAAGCTCCCCCTCTCTCTCCTCTCACCTCAGGCCAATTGGAAGGAAGACAAAAAAGTGCTCTGGATAGTGTATTTTTAAAATTCAAATTTTATTCCCAAATTGTGGGTAAAAACATTATGGCAATGATACAAAAGTAGATAGCCAAATATGAGAGATTAGTAATAAAAAAAGGCCATTAACGGCCACTGGTGATCGTGTGTATCAGCGCAAGCTGTATGTAGGGTGGCGAGCGGGAGAACTTCCGGCTTGCGCTCCACCTGCGTCACACGTCACATACACTGTGCGTTCCAAATCTTACGCGTTTCATCACATCCGGTGACGTCTTCGGAGATAGGAATGCAGTGTCTCGTTCTCTTAAATAGTAGTACCGCCCTTCACTCCGCCTAATTATCTTTACTCCGGAAGCTTATAGGAGTATCGGGAGTGTCCCCATTGATCCAATTATGGGCTAAATAAAGTATTGCGTCACTTATTCAGCTATATAAGAAGCAAAAAACATATTAACCATTAGTGCCCAAGCATTGTATATTGCATCGGTATATATAGGACCATATAAATAGCGCCAGAATAATTAGATTAAAATTGCGATATAACGAAATTTTTATAAAATCTTACCGTAAAATTCCTCTCTCTGAGTCCTGACAGTCGCCGCCCCTCATATAGTCTTCACCAATGGGTATTCACCTCTTATCCATAGGAGCAAGCTAGGCATAAGACTTGTTAAAATACAAAACAATTTGCATAGACACATCTGTAGGGGCTGTCCCACTGGTCCAATACCCCCCAGATATAAGCCTTCCCAACTCAGTTTGGTAGCAAGCAGTTAGAGTCCATAAAACCCCAAAAGAGGGGCGGGGGCGGCGACTGTCAAAGGACTCAGAGAAAGGAATTTTACGGTAAGATTTTACAAAAATTCAGTTTTCTCTTACGTCCTCTGACAGTCGCCGCCCCTCATATAGTCTTTACCAATGAAATGTCCCAAAGCAGTGTAGACATGAGGGGTGGAAAGCGCAACCGTCACAAAGGCAACGCAGCAACAAGGTCAGATAAAGGAACCTTATCTGAACCAGAAAGGTAAAAACTCTGGGTAACGAGAAAGCTCAACAGGCGCAACAAACCCAGGAAAGCAAATCAAACAAAAGGGGAAAACAACCCCAACAGACAGGGACAGGCAAATGCCATGTCCCCCTCAAAGCATGGCCGTGCACAGGACTTTTGCGGCCAAAGGAGGCATCAGCCGATGCCAAAACGCAAAGTTTGTAAAATTTGGAAAAGGTGTGCACGGATGACCAAGTCGCCGCCTTGCACACCTGGGTCACCGAAGCTTAATGCCGGAAGGCCCAGGACGCACTCACTGCTCTGGTAGAGTGCGCTTTGACAGGGAAGGGCGGCACCCGTTTCCCTAATAGAATAGGCCTCTACAATCGTCTGTCTGATCCATTTCGGACAAAAAGGGAATCAGACTTCCTGAAGGATTCAGTAGACAGGTAAACCCTGAATGCCCGGACAACATCCAAGGAATGCAAGGCAAACTCCTTAGGATGTTTAGGATTCGCACATAGCGAAGGCAAGACAATATCCTTGTTAAGGTGAAACTCGGAAACCACCTTAGGAAGGAAAGCTTGATTAGGTCGCAAGACCACCTTATCCCTATGAACAACCAGGTAAGGGGAGCGACAAGACAGGGCCGCCAACTCCGACACTCTGCGGGCAGATGTGATCGCCACCAGAAAGGCAACCTTCAGTGACAGCACAGACAGAGGAATCTCCCTGATGTTCTCAAAGGGAGGAAGTTGCAAAACCGACAGGACCAAATTCAAGTCCCAAGGAGGTAAAGGCGCTCTCCGAGGAGGAGCCAAATGACGCACCCCTGAATAAAGGTGCGTATCAAAGAGTTTGACGCCAAGGGGCGCTGGAAAAGGATTGCCAGTGCAGACAACTGACCCTTAATAGTGGTCAGCGCAAGACGCTGGTCCACACCAGATTGCAGGAAGGCAAACATCCTCGCCACCGAAAAAGAGGATGGACACCCCTGGATTCACACCAGGGAAAATAAGCCTTCCAGGTACGGTAATAGATTTTACCGTACGAGGCCTTCCTAGCCTTGAGCAGGGTAGGAATGACCGCCGACAAGAGACCCGATATCGCAGGATCTGGCTTTCAACAGCCACACCGTTAAAGCCAGCGACTGTAAAGCAGGATGGAAGATCGGCCCCTGAGACAGTAGATCGTCTCGCAATGGGAGCCGCCATGGAGGCTTGACGACCAGTTGTATGATGTCCGCATACAAAGACCGGCGCGGCCAGTCCAGGGCGACCAGAATCCCCAACTTGGGTTCCGAGACCTGCGAAAGAACTTGGACAACAACTGAATCAGGGGGAAGGCATAAATCAGGTGATACTGATTCCAAGGCACCACCAGCGCATCCGAGGCGTCTGTCAGAGGATCGCGCGTTCTTGCCATGAACCTTCCCACCTTGTTGTTTAGCCGGGATGCGAACAGATCCACATCCGGGGATCCCCATCACGCACACAGCATCTGAAACGCCTCCGGGTGTAGGGACCATTGCCCCTGGTCCAGGGTCTGGCGGCTCAGGCAATCGGCCTGCCAATTCTCCACACCTTGAATGTAAACAGCCGAAATCGCCGGGACCTGCGTTTTGGCCCAAGACAGAATTTTGGTCACTTCCTGGGCGGCCCGGGCACTCCTGGTGCCCCCTTGGTGATTGATGTAAGCCATCACAGTGGCGTTGTCCATCTGCACCCGCACAGGGCGGCCCCGAAGAAGATCCGACCAACGGAGCAAGCACATTCTGATCGCTCGCAGCTCCAAGATGTTTACTGGCAGGGAGGATTCCTCCTCTGACCAAGTGCCCTGGGCAGACAGGGTGCCCAGAACGCCACCTCAGCCTGACAGGCTGGCGTCCGTGGTGACCACCGTCCACAACAACGGCCGAAAGGATTTTCCATCCGTCAGAGCCGGAGACTGGAGCCACCACAGAAGATCCTCTCTGGCTTGGTGACTCAAAGATATCCCCCTTTCCAAGATAAGAGGATGCCTGTCCCATCTGGCCAGGATCTCCGCTTGAAGAGATCGAGTGTGGAACTGTGCAAATGGTATCGCCTCGAAGGCCGACACCATCAATCCCAGGGACGGCATGCAGGTCCTGAGCGACGAGGATTCTTTGTCCCTGAGGGACCTGACCTCGTCCTGTAGAGTCCGGAGCTTGTCCTCGGACAGAAAAACTTTGGCTTGGGCGGAATCCAGGACCATCCCCAAGTAAGGGAGTCGAACAGAAGGGGACAAAGTCGACTTCTGAACGTTGATGGTCCACCCGAACTCCTGGAGCGTCTGAACCGTAGTTGACAGATCGCGTAACAAGCTCGGACTGGCACTCGATCTTAACAGGAGATCGTCCAGATAACCCAAGATCGTAATTCCCTGCGCCCGTAACAGGGCCAGAACAGGAGTCAACACTTTAGTAAACACCCTTGGAGCCGAAGCGAGACCGAAAGGTAACGCCACAAACTGATAGTGTTCCTCTGCGATTGCGAATCGAAGGAACCTCTGATAACCCTCCAATATGGGGATGTGTAAATACGCATCCTTGATGTCGATGCAAGCCAGGTAATCTCCCGGGCTCAGGGAGGCCACCACTGAACGGAGGGATTCCATGCGGAACTTCTGAACCCGCACGAAGCGGTTCAGAGCTTTCAAGTCCAGAATCGGACGTACCTTGCTCTCCTTCCTGGGCACAGTAAACAGATTCGAGTAAAAACCCCCGAAACCTGAGGCACCGGGATGACCACCCCTTGGGCGCGGAGATCCTGAACCGCCCGATGAAGATCGTGCAACCGATCTGGGGTCAAATGAAGATTTGAGGGAAAGAATCTGTCCGCTGGCCGTGAAAGGAATTCGATCTTGTAACCTGATCGAATAATTTCCTGAACCCATCTGTCCGGAACCCGGAGCAGCCAAGGTTCTATGGAAACTGCACAGACGCCCCCCCCACCCCTGTAACGGGTGAGGGCGTCCCTACAGGTGGAGGCAGAAGGACCCGCCGGGCCGGCGTGGTTGGATTTCTTTTGGTCAGCTCCTCCTCTTTTCTCCCCTTGGACCATGTGGCGTATTACCCGCCTCAGTCCCGGTGTTCCGTGAAAAAACCATACCCGTGAGAAAACCATACCCTCGTCACTTCCGGCGCTCCTACGGAGGGTATGGATTTCTCACAGTAGTGCCATTTGCGGCGCTCCGATTAAAACAGCTCCACTGCAACATAAATCATCTCCGCTCCTTCCCCTGTCACTTCCCTGATCTCCGGTAATAAATATAAAAGCGGATCACGGAGCCGCGATCGCCGTCACATTTACATCTCATACTCCCGCCGCCGCTTTTATATTTATTACCGGAGATGAGGGAAGTGACAGCGATAGGTGAGGAGATGATTGATGTTGCAGCCGACCTGTTTTAATGTACCCGCCGCAAGCATTAAATTTCACACAGTGCCGTGAGTTTTTCCTAACCTCTGAGCATGCGCACTTCTCAAATTCTTTGATTGTCAATTAGGTATCCGGGGCTCTGAGCATGCGCACTGCTGCGCTGCTCAGCTGTTTCCCACAGGAAGTGACGAGGGTATGGTTTCTTCACGGGGTATGGAATTCTAACGTTACACCGGATCAGGCATATACCCTTTCTGTGCATCCCTGCAACAGACTAACTCCTCATGCCTAACATTGGACCCCAGAGTCGTCCCAGTAATTTACTGATTGTTAGTTGACAATATATAAATATTTTTTCTCCCACTTGAGATGTAAGTATTCGACTTTTGTATGTGTCGATACAATTCTTTGACAGCATCGGTGCAATTGTCATTTCTAGTTTTTGGATTAATTTGTTTCTTATTTTAGATTAATTTATAACGCTCCTGAAGAGTGGATGCGATTTCCACAAAACGAGTAGAGCTATGCAATACCTATATGGATCTGGACAAGGATCAGGAATCATGCAACATGTATATGACATGTATAATTATGCCATTGTATGATATGTTTTAATATATTTATATTTCTGAATTGTGTATATATATATGATATGATATAATTGCTTTTCTGATCCATGACCATACTACTTGTTATTTATTAATTATTTATACCCAATTAATTTTATATATGCTGCGTGATTGTTAATTGTCATGTAGCATTAATAAATTCATATTTTTTTATATACCATCTTCTTTATTATATGCGGCGTTGACCTCATTTAAAGTCCCTCTTTTTCCCCCTTTTATCCCCCCTTTTCCTTTATGCTTCTATACAGATATAGGGATGGAGGTCCCTGCTGCGACGCCGCAGATCAACTTTTAATTTTTACTGTTGTTTAAACGCAATTTGGGTGGAAGATACCCGTTCTTTTCTGGTTGATCTGGCCGCATCATTTTTTGGCTTTTGCACCGGTCCCCTATATTCCCCCCCCCCTTTTTTTGTTAATATACTGTTATGCATTGGATTCTTTGCCCCCTGTTGGGATGGATGTACTACCATGGGGGTTTTGTATGTTCTGGGGCTGCGATGTTGGATTTGCCACCCCTGCCCCTCCCCTGTGGGCGGTGGGAGGGGTTTTCACATCCGACATCGGTGTCATGCGTGTTGCACCTTGTCCCGCGGCCCATTGGCGGATCGTGGGATCTTTGGTCACATTATCTACGCCATTGGGAGTGGTTTCGAGTGACCGACTTCCGGCACACGCCGGATACCAGGTCCATGTAACGCTCCTGCGTTTTTAGTATAGGCTGGATTTGCAGCTGCAAAATCTCCACTCAGTAGTCATGTAGAGATGTGTTGAATACCAGATCCAACTCTCCAGGACTCATCACCGTGGGCCTGTCAGCTTCAACATACAGATATATACACACTCAATGAGATGTTCCTGGAGTGATAGGATGTACATGATAGTATGAAGGTGATGTGCTGAAGGGACAGGTGTGAACAGTGACAAGGATGGT
Source organism: Pelophylax lessonae (assembly GCF_965119305.1). Taxonomy (NCBI): domain Eukaryota; kingdom Metazoa; phylum Chordata; class Amphibia; order Anura; family Ranidae; genus Pelophylax; species Pelophylax lessonae. The sequence continues at coordinate 139,908,511 of NC_138777.1, forward strand.
AATCACTTGATAGGTTTGTATAGGAGAGTTCAAGATGGTATTTAGGAATGCAGATAGATTAGTATCGAGTATGCTAACAGGTGGTGAGGACAGCAGATGACAAATACAGGATAGACTAACCCAGTGCAAGGATAGATAGTAGTAGACAGGAGAGCTAGCAATCTATGCAGCAGTGCAGATGATAGATGGTAGTAGGCTCAAGAGCTAGCAATCTATGTAACAGTGCAGATGATAGGATAGTATGGATAGGTAGTAACAGTCCTTAATGTGCATAGGTAGATAGTGCAATAAGGTTATGGAGGGTTCCCCTGCGGGGTACTTATCACTTGTAATGTTAGTAGTTTAGAGAGGTCCAGTAGATAAGGAATGATCCGGTAGCGAGATACAGGGATCAGTAGCGAGGTTCCGGTCTGCTCCAGGTACAGGGAATAGCTGGAGGTTCCGATCGAGAGACAGGCTTGAAAGCATGTGGATAACAAGGCAGGTTGAACGAACAATGTGAGTGAGACCGCCGGCGGTTGAAATAGCCGCTCTGCGGCGCTCAGCAGTGACATCATCGTTCTTAACCACTTTATGACTGCTCACAGTAATATTACTGCGGCAGAGTGGCTCGTTATCGTCTGACGATGTAGTACTACGTCGTCAGACACTTCCCCTTCTGGGCGGCGCTTGCGCGCCGCCAGAGGCTCGCTCCCGCTGTTTTCATTCACAGCGGGAGTCGGGCCAGGGGAGGAGCAGCGGCGATCGAGTCTGGAGATCCGCCCGCTGTGTGTAAACACAGCGGGCGGATCTCCATAGTGACAGGGAGTGACAGATCGGACTGTTCAGCATAGCTGGACATCCGATCTGTCCATGACTCACTCAGTCACCTCCCCCCCCCCACACGTCAGTAAGCACCAGGCATACATTAACCCCTCCCTCTCCAATAAAATTAGCCCCTTCCCTGCCAGTGTCATTTTTACAGTAACAGTGTATATATATAGCACTGATTACTGCAGTAATGTCATTGGTACCCCCAAAAGTGTCAAAAATGTCAGTCAAGGGTCCGATCTGTCCGCCGCAATGTCGCAGTCCCGCAAAAAAAAAAACGCAGATCGCCGCCATTACGCGTTAAAAAAAAAAACACCAAAAATGACAGAAATCTTTCCCTTTGTTAGTAAACGCAATAACTTTTGCGCAAACCAATCAAAATACGCTTATTGCGATTTTTTTTACCAAACATAGGTAGCAGAAAACAAATTGGCCAAAAATTTTTAAAAATATTGGTTTTTACATCTTTTTTGGGGGGGAATTTCATATAAAAAAATGTTAAAAATATTGTTATTTTTTCAAAATAAACGCTCTTTTTTTGTTTATAGCGCAAAAAGTAAAAATCGCACAGGTGATCAAATACCACCAAAAGAAAGCTCTGTGGGAAAAAAAGGACGTAAATTTTGTTTGGGTACGGCGTCGCACGACCGCGCAATTGTCAGTTGAAGTTGCACAGCGCCGAATCGCAAAAAGTGGCCTGGACGGAAGACAGCAAAATCCTCCGGTGGTAAAGTGGTTAAAGGTATATGCATACCACCTGAAGAGAAAGGTGGGACGCATTACAGAGAAAGTGGTGATTAAGGGTACCGGAGGTACCAGAATCTTACAGTCCACCACTTCCTCCGGCACCTGTATGACGCTGGCGGCGACCCGCCACCATTCATCCGGGGTATAAAGCTGACGAGCTCCTCCACACTATGCCTTTCAGTCTGTACACTTCAGCGACTACTCTGGTTGTTCAGATCATTATTGTAAGGGTTTATCCTTGGTTATGGCTTCATTGCTTTTTCTTTGACACACTTTGAGCTTGTTGTTACCTTCACCAATTGTTTTGTTACCAATTTCTGGATACAGTGTTGACAACCTCTTGTCACCCCCCTTTTACTTTCAATTTGATTATGGCCAGTTGATGGTGTATCACATGGTTCACACATACCTGTGTGTATAATTATCACAGTCAACCTTCTCCCTCCCTCTATTAACGTCCTGACACGTGTTCATTATTTGTTTATAAATAAACCTTCATTATTAATAATTTAAATACATTACAATACAATAATTATCCTTATTTATAGATATATTGTTTAGAACGCGTGTTTGAAGTACGGGATTCAATCACTTTTTCACTAATCACCCCCCTTTCTTTTGGTCAGCTCGTCCTCTTTTCTCCCCTTGGACCATGTGGCGTATTACCTGCCTCAGTCCCGGATCAGGCATATACCCTTTCTGTGCATCCCTGCAACGGACTAACTCCTCATGCCTAACATTGGACCCCAGAGTCGTCCCAGTAATTTACTGATAGTTGACAATATATATATATTTTTTCTCCCACTTGAGATGTAAGTATTCGACTTTTGTATGTGTCAATACAATTCTTTGACAGCATTGGTGCAATTGTCATTTCTAGTTTTTGGATTAATTTGTTTCTTATTTTAGATTAATTTATAAAGCTCCTGAAGAGTGGATGTGATTTCTACGAAACGCGTAGAGCTATGCAATACCTATATGGATCTGAACACGGATCAGGAATCATGCAACATGTATATGACATGTATAATTATGCCATTGTATAATATGTTTTAATATATTTATATTTGTGAATTGTGTATATATATATATATATATATATATATATATATATACACACACACACACACACACACACACACACACACACACACACAGTATATATATGATATATGTTAAAATTGCTTTTCTGATCCATGTCCATACTTATTGTTATTTATTAATTATTTATACCCAATTAATTTTATATATGCTGCGTGATTGTTAACCTCCCTGGCGGTATGATTATTTCGGATTTTAGGTGCTGAAAGCGGTACCATTATTTTGCTTGCAATTCTTGAGAATGAGCAGCCCAAACCAACTATTTACATATGATTTCTTTTTACCGTGTGTTCTTCTTTATAACATCCCGAGTATGATAAAGTTTGAAACACAAAATCCTAAATTATAATATAATAAATAACTATAAAATAATAATATAATAACACTTTTTTTTTCAAAAAATAACACTTTTTATTCAATAAATGATAGTAAATCATGTAATCAAAAACACTGACATTTTTTTTTTTGTCAAACAAGAATGCAATATATTTTTTTTTTTTCCCAAAAAGGATGCAATATTACTTGTCATACTGCTTCAATAAACATCCCGGGTGTGGAAAATTTTGAAACAGGGTACAGCGCAAAGTCCAACATCACAGTCTGGACAGTAGTACCGCGTTTCCTTTCTTATTTTCCGCCCGGTGTCGTCGTGCTTGGAACAGCACACCACATACATTCTTGTGGGTGCAGTCTTCTTCTCCATCGGCGGAATGAGGTCCATAAAATGACGACCGGTCAGTCGTTCGGGGTTTACAACACCAGCAGCACGGCGTCCGGATCGACTTACTGTTGGTGTCTGGTGCCTGAGAAAAATGAGCTCAGCAATTTTCCACACAAAGTCCGCATGGATCACAGGCCGGTCACTTTTCTTTTTTAGCAGAATGAAGGCATTCCACAAACACTGCTCCAGGAGGTGTCTGAATATTTTTTTATAGTATTTTTTCTGCTGTTTCCGCATTGCTGGATAGAAAGTCATGGCCTGGTCAGCTCTGTCCACACCTCCCATGGTGTTATTATAATCCAGGACCAGTTGCGGTTTCAGAACATCTTTTCCCCCTTTTGTATGGACCATGACCGTGGCGGTGTTATGGATGGTGCTCATCAGGCAGACATCTTTTTTGTCGCGCCATCTAAGTGCCAACATTTTGCCTTTCTGCCAGGCAACTAACTCTCCGGGCTTGAGTTTTTTGTTGGCAAAGCTGGGGGGCATGTCACGCCGGTTTGCTCTGACGGTCCCATACGCATCCGTCTTATGCTGTAGGAGGAACTCAAACAGTTCTGGGGACGTATAAAAATTGTCTGTGGTGACACAATACCCCTGATCCAGCAGAGGCTCAATCAGCGTCAGAACAGAAGCCGTTGCCATCCCATAGCTGCTGAACCTTTGGTTGAACTTGGTTCCTCTTCCGGTATACAGGACCGAGTTCCAAATATAGCCAGAGCTGGATTCACAGCATAAAAGATTTGATTCCAAAGCGTGCTCGCTTGGACGCAATATATTGGATCCAGCTAAGTCTCCCTTTATATGCCATAAGACTTTCGTCTATGCAAATGTCTCTTTCTGGGACATAGGACCGCTGGAAATTTTTCAAAATTAATTGATAAATGTCCCAGATCTTTTTCAGCTTCGGAGCCGGATGAGAAGTCTCATCAAAATCCTCATTATTGGAAAAGTGCAAATACCTCATAATAAGGGAGAATTTGTACTCCGACATAAACAGTGCCAAAAAATGGAGTGGCCAATAATTTGTTTGTGGGCCAATACCACTTCTGCAGGGGTTTCCCCACCACTCCCTGTAGAATAATTAGGCCCAGGAATTTCCAGATATCCGCACTGGTAACGGGTTCCCACATCCTGCTCCTGGAAAACCGCCGAAGTGCTGCGGCTTGTTGTTCCTGGTACCGATTGGTCTCCACAACAATTTTTTCGATAACCTCATCAGTCAAAAAAAGTTGCAGATACGCCAAGGGGTTATCCTCCTCAACATCGACTTTGAGACCAGGCGTTCCGGTAAATGGGAACCTTGGGGGCGCTACGTGCTCCGTACTGCAGTCGATCACGCACCAAGTACGCACATCGCTCGGCACAGTCACAGCATCATCGCTGACATCACTTTCAGCGTCGGATGACGAGCTTCCCCATGAATCGCTGTCACTCCACTCTGCATGCGATTCAGGATCGCTGTCGCTATCGCCCAGCAGGTCATACACCGCTTTTGATGTTGCGGCGCGCTTGTTTGAGGCCATGGTCGCTCTGCAATGATCCAGATACAGTGTATGGGAATAATGCAGGAAGTGCAATGGAGAAAGCACTGGGGGGCAATCAAAGATCAATTAATTATATTTTGGGAATGTAAGCCAATAGGATTACAGTGTATCAGTGTGTTTTGGTGTTATACTGAATTTGCCGCCGGTTCCACCCCCCGGCGGACGTCACGTCGCCGGAAGCCGGGGATGACAGGCGATCGAGAGGAAGATCCGCCGCCGCATACATCGCTGGATCCCGGAGAAAAGGTAAGTAAAACCTCTTCCAGCATCCAGCGATCTTCCTAACGCTACCCCGAGTGCGACTCGGGGTTACCGCTTTGGCTCTAAAATCTTACCCCGAGTCACACTCGGGAATACCGCTAGGAAGGTTAATCATCATGTAGCATTAATGAATTCATATTTTTTTATATACCATCTTCTTTATTATATGCAGCATTGACCTCATTTAAAGTCCCCCTTTTCCCCCTTTTTTCCCCCCTTTTCCTTTATGCTTCGATTTAGTAAACACCCTTGGAGCCGAAGTGAGACCGAAAGGTAACGCCACAAACTGATAGTGTTCCTCTGCGATTGCGAATCGGAGGAACCGCTGATAACCCTCGAATATGGGGATGTGTAAATACGCATCCTTGAGGTCGATGCAAGCCAGGTAATCCAACGGGCTCAGGGAGGCCACCATCGAACCGAGGGATTCCATGCGGAACTTCTGAACCCACACGAAGCGGTTCAGAGCTTTCAAGTCCAGAATCGGACGTATCTTGCTCTCCTTCCTGGGCACAGTGAACAGATTAGAGTAAAAACCCCGAAACCTGAGGTACCGGGATGACCACCCCTTGGGCGCAGAGATCCTGAACCGCCCGATGAAGATCGTGCAACCGATCTGGGGTCAAATGAAGATTTGAGGGAAAGAATCTGTCTGCTGGCCGTGAAAGGAATTCGATCTTGTAACCTGATTGAATAATTTCCTGAACCCACCTGTCCGGAACCCGGAGCAGCCAAGGTTCTAGGAAACCGCGCAGACGTCCCCCCACCCCTGTAACAGGTGAGGGCGTCCCTTCAGGTGGAGGCGGAAGGACCCGCCGGGCCGGCGTGGTTGGATTTTTGCTTGCCCGCCCAGGGCTTCCTCTGACCACCCTGGCCTTTAAAGGGTTTCCCCTTGTCTTGTGCCTGAAAGGCACGAAAGGACCCCTGATTTGGTTTAAAGGAAGGCCCCCGCTTACCGCGGAAAAACGTATCCTTGCGATTCTGGGGCAGCAGAGTGCTCTTACCCCCAGTGACCCCTTTAACTAATTCATCCAGGGAATCCCCAAAAAGACAATTCCACGCATAAGGGATGTCAGATACCGTCTTCCTGGAAGACTGGTCAGCCGACCAGCTCTTCAGCCACATTAAACGACGGAGCAGCACCGTGACACCAGACAGCCTCATCCAAGGCCGCGTCACACGTACAAAACCGCCAGACGCATCTGCTCCACCATTTCCACAGTAGCAGGAGGGGCGGAATCCGCCTCCAGAGTGCGTTTGAGCACCTGGGCCCAATCAGCCACAGCCTGAGAGACCATAACAGAGGCGAAGATGGGTTTCAGTAGAGAACCCGCCACCATATATGCGTGGCGAGTAAGAGATTCCACCCGCCTATCCGTAGGGTCCCTGAACACAGGAGAATCCTCCGAGGGCATGAGAGTGGCCTTGTTTATCCTGGACACTGTATGATCCACTTTAGGGGACACGGTCCATCGCGAATCCGTAGGAGACGCGAAAAAGTAACGGAACTGAAACCGTTTTGGTACCACAAAAGGGCGCTTTAAATTACGCCATTGTTCATTTACTGTTTCGTGAAACTCAGCGGGACAAGGAAATACCTGTGCCACTTTCTGGGTTCTGCCCCAAAGGAAGACTGCTTACCCGGTGGGTTGGGCTCATCCTTTAAATGTAGTGTCTCTTTAACAGAAGCAATGAGCGCAGACACAGCTGTGCGTTCTTTAGCCGCTTCAGGAGAAGGATCATCCTCCTCCTCCCCCTTCATCTCCATATCAGTATGCAAGGACAGACCCTTCAGGGGGTAAACTGTCCAGGGCAACCATATCAGACTCAGAATCAGAGGACAATGAAGTCCTAGCGCTGATCCTAGAATCCCGCTCTGACATCAACAAATCCACCTTGGACGCTAAAGTCGCAAGTGCAGCAGCAAGGGAAGGTGAAGATTCAGGAGTACCTGAATCACTCACCAAGGCTGGGGGGAATTTGCAGTCCTGGGACTCCATGAGAAAATCACTATCGCTGGCCCTTTAAGACGCGATCGCGGCGACCCACCGCCATGCACTGCAATAAGGATTACACTAAGGTACCCCCCTGAGATGGGAAAAGCACTAAAAACAGAAGAATATTCCCCAAAACTAGCAAAAAGAACCCCCAGAAGTGTTACCACGCTGCTAGAAAAGATCTCTGCATACAGGAAGGGAAGTGATGTCATCTGCAAGAGGCTGAACAGGAAACTGTCTAAGGCAGTGGTGTCCAAACTTTTTTCAAAGAGGGCCAGACTTGATGAAGTGAACATGTGTGAGGGCCGACCATTTTGCCTGACATTTAAAATTAAATACAAATGAACTATTTTATGCAAACTTTATTGCAAACGATTTGATTGACAATTCTAAACAGTAGTAAAATCACTCTGCCTTTCATATCTGAAGGCAAGATGAAAAAAAAAAAAACACAGGATGCTGAAATATATGTTAGGAACACAATTAACATTAACCAGCGCAGTGTCCAAACATGCAGCCTCGCCATCGCAGTGCCCATATATGCAGCCTCGCCAGCGCAGTGCCCATACATGCAGCCTCGCCATCGCAGTGCCCATATATGCAGCCTCACCAGTGCAGTGCCCATAATTGCAGTCTCGCCAGCCCAGTGTCCATATATGCAGCCTCACCAGCGCAGTGCCCATATATGCAGCCTCACCAGCGCAGTGCCCATAATTGCAGCCTCGCCAGCTCCATTGACACTATCCGAATCACTTTTAAAAAAGTTCAGGAAGCAGTGCCAAGAGGTAGAAGGGGGTGAGCGGGGCAGAGGAGAAGGAAGGACGCGCTGTTATCGGAAGTCCCGGCGCCACCCGCCCCCTTCTACCTCTCGGTGCGGCTTCCTGTTTTTTTTTTTTTTTTTACATTATACACACACACACACACACACACACACACACACACACACACATATATATATATAGATATATAATATATAGATATATACAGGGAGTGCAGAATTATTAGGCAAATGAGTATTTTGACCACATCATCCTCTTTATGCATGTTGTCTTACTCCAAGCTGTATAGGCTCGAAAGCCTACTACCAATTAAGCATATTAGGTGATGTGCATCTCTGTAATGAGAAGGGGTGTGGTCTAATGACATCAACACCCTATATCAGGTGTGCATAATTATTAGGCAACTTCCTTTCCTTGGGCAAATGGGTCAAAAGAAGGACTTGACAGGCTCAGAAAAGTCAAAAATAGTGAGATATCTTGCAGAGGGATGCAGCACTCTTAAAATTGTTAAAATTGCCAAGCTTCTGAAGCGTGATCATTGAACAATCAAGCATTTCATTCAAAATAGTCAACAGGGTCGCAAGAAGCGTGTGGAAAAACCAAGGCGCAAAATAACAGCCCATGAACTGAGAAAAGTCAAGCGTGCAGCTGCCAAGATGCCACTTGCCACCAGTTTGGCCATATTTCAGAGCTGCAACATCACTGGAGTGCCCAAAAGCACAAGGTGTGCAATATTTAGAGACATGGCCAAGGTAAGAAAGGCTGAAAGACGACCACCACTGAACAAGACACACAAGCTGAAACGTCAAGACTGGGCCAAGAAATATCTCAAGACTGATTTTTCAAAGGTTTTATGGACTGATGAAATGAGAGTGAGTCTTGATGGGCCAGATGGATGGGCCCGTGGCTGGATTGGTAAAGGGCAGAGAGCTCCAGTCCGACTCAGACGCCAGCAAGGTGGAGGTGGAGTACTGGTTTGAGCTGGTATCATCAAAGATGAGCTTGTGGGGCCTTTTCGGGTTGAGGATGGAGTCAAGCTCAACTCCCAGTCCTACTGCCAGTTTCTGGAAGACACCTTCTTCAAGCAGTGGTACAGGAAGAAGTCTGCATCCTTCAAGAAAAACATGATTTTCATGCAGGACAATGCTCCATCACACGCATCCAAGTACTCCACAGCGTGGCTGGCAAGAAAGGGTATAAAAGAAGAAAAGCTAATGACATGGCCTCCTTGTTCACCTGATCTGAACCCCATTGAGAACCTGTGGTCCATCATCAAATGTGAGATTTACAAGGAGGGAAAACAGTACAGTGTCTGGGAGGCTGTGGTTGCTGCTGCACGCAGGCAATGTTGATGGTGAACAGATCAAAACACTGACAGAATCCATGGATGGCAGGCTTTTGAGTGTCCTTGCAAAGAAAGGTGGCTATATTGGTCACTGATTTGTTTGTTTTGTTTTTGAATGTCAGAAATGTATATTTGTAAATGTTGAGATGTTATATTGGTTTCACTGGTAAAAATAAATAATTGAAATGGGTATACTGTATATTTTGTGCATAATTATTAGGCAACTTAACAAAAATCAAATATACAGTATACCCATTTCAATTATTTTTTTTTACCAGTGAAACCAATATAACATCTCAACATTCACAAATATACATTTCTGACATTCAAAAACAAAACAAAAACAAATCAGTGACCAATATAGCCACCTTTCTTTGCAAGGACACTCAAAAGCCTGCCATCCATGGATTCTGTCAGTGTTTTGATCTGTTCACCATCAACATTGTGTGCAGCAGCAACCACAGCCTCCCAGACACTGTTCAGAGAGGTGTACTGTTTTCCCTCCTTGTAAATCTCACATTTGATGATGGACCACAGGTTCTCAATGGGGTTCAGATCAGGTGAACAAGGAGGCCATGTCATTAGCTTTTCTTATTTTATACCCTTTCTTGCCAGCCACGCTGTGGAGTACTTGGACGCGTGTGATGGAGCATTGTCCTGCATGAAAATCATGTTTTTCTTGAAGGATGCAGACTTCTTCCTGTACCACTGCTTGAAGAAGGTGTCTTCCAGAAACTGGCAGTAGGACTGGGAGTTGAGCTTGACTCCATCCTCAACCCGAAAAGGCCCCACAAGCTCATCTTTGATGATACCAGCCCAAACCAGTACTCCACCTCCACCTTGCTGGCGTCCGAGTCGGACTGGAGCTCTCTGCCCTTTACCAATCCAGCCACGGTCCCATCCATTTGGCCCATCAAGACTCACTCTCATTTCATCAGTCCATAAAACCTTTGAAAAATCAGTCTTGAGATATTTCTTGGCCCAGTCTTGACGTTTCAGCTTGTGTGTCTTGTTCAGTGGTGGTCGTCTTTCAGCCTTTCTTACCTTGGCCATGTCTCTGAGTATTGCACACCTTGTGCTTTTGGGCACTCCAGTGATGTTGCAGCTCTGAAATATGGCCAAACTGGTGGCAAGTGGCATCTTGGCAGCTGCACGCTTGAATTTTCTCAGTTCATGGGCTGTTATTTTGCGCCTTGGTTTTTCCACACGCTTCTTGCGACCCTGTTGACTACTTTGAATGAAATGCTTGATTGTTCGATGATCACGCTTCAGAAGGTTTGCAATTTTAAGAGTGCTGCATCCCTCTGTAAGATATCTCACTATTTTTGACTTTTCTGAGCCTGTCAAGTCCTTCTTTTGACCCATTTTGCCCAAGGAAAGGAAGTTGCCTAATAATTATGCACACCTGATATAGGGTGTTGATGTCATTAGATCACACCCCTTCTCATTACAGAGATGCACATCACCTAATATGCTTAATTGGTAGTAGGATTTAGAGCCTATACAGCTTGGAGTAAGACAACATGCATAAAGAGGATGATGTGGTCAAAATACTCATTTGCCTAATAATTCTGCACTCTCTGTATATATCTCTATATCTATATATATCTATATACAGGGAGTGCAGAATTATTAGGCAAATTAGTGAAAGAGTGAAAAATTTAAGGGGGTATATATAGATATATATCTAACAAAAAGCATCAGGGCTTTATGAATAAAATTGCACTAAGACAGGCAGTAGACGACCTCGGTCAGCTCCACATGGGGCTTCTACAGGTGACTGTGTGGTGAGGGAAGGAATGCAGATTTCACATTCCTACTGCATTCCCGCGTCTTGGGCGGCGCCAGGCACATAGAGCGGGGGGCGGGGCCTCTGGCCTCCCTCGGCAGCTCGGCTGCTCCAGAGTCCCGCTCCGCCCCATCGCATCGGCATCGGGCCAGGGATGTGCGATGGCTCAGACACAGAGAGAGACATTGATCAGCGGTGTCTCTGGGGGCCGTATGGAAGTAAAAGGACAGGCCGCAACTGGGAGCCCCAGACACAGAGATGAGGGGAGAGCACAGACATCAGCAGACTGTCATCACCAAACAGAGGCCCCACACAGAAGTTATTTACCGCTCCATATTGTGTGGGCGCCTCAATATCGCGGGAACCCCCCACCCCAGACGGCGGGGGGGGGCCGACAACCTGAAATAGGGTGTGTCGCACGATCAAAAACCGTATGTTGAGGCATCCCGGCGAGGTAGCCACCACGCAGGCTGTTGCCCCTGAGGACAGGGGCAGGTTGTTTGCTAGGCTAAACGCTCGATGGCGGGCTAGGATTCCATAAGATCCTCTGTCCTGGAGTACCAGGACGACCAGTCCGATTCCCAGCTCCGCAAACGCTGTAGTCTTCCAAAGATCTGACTAAGCGCAGACAAATAAAAAGCTAGAAGTGCAAAGAAAACACTTTTGCAGAAAATAAAAATAATAAGACAGAAGAAAGGCTGAGACATGTAGCCCAAGTACAGGGAAGCCTATCTTACTCCTAACTAGGCAGAAGACAAACTGAGTTGGGAAAGCTGATGGCAGGGGGGTATTGGACCAAAGGGACAGCCCCCTACAGGTGTGTCTATGTAAATTACTTTGTTTTAACAAGTCTTATGCCTAGCTTGCTCCTGTGGATAAGAGGTCAATACCCATTGGTGAAGACTGTATGAGTGGGCGGCGACTGTCAGAGGACGTAAGAGAAATGAGAATTGCGGTTTCACAAAATGAATCAAGTTGGATTTACCAACTCTGCACTTTACAACCTAGGGGAATGAACATTGAAATGGACAAATTGTTTTATATCAAACCCATGATCACTGAGGAGAGATAAAACACAGGGATATTTTATATATTAGTTGTAAAATTTGACATATAGATCTAGTAATAAACTAATATATATTCATTTAATATCATACATACCAGACCATGTTTTCATTGATAAATCTATTGAGGCCCTACATGATTAAAATTTTAAAGAAATATATAATTTTTATAAAACTTAAATTTTTATATTATTTTATCATAATATTCTTTCATGATATTTATGGGATTTTAATTAATGACTTTTCTGAATATTATTGTGTTTTTTTGAATATTATATACTTCCTTGTATAAAGATACTATTAGTCCATAGGGGTTGTTCATTTTTAGATTTTTTTATTTTATTATGTTTATATGCATTCAATTTTATCTATACGTGAATTTATAGTAAGTTTATAGTAAGGGGATAAAAGTAACCTATGCCCAACATTAATAATAATTTGTTATAAATAATTTATCAATCTTATATATTTATTATATTATATCGCAATTTTAATCTAATTATTCTGGCGCTATTTATATGGTCCTATATATATCGATGCAATATAAACGGAATTTTTGTAAAATCTTACCTATAAAATTCCTTTCTCTGAGTCCTCCGACAGTCGCCGCCACCTCTAAGTCATCACTATTGGGTATTGACTTCCGCTCCGCAGGAGTAGCTAGGCATTAGACTTAGTCAAAAGAACAAAGACATTTGCATATACACACCCATGGGGGCTGTCCCACTGGTCAATACCCCCTGCAGTGAACACTCCCAACTCAGTTTGGTAGCATAGCAGTAAGTGTACAAGAAAAAACCCCAAAAGAGGGGTGGGGGCGGCGACTGTCGGAGGACTCAGAGAAAGGAATTTTACAGGTAAGATTTTACGAAAATTCTGTTTTCTCTTATATCCTCCACCACCTCTAAGTCATCACTATTAGGATGTCCCAAAGCAGTGTAGACACGAGGGGTGGGAGACGCAACCATAGAAAAAGGCAACGCAGTACCCACATCAGAGAAAGGAACCTTACACACACAGTAAGAGAACCTTCTGGTTGGAGATGCATCGAAATGAAAATTCTGGGCCGAAACCGAAAATGACTTTTTTAACCTCAATAATCTACATAATAAAAGTGTCAAACACGCCTATAATAAATAACCCATAAATTAATATCAGCAATAAATAAGCAATATATTCAATATCCTATAAAAGCTCTCACTAATGTGGATAAAAAAAAAAAAAGAATGCGTGGCTTATACAGTACATAAATATGAACTTAGCAAATCACTTAAATAGAATAAATATAAATGAGCAAAAACAAGTGCAGTAAAACGTATATCCTCGTGCACGAGGATATACGTTTTACTGCACTTGTGATTGCTCATTTATATTTATTCTATATTTGCTAAGTTCATATTTATGTACTGTATAAGCCACGCATTCTTTTTTTTTTATCCACATTAGTGAGAGCTTTTATAGGATATTGAATATATTGCTTATTTATTGCCGATATTAATTTATGGGTTATTTATTATAGGCGTGTTTGACACTTTTATTATGTAGATTATTGAGGTTATTTATATAATTATATATTGATAATTTATTTCCATATATATATATATATATATATATATATATATATATATATATATATATATATATATATATATATACACACACACATACATATATACATATATATATATATATACATACATACATACATACACACACACACACATCTGTATTTTTTTTTCCCTTCTCAGTTTACACACTACGCTGATAGAGAATATTCACATTGAATCCTACATATTCACCGGCAGCGCCAATCACTTCCTCTTCTCTTTATATATCTATTATATAAACCCTCCCAGGGTTATATCTTGAAGTGGGCTGCAGCCAATCTCTCCATTATCTCTTTATACATATATATTTCTTTATTTGTTATCCTAAGCGCAGATTCACTTTATTAACTCGCGCACTGCAATTAGAAGGGGGTGAGCACTGCACTAGGCTGTGAATCCATTCTACTACTGACATTTATGCAGGAGAAAAGGGGAGAAACAGTTTTTTTTTTTTACAGCACAGCACATAACATTACCTTTCTCCACAACAAACACCACGTGAAGGCACTGAAGGGAGGAGGTGGGTGGAGCGATGCAGCAATCGGCGCGGAGGAGAATGAGATCCTCCTACACTGTCACTGTGCATTCTGGGTCCCTCTCCCCCCCGGGACGACAAGCTGTAAATCACAATTAAGGCACCGCATCGCGGCAGACAGGGAAGTCAATGACTCACTTCTTTCACAGATCAGCGGCCATACATTTTCGGCTTTAACCCCCTATCGGCCGAAATGAAATAGTAGCATTTTCGGCCGAAAATATCGGCGGCCGAAATTTCGGTGTTTCCCTACTTCTGGGACACAGAAAAGGCTCAACAGGAGCAACAGCCCAGGAAAGCAAATAACCCAGGGGATAAACAACCCCAACAGTCAGGGACCCACAACAAAACAAGGGTCCCTCATGACACTGCCGCACTGAGGACTTTGCGGCCAAAGGAGGCATCAGCTGATGCCAGAACATCTACCTTATAGAAAAGCCGTTAAAGCCAGCGACTATAAAGCAGGATGGAAGATCGGACCCTGAGACAGTAGATCTTCCCGCATTGGCAGCCTCCAAGGAGGCGCCACTGCCAGGTGAACAATGCCGGCGTACCAGGACCGGCATTGGCCAGTCCGGCGTCACCAGAATCACCAGGTGCGGTTCCGAGGCTAACCTGCGAAGGAACCTGGACAACTGAAATCGGAGGAAAGGCATACATCAGATGATACTGATGCCAAGGGGCCACCAACGCATCCGAGGCGTCTGCCAGAGGATCGCGCGTTCTTGCCACGAACCTTTCCACCTTGTGGTTTAGCCGAGATGCAAACAGATCCACGTCCGGGGATCCCCACTTCACACACAGCATTTGAAAGACCTCCGGATGCAGGGACCATTCCCCCTGGTCCAGGGTCTGGCAGCTCAGGTAGTCGGCCTGCCAATTCTCCACACCCGAAATGTGAACCGCTGAAATCGCCGGGACATGAGTCTTGGCCCAAGCCAGAATTGTCCGTCACCTCCCGGGCCGCCCGGGCACTCCTGGTGCCCAGTTGGTGGTTGATGTAAGCCACCGCGGTAGCATTGTCCGTCTGTACCCGAACAGGACGGCCCCAAAGTCGATCCGACCACTGGAAGAGACAGAGTTTTATCGCTCTCAATTCCAATATGTTGATCGGAAGGGAGGATTCCTCCCCCGATCAAGTGCCCTGGGCAGACAGTGTGCCCAGGACTCCACCCCAGCCCGACAGGCTGGCATCTGTGGTAATCACCGTCCACAGCAGCGGACGGAAGGACTTCCCTTCTGACACAGCCGGGGACTGGAGCCACCACAGAAGATCCATTCTGGACCGGCGACTCAATGAGACACTCAGATCCAAGGACTGAGGTAGTCTGTCCCACCTGGCCAGGATCTCCGCTTGAAGAGACCGTGTGTGGAACTGAGCAAAAGGTATCGCCTCGAAGGCTGACACCATCAACCCCAGGGACCGCATGCAGGTCCTGAGTGACGAGGACGGCTTGTCCCTGAGGGACCTGATCTCATCCTGTTAAGTCAGGAGCTTGTCCTCCGGCAAGAACACCTTTGCTTGAGCAGAGTCCAGAACCATTCCCAGATAGGGAAGACGAACCGAAGGAGACAAGGTCGACTTCTGCACGTTGATGGTCCATCCGAACTCCAGAAGCGTCTGTACCGTGGTGGACAGATCGCGCAATAGGTCCTGGTTGACACTCAATCTTAAAAGGAGATCGACCAGATATCCCAAGACCGCAATGCCCTGTGCCCTTAGCAGGCCCAGAACAGGTGCCAATACTTTGGTAAAGACCCTTGGAGCCGAAGCGAGACCGAAAGGTAACGCCACAAACTGATAGTGGTCCTCCGCAATAGCAAACCGAAGGTGACCCTCTAAAATGGGGGTGTGTAGGTACGCATCCTTCAGGTCTATAGAGGCCAGGAATTCCCCCAGACTCAGGGAGGCCACCACCGAACGGAGAGATTCCATATGGAACTTTCGAACGTTCAGTGCTTTCAGGTCTAGAATAGGACGCACCTTGCCCTCCTTTCTGGGCACAGTGAACAGATTGGAATAAAACCCCCAAAACCTGTCCCGATGAGGCACCGGGACAATCACCCCCTGGGCAAGGAGGTCCTGCACCGCTTGATGCAGGTCCTGCAGGCGCCCTGGAGTCAAATGAAGATTTGAGGGAAAAAAATCTGTCCGCCGGCCGGGAAAGGAATTCGATCTTGTACCCTGATCGAATGATTTCCTGAACCCACCTGTCCGGAATTCAGAGCAGCCAAGGTTGGAGGAAACCGCACAAACATCCCCCCACCCCTGAAACGGGTGAGGGCGCCCCTTCAGCAGCGGTGGATTGACCCGCCGCACCGGCACTGCCAGACTTCTGTTTGCCTGTCCAGGGCTTCTTCTGGCTACCTTGGCCCTTGAAGGGCTTGCCGTTGGTTTGATTCCGAAAGGCACGAAAGGACCCCTGGTTGGGTCGAGGGGCGGAACCCCACTTGCCACGAAAGGACTTCGGGTTCTGGGGCAACATGGTGCTCTTGCCCCCCGTGACGCCTTTTACCAAGGTATCCAACGACTCGCCAAAAAAGGCGAGAACCAGCATAGGGAAAATCAGCAACTGTTTTCCGTGAGGTCTGGTCAGCCGACCAGCTCTTCAGCCAGATCAGTCGACGGTTAAGCACCGCGACACTAGATAGACGTGCTACCAAAGGGGCCTCATTTAAGGACGCATCGCACAAAGACATGACTCCTTGGTGAATTTAATCCACCATAGCCAGCCTGGCAGATGGGACAGAATCAGACACGAGGTTGTGCCTAAGCACCTTAGTCCAATCAGCCACCGCCTGAGCCACCAGAACGGACGCGAAAACAGGTTTGAGCAAGGAACCCGCCACCGTGTAGGAATGGCGGGCCAGAGACTCATACCTCCTGTCCGCGGGATCCCGAAAAACCGGGGTCTCCTCAGTAGGAATCAAGGTAGCCTTGTTCAATACGGCCACAGTGTGATCCACCTGTGGAGACACACACCATCGCGATTCCGTAGCCGGGGCAAAGGGATAAAGTAACTTAAACCGACCAGGTACCATGAATGGATGTTTTAAAGTGCGCCACAGTTCATTAACAGTGTAATGAAACTCAGCGGGGCAGGGAAAACCTGCGCCAACTTGCGGGTCCTGTGTGTCCCAAATGAGGACACAATGCCCGGAGGACTGGGCTCATCCTCCAAGTGTAGTGTTTCCTTTACAGAGGAAATCAACTCATCCATAGTTGCGCGTTCTGCAGGCGACCCCGGGGGAGAATCATCAACCCCCCTCCACCTCCGCCTCCCCCTCAGACCCCAGAGGGTCTAAGGATGAGCGAGACCCTGAAATGGGCACGCCCGCCGCAGCAGCCATATCACCATCTGAATCAGAGGAGAGAGATAATCTGGGCCTCTTCCTAGCAGCACGTTCAGCCATCAGCACCTCCATTTTGGACACTAAAGACGCCACTACAGCGGCCAAATCAGGCATAACAGGGGCCACAGCAGGACTGGGTTCCCCCACCAGATCTGTAGGGAATTTGCTGTCCTGAGATTCCATTGCCCAAGGTAAAAATAACAGTGCAATAAAAGGGTACTGTCCCTTTAAAACCGCTGCGGAGTGCGCAGCCCAAGGCTATATGTACAGCGACTAAAGACCCCCAAAAGGAGAAGAAAACTGAGCCAGTAATTACAAAACAGAAGGTTATGGAAGAGACAGTCTGCAGAGCCCCACAGAGTGTTACCACATAGATCGCTGCTATAGAGGAAAAGGAAGTGAGGTCATGAGAGGCTGAACAAAAAGCTGCAAATGACCCAGGGAAAATGGCTGCCCATAGAACTGAATGGAAGACTTCGGGAAAATGGCCGCTGACATGTGCATGGAACGATCGTTCTTCCACGCGCCGGATGGCGCCAAAACAGCATGTAAATCAGCCCACAGTGAAGCCAAAGTATGCCTGCCCAAGGTAAAGATGGCGGACCGTGCGGTTTATTCCCCGCTGCGGACGCCACACACACACACAACGTCTGCACCCCCAAACACACACCGAAGTGACACAGGGGAAGGGGCCCTCAAATATATACCGCACCGCAGCGCATGTATAAAGGAGACCCCCACAGGGATCGCAACAGGGAGCCCCACACCGGCACAGACATGGGGGACACACAGCAACACAGGACTGCCAACCCAGACAGAGGCCCCACACAGAAGTACTTACCTGTACCAGATGGCGTGGGGTGCTTCTCAGAACAGAAAGCCGCTATCATCTGACAGGGAATGCCGTTTTGCCAAGGACATTACACTGCAATATCGCAGATGTGTCCAGTGAGGTAGCCACCTCACAGCTGCATCCCTGCTGCGAGCAGGGATGGGTCGTTCATAATGCCAGGACGAACCATGGCTGAACGCTCGATGGCGGGCTGGGGGTCCCTCTGACCCTCTGCCCTGGAGAACCAGGGCGGTCAGTCCGATTCCCAGCTCCGCATGAATCCATCTTCATCCGAAGAGTCTACTAAAAACTAAAGC
The DNA here is from genome assembly GCF_965119305.1 of Pelophylax lessonae. Lineage (NCBI taxonomy): Eukaryota > Metazoa > Chordata > Amphibia > Anura > Ranidae > Pelophylax > Pelophylax lessonae. The sequence goes on from NC_138777.1 coordinate 139,927,317, forward strand.
TGACAAAAGAAACAGCTAGTATAACAAAGAAAAAACTGACATTTTTAAAGAAAATCAAATAAAAAAGATCAGAAGGCTGAGACCGGAGCCCCAGCACAGGGAAAGCCTAACTACTCCTGACGCTAGGCAGAAACAAACTGAGTTGGGAGTGTTGACCAGTGGGACAGCCCCCATGGGTGTGTATATGCAAATCTTTGTTCTTTTGACTAAGTCTTATGCCTAGCTACTCCTGCGGAGCGGAAGTAAATACCCAATAGTGATGACTTAGAGGTGGCGGCGACTGTCGGAGGATGTAAGAGAAACAATGATTGGGCTCTAGGGGTTAATATGTTTTTGCTTCTTATATAGCTGAATGACCATACTTTATTTAGCCCGTAATTGGATCAATGGGGACACCCCCGATACTCCTATACGCTTCCGGAGTAAAGATAATTAGGTGGAGTGAAGGGCGGTACTGACTGTATTTAAGAAAACTAGACAATGTGCATTCCTATCTCCGAAGACGTCAACGGATGTGACGAAACGCCTAAGATTTGGAACGCACAGCGTACGTGACGTGTGACGCAGGTGGAGCGCAAGCCGGAAGTTCTCCCGCTCGCCACCCTGCATACAGCTTGCGCTGATACACACGATCACCAGCGGCCGTTAATGACCTTTTTTATTGAACTAATCTCTGATATTTGGCTATCTACTTTTGTATCATTGCCATAATGTTTTTTTACCCACAATTTGGGAATAAAGTTTGAATTTTAAAAATACTACACTATCCGGAGCACTTTTATGTCTTCCTTCCTATTGGCCTTTTGGTGAGAGGAGAGAGAGAGGGAGCCCGCCATCCTATCTACCCAAAGTGAGCCACGAGGAGACCCCTATTTTAGCCTGGAGGCTATCTATGCCTGGTTGGTCTTGATGCTATAAGGCATACATGACCCACATCATTTGGTAAGTGATTCACTCTTACCATTTATCACAGTGGAAAAGGAACCAGAGCTGCACTGATATTACAGAGTGAATTGGAAAATTTCCATGCTGAGCACCTGCACTTTTTTGTGAATAAGCATCATTTGCACAAGAGACTCACTATTCATTTGAACTTATTTGAATTTTTCACTACAGTCACTTGAAATGGACTTTATTATATGAATCACAATTTATGCATATCACTATTTATTGGTATTTATTGTTTTATTAATATTTATTATATCAACAGAGGAGTATTAATTTAATATTGATTTATCTCATTTATTGACCACTAGTCATAGACATTTATCACCAAGATATACAATTTTAGAGCAAGCGCTATAGGTAGCCTTAAAAAGACTACTTCCCTACATCTTTTACATTTATTCTATAGCAGCTGCTTTAAACGCACATTTATCTATTCATCTTATTTAAACACACCAGGCGCGGGGCATATACTCTAGTATATTTCTTACACAAAAGTCCAGATTCTCCTCAAAATTTTCGCCCCATATCCCTCCTCAATATAGATCTACGCTAAAGTGCTGGCCAATAGATTACTTCTAGTTACTCCTTTATTAATTGGTTTAGATCAAGTAGGCTTCGTTAAGGGAAGACAAGCCCCTAATGGAACACGCCGCATGATCAACCTCCTCAAATATACTGAAACTAACAATATCCCCCCTCCGCTTTTGTTGCACTAGGCTTGTGACGGTATAAGATTTTCATGCTGCGATTTATTGATTAAAGCGGTAGTATCCCGCTTTTTTACACTTTTACCTACAGGTAAGCCTATAATAAGGCTTACTTGTAGGTACAATTAATATCTCCTAAACCGGCACGGTTTAGGAGATAATTGCAGTGCATGCAGCCGCTCACGCCAGCGGTGCATGCGCTCTGAAGGTCCGGGGGGACCTTCAGTTTTGCTTGCCGGGAGCTTGCCGGAAAATCACTCCCGCGCGCATGTATCTGTATTGAAGTGGGCAATGTGATATGCAGGGGGGACAGAGGACACTGATGTAAGAGGAAGGGAGCACGTGAATCAGATTAACTGCGCACTGTAAGTCAATATTCTTTTCGGTTACTGGGATTTGTACGCCTCTATAGCTGATGGTATTTTTCACTGCTGTATTATGTACTGTTGGGATTTGCAGTCCTCTATAGCTGGTGCTATTCTGCAGTATTCTGTATTGCTCCATTCTTGTTCTCTGTAGAGATGTGACACCTTCCTATTCAACAAATTCACCTGGCCTTTCACCTGGCCTTTCACTTCATTTTTAAAGCCTTTACAAGTTTTTGAAAGCACGTAAAGAAACATGAAACAGAGCACATTAAACTTTTTCATTAAAGCAAAAGCTCAACCATCTATAGTGGAGTCACAATCAAACCCTATAGAAAAAGACAATGAATCAAGAGCAAATCCAGCTGCTAGTTGTAGTTTGCCTCACAACTCAACTGCCTTAACACCTAAGAGGAAAAATGATGGTGATGCTGACAAGAAGTCTAGAAAATGCCCTTTTAATACTCATTGGCTGGAACAATTTTCATGGCTTATTTTCTCAGAGGATACAGATACAGCTACGTGTAAAGTTTGCAGTCGGTTCCCCCAAAGTTCTGATGCAAAATGGAAAGACGGGATAAAGGCTCCATTTAAAAGGGAAACCTTTGTATGGCACGAGAAAAGTAATAAGCACAAGGAGAATGTTGATAAAGTAAAGGCTAAAGACAACCCTGAGGAGAGACCTTTAGCTGTATGTGTCAGAAGAATGGACGCAGCAATGTTTCAGCACATGACACACGTGTTTAATATCGCTTATTATGTAGCTAAAAATGAGAAGCCATTTCGAGATTTTCCTGATTTATTAATGTTAGCTGCTAAACTTGATGTGCCAGTACTGCAAAAGTATGGAAATGATGTGCAGTGCAAACAATTCATTCATTTCATTGCAAAAACCATCAGAGAAAGTCTTTTGGAAAACTTTTGGAAGTCAGCATTTATTGGTATCATGATTGATGGATCTACTGATCGTACCTCCACTGAACATGCAAACATTTATGTCCGTTATATTTCAGAAGGAGAAATAAAAAGATTTTTTGGGTACTTTTGCTCTAGAAAGAGCTACAGCTCAAGGTTACTTCAAAGGATTGACTGCCTTTTTGGATAGTTTACATCTTAATTACAAAGGCACTTCTTGGGTTGCAGGTTTGGGAACGGATGGGGCTGCAAGCATGCTTGGCCACAAGTCTGGTTTGGCAGTCCAGATGAAAGACATCTGCCCACAGATGATCAGTATCCATTGTGTGGCTCATCGCTTGCAGCTTGCTATCTTGGATGTTTGCAAGGAAGTGCCATACCTACAAACATTTGATGATGTGGTGCGGCGGGTTTTTAGATATTATCATGGCTCTGCCAAACGCCTACAGCAACTAAAAGAAATTATCATGGCTCTGCCAAACGCCTACAGCAACTAAAAGAAATTGCTAAATCTTTAAGTGAGGAAATCTTGAAACTAAAAGATATACACACGGTGCGTTGGTTATGCAGCAAAGTTGATGCTTTGCGTGCTTTTCTTCAAAACTGGAAAACAGTGGTGAGGCATTTTGAGCAGATATCAACTGAAGGATCAATTGATTCTGCTAAGGTTAAAGGTATCCTGAAAGACCTAAAACAGGTGAAGTTTGTGAAACGTTTGTATTTTCTACTGGATTTTATGGCAATCTGAAACCATTGTCAGGTCTTCAAAACAAGGAACTTATGATATGTCACATAAAAACCAAACTGGAACATGCCGTTAAAATTCTCCAGGATCTTTGTAAAGGGAGAGGTAAAAACAAACTTGAATTCCTAGATAAGTTTACAGGTGATGGAACACTTCATGGACTACAGCTGACCAACCTTGAAGCCGGTGAAAGAGAATTTCAGTCTATACGCCAAACAGTATTGGCTAAAGCTGAAAGATATCTAATTTTGAGGCTTTCAGTTTCCTCAGATATTGTGCAATCTTTTAATATATTTGACAGCCTGTCCTGGCCAGACAAAGCACACATCCTCAACTTTGGATTGACTGAGTTGCACAGAATTGCAAAGCATGTTTTGCATGAGTTTGGAGGACAATGTTGCACTTTTAGAAGCAGAGTGGGCTGACATGAAACTCTCCATTCAAAGTGGACTTTCTTTCAATGAGACTTTGAAAAGAATGAACCAGCAGAAAGAGAGATTCCCTACAATCCTCCGTCTGGTCAACTTCTGTGCCGTATTGCCCCCAACAACCGCATCATGTGAACGTGGCTTTAGCTACCAAAACAGAATAAAGACGGTGTATCGTTCATCATTGGCATTAGAGACTTTAGATGACCTTTTGATGATTGCTGTTAATGGACCACCACTCACGGATTACAATCCAAACACAGCCATTGATAAGTGGAATTTTTCATCAGAAAGGGGACATTACACAGGGCTTGTTACTTCTGTACAACGCACGCCATAGAAAATCTCTGTCTGAAATTGGCTTCATATTGTTATGCCATATTGTTTGGCATGAAGGGAAGCCCTGCTTTATTTGCCTTAATGGCACACCTATACTCAGGGAAAGCACTTTTTTGCTTTTATGTTTACATTGGTACTGTTAACTTCTTCATATCCGCGCTATAGCCGAAGTACGGCTACAGCGCGGACTCACATTTCCGGGAGGCCGTCTTTAAAACTGCCTCCGAGAGACAGGCTCCCCGCACGCTCCCGCGAGCGCGCATCGGGGAAAATCTGTGTCGGCCATGTCCCTTGGACACAGCCAATCACAGATCGTGGTAAATGGCCAATCACAGCGGCCATTTACCACGTGATCGGCCCATGCAATGAGAGATGATCTCATATGTAAACATATGAGATCATCTCTCATCGCCAGCGCTCCTTCCTCACACAGAGACTGCAGTGTGAGGAAGGAGAGAGCCGATCAGCGCCGGGGACACACAGGAATGTAATCAGGGCACTGATCACCAGTGCCCTGATAACAACAAAGGTAAATAAAATAAAATGTGCCCACCATCAGTGCCCGCATCAGTGCCACAATCAGTGCCACAATCAGTGCCTGCTCATCTAGGCACTGATGAGCACTGACTGGCAGCACTGTGGGCACTGATGGTGCTGCTCATCAGTGCCGCCCGTCAGTGTCCATCAGTGCCGCCTCTCAGTGCCCATCAGTGCCGCCTCTCAGTGCCCATCAGTGCCGCCCAGCAGTGCCACCTCTCAGTGCCCAGCAGTGCCACCTCTCAGTGCCCAGCAGTGCCACCTCTCAGTGCTCATCAGTGCCGCCTATCAGTGCCGCTCATCAGTGCGGCATATTAGTGCCTCCTCATCAGTGCCACCTCATCAGTGCCCATCAGTGCCGCCTCATCAGCGCACATCAGTGAAGGAGAAAAATTTATTTATTTTCAAAATTTACTCGCAGAAAATAAGAAAAACGTTTTTTTTCAAAATTTTCTGTCTTTTTTTCTTTTTTTTTGTAAGAAATAAAAACCCAGAGATGATTAAATACCACCAAAAGAAAGCTATATTTGTGTGAAAAAATTGATAAAAATGTCATATGGGTATAGTGTAGCATGACCGCGCAATTGTCATTAAAAGTGTGAGAGCGCTGAAAGCTGAAAATTGGCCTGGATGGGAAGGGGGTGAAAGTGCACGGTAGGCAAGTAGTTAACCACTTGCCGACCGCTGACATTGAGCGTACTGCGGCAAAGCGGTTCGTTATCGTCCAGCGACGTAGACCTACGTCGCTGGACTCCTCCCCCTGTAGGCGGCGCTCGCGCGCCGCCGGAGTCTCGCTCCCGCTGTTTTCATTCACAGCGGGAGTCGGGCCAGGGGAGGAGCGGCGGCGATCGCCGCTGCTCTGCCCCGATCGTCGGGGAATCGAGTGAGGAGATCCGCCCACCTGTGTAAACAGAGCGGGCGGATCTCCTAAGTGACAGGGACTGACAGATCGGAGTGTTCAGCATAGCTGAACATCCGATCTGTCCTTCTGTCAGTCACCTCCCCCCCCCCACACGTCAGTAAGCACCAGGCATACATTAACCCCTCCCTCTCCAATAAAATTAACCCTTCACTGCCAGTGTCATTTTTATAGTAACAGTGCATATGTATAGCACTGATTACTGCAGTAATGTCACTGGTACCCCCAAAAGTGTCAAAAATGTCAGTCAAGGGTCCGATCTGTCCGCAGCAATGTCGCAGTCCCGCAAAAAAAAAAAAAAAAATCGCAGATCACCGCCATTACGCGTTAAAAAAAAAAACACCAAAAATGACAAAAATCTTTCCCGTAGTTAGTAAACGCAATAACTTTTGCGCAAACCAATCAAAATACCCTTATCGTGATTTTTTTTACCAAACATAGGTAGCAGAAAACAAATTGGCCAAAATTTTTTTAAAAAATTTGATTTTTACATTTTTTGGGGAGGAATTTCATATAAAAAAAATGTCAAAAATATTGTTATTTTTTCAAAATAAAAGCTCTTTTTTTGTTTATAGCACAAAAAGTAAAAAAGCGCACTGGTGATCAAATACCACCAAAAGAAAGCTCTGTTTGTGGGAAAAAAAGGACGTAAATTTCGTTTGGGTATGGCGTCGCACGACCGCGCAATTGTCAGTTAAATTCGCACAGCGCCAAATCGCAAAAAGTGGCCTGGACGTAAGACAGCAAAATCCTCCGGTGGTAAAGTGGTTAAAATTAGGGATGCACCGAAATTTCGGCTGCCGATATTTTTGGCCGAAAATGCTACTATTTCATTTTGGCCGATAGGGGGTTAAAAAAGCCGAAAATGTATGGCCGCTGATCTGTGAAAGAAGTGAGTCATTGACTTCCCTGTCCGCCGCGATCCGATGCGGTGCCTTCATAGTGATTTACAGCTTGCTTGCTAGACCAGTGGACGTCCCGCGGGACCCAGAATGTACAGTGACAGTGTAGGAGGATCTCATTCTCCTCCGCGCCGATTGCTGCATCGCTCCACCCACCTCCTCCCTTCAGTGCCTTCACGTGGTGTTTGCTGTGGAGGAAGGTAATGTGGATATGTGCTGTGAAAAAAAAACAGTTTCTCCCCTTTTCTCCTGCATAAATGTCAGTAGTAGAACGGATTCACAGCCTAGTGCAGTGCTCAGCCCCTTCTAATTGCAGGGCGCGAGTTAATAAAGTTAACCCCTTCCCTCCCAGTGTCATTTTTACAGTAACAGTGCATATGTATAGCACTGATTACTGTAGTAATGTCACTGGTACCCCCAAAAGTGTCAAAAATGTCAGTCAGGGGTCCGATCTGTCCGCCGCAATGTCGCAGCCGCAGTCCCATTACTCTTTTTAAAAAAAAAAAAAATAGACAATCTTTCCCTTAGTTAGTAAAACACAATAACTTTTGCGCAAACCAATCAAAATACGCTTTTTGCAATTTTTTTTTTTTTTACCAAACATATGTAGCAGAAAACAAGTTGGCCTAAAATGTTAAAAAAATTTTGATTTTTACATTTTTTTGGGGAATTTCATATAAAAAAAAATGTGAAAAATATTGTTATTTTTGCGAAATTGTCGCTCTTCTTTTGTTTATAGCGCATGATCAAAAAATTGCACAGGTGATCAAATACCACCAAAAGAAAGCTCTGTTTGTGGGAAAAAAAGGACGTCAAATTTGTTTAGGTACAGCGTCGCACGACCGCGCAATTGTCCGTTAAAGTCACGCAGTGCCGAATCGCAAAATACCCCCAGGTCAGGAAGGGGGTAAAATCTTCCGGGGCTTAAGTGGTTAAAATCATTTGGGGAAAAAAAATGAATTTTTGTAAAATCTTACCTATAAAATTCCTTTCTCTGAGTCCTCCGACAGTCGCCGCCTCCTCTAAGTCATCACTATTGGGTATTGTCCACCTATCCGTAGAAATAGCTAGGCATATAGACAGTCAAAAGACAAAAGGCATTAGCATATACACACCAACGGGGGCTGTCCCATCTGGTCAATACCCCCCCTGCATCACCACTCCCAACTCAGTTTGGTAGCATAGCAGTAGGTAATAAGAACCCCAAAAGAGGGGCGGGGCGGCGACTGTCGGAGGACTCAGAGAAAGAAATTTTACAGGTAAGATTTTACAAAAATTCAGTTTTCTCTTACGTCCTCCGACAGTCGCCGCCTCCACTAAGTCATCACTATTGGGATGTCCCAAAGCAGTATAGACATGAGGGGTGGGAGACGCAACTGTAGAAAAGGTAACGCAGTACCCACATCAGAGAAAGGAAACTTACATGCACCGTAAGAACCAACTGGGCAACAGAAAAAACAATGCTCAACAGGAGCAACAGACCAGGAAAGCAAATGCCAACAGCCAGGGACCCAGAGAAAAATTCAAGGGTCCATCATGGCACAGCCGCACTGAGAACTTTGCGGCCAAAAGAAGCATCAGCTGATGCCAGAACGTCTAATTTGTAGAACTTGGAAAAAGTGTGCACCGACGACCAAGTCGCTGCCTTGCACACCTGGGCCACCGAGGCCCGATGCCAACAGGCCCAGGAAGTACTCAAAGACCTGGTAGAGTGCGCCTTAGAGTGCGCCTTAACAACATCTCCTTTGGATGCTTAGGTTTCGTACAAAGCGAAGGCAGGACAATTTCCTCATTAAGGTGGAACTCAGTGATCACCTTGGGAAGAAAGGACGGGGGTGTTCTCAACACCACCTTATCCTTGTGAATTATCAAGTAAGGGGAGCGGCAAGCCAACGCCGCCAGCTCCGACACTCTGCGAGCCGAAGTGATCGCCACAAGAAAAGCAACCTTTTTCGACAGCAGAGGCAACAATATCTCCCTGATATTTTCAAAGGGAGCACGCTGCAATGCGGACAGGACCAAATTCAAGTCCCATGGAGGTAAAGGCTCCTTCCTGGGAGGAGCCAAATGTCGCACACCTTGAATGAAAGTGCGCACCAAGGAATGAGATGCCACAGGGCGTTGGAAAAGGACCGCCAGTGCTGACACCTGGCCCTTTATCGTGGACAGCGCCAGGCGCTGATCCACTCCAGACTGGAGGAAAGCCAAGATTCGACACCGAGTAAGAACGAGGGGAGAACCCCCTGGACTCACACCAGGTGAAATAGGCTTTCCAGGTACGGTAATAGATCTTACCAGAGGAGGATTTCCTAGCCTTGATCAGGGTAGGGATGACCTCAGGGGATAGACCCTTGTCCTTCAAGACCTGGGTCTCAACAGCCAGGCCGTTAAAGCCAGCGATTGTAAAGCAGGATGGAAGATCGGACCTTGAGACAGGAGATCTTCCCGCAGAGGCAGGCGCCACGAAGGTGCCACTGCCAAGTGAACAACGTCGGCGTACCAGGACCGGCGTGGCCAGTCCGGTGCCACCAGAATCACCATGTGCGGTTCCGAGGCCAATCTGCGAAGGAACCGGGATAGTAACTGAATCGGAGGAAAGGCGTACATCAGACGATACTGATGCCAAGGGGCCACCAACGCATCCGAGGCGACTGCCAACGGATCGCGCGTTCTTGCCACAAAGCTTTCCACCTTTCGGTTTAGCCGGGATGCGAACAGATCCACATTTCGGGATCCCCATTTTGCACACAGCATCTGAAAGACCTCCGGGTGAAGGGACCATTCCCCCTGGTCCAGGGTCTGGCGGCTCAGATAGTCGGCCTGCCAATTCTCCACACCCGGAATGTGAACTGCCGAGATCGCCGGGACATGAGTCTCGGCCCAAGACAGAATGTCGGTTACCTCCCGGGCCGCTCGAGCACTCCTGGTGGCCCCCTGGTGGTTGATGTAAGCCACCGCGGTGGCATTGTCTGTCTGTACGCGAACAGGCAGGCCCCGGAGACGATCCGACCACTGGAAAAGAGAGTTTTATCGCTCGTAGCTCCAGCACATTTATCGAGAGGGAGGACTCCTCCGCCCAAGTGCCCTGGGCAGACAGGTTGCCCAGGACTCCACCCCAGTCCGACAGGCTGGCATCCGTGGTAACCACTGTCCACACCAACGGACGGAAGGACTTGCCTTCCGTCACCGACGGGGACTGGATCCACCAAAGAAGAGCCAATCTGGTCTGGCGACTCAGGGAGACCTCCAGATCCAAGGACTGAGACAGTCTGTCCCACCTGGCCAGGATCTCCGTCTGGAGAGCCCGCGTGTGGAACTGAGCAAAGGGAAACGCCTCGAAGGCCGATACCATCAACCCCAGGCCCCGCATACAGGTCCTGAGTGATGAGGACAAATTGTCCCTGAGGGACCTGAGTTCGTCCCGCAAAGTCCGGAGCTTGTCGTCCGGCAAGAACACCTTCGCCTGAGCGGAGTCCAGAATCATTCCCAGATAGGGAAGACGCAGCGATGGAGACAACGTCGATTTCTGAACGTTGATAGTCCATCCGAACTCCTGAAGCGTCTGTACCGTGATGGACAGATCGCGCACAAGGTCCTGGCTGGCACGCGATCTCAGAAGCAGATCGTCCAGGTAACCCAAGACCGCAATGCCCTGAGCCCTCAGTAGGCCCAGAACCGGCGCCAGCACTTTGGTAAACACCCTTGGTGCCGAAGCGAGACCGAAAGGTAACGCCACAAACTGGTAGTGATCGTCTGCGATAGCAAACCGAAGGTACCGCTGATGACCCTCGAAAATGGGGATGTGCAGGTACGCCTCCGTCAGATCTATCGAGGCCAGGAATTCCCCTGGACTCAAGGAAACCACCACCGAACGGAGAGACTCCATACGGAACTTCCGAACCCGCACAAAGCGGTTCAGCGCTTTGCCCTCCTTTCTGGGCACAGTGAACAGATTTGAATAAAACCCCCGAAATCTGTCCTGATGAGGCACCGGAACAATTACCCCCTGAGCAAGAAGGTCCTGCACCGCTTGATGCAAGTCCTGTCAAAGCCCCGGAAGCAGATGAAGATTGGAGGAAAATCTGTCCGCCGGCCTGGAAAGGAATTTGATCTTGTAACCCGATTGAACGATTTCCTGGACCCACCTGTCCGAGATCTGGAGCAGCCAAGATTGGAGGAAACTGCGCAAACGTCCCCCCACCCCAGAACTGGGTGAGGGCGCCCCTTCAGGCAGAGGCGGAGTGTCCCGCCGAGCCGGCGTTGCCGTTTTTCTGCTTACCCGCCCAGGGTTTCTTCTGGTTGCCCTGGGCCTTGAAGGGCTTGCCCTTGGATTGGTTCCGAAAGGCACGAAAGGACCCCTGAGTGGATCTAGGCGCAGAACACCGCTTGCCTCGGGTTCTGGGGTAGCATAGTGCTCTTGCCCCCCGTGACGCCTTTCACCAGGGTATCCAACGCCTCGCCAAAAAAGGATAGAGCCAGCATAGGGAAAATGAGCAACTGTTTTCCGTGAGGACTGGTCGGCCGACCAGCTCTTCAGCCATATCAGTCGCCGGTTGAGTACCGCGACACTCGAGAGGCGAGCCACCAAGGGAGCCTCATTCAGGGCAGCATCACACAAATACATGACTCCTTGGTGGATCTGGTCCACCATTTCCAGTCGGGCAGGCGGCACGTCATCAGACACTAGGTTGCTTCTAAGCACCTTAATCCAGTCAGCCACCGCCTGAGCCACCATAACGGATGCGAAAACGGGTTTGAGCAACGAACCCGCCACCGTATAGGAATGGCGGGCTAGAGACTCCAACCGCTGGTCCGTGGGATCCCGAAAAACCGGGGTATCCTCAGTAGGAACCAAGGTAGCCTTGATCAACACGGCCACCGTGTGATCTACCTGAGGAGGCACACACCATCGCGATTCCGTAGCCGGTGCAAAAGGATAAAGCAATTTGAACCGACTAGGTACCAGGAATGGACGTTTTAACGTGCGCCACATTTCATTAACAGTGTAATGAAATTCAGCTGGGCAGGGAAAAACCTGTACAGACTTGCGGGCCCTGTGCGTCCCAAATGAGGACACAACGCCCGGAGGATTGGGTTCATCCTCCAAATGTAAGGTATCCTTAACCGAAATGATCAGTTCATCCATGGTCGCCCGTTCTTCAGGCAACCCCGGGGAGGATGTATCAACACCCTCCACCTCAGCCTCCCCCTCAGACCCCGGGGGGTCTAGGGATGAGCAGGACCCTGAAAAGGGCACGCTCACCGCAGCAGCAACCGCAGCAGCAGCCATATCCCCATCTGAATCAGAAGAGAGAGACAGCCTGGGCCGTTTTCTCGCAGCCCGTTCAGACAGCAGCATTTCCATATTTGCCACTAAAGTCGCAACTACAGCAGCCAGATCAGGTCGCAGCGGGGCCACAGGAGAACTGGGGCCCCCCACTAAACCTGGAGGAAACTTGCTTTCCTGAGAATCCATGGCTCAAGATATAAAAAAACTACAGTGCAAAAAATGAGTGTACTGTCCCCTTAAATAGTGCTGCGGAGTGCGCAGCCCACCGCTACTGTCACAGCTATGAAGACCCCCAAAAGGAGAAAAACTGAGCCAGAAGCAGTATGCAGAAGAAGACAGAGGGATACACTGCAGAGCCCGCAGATCGTTGCTACCTGTGCCTGTGCTGTCTGAGAGGAAGAGGAAATGCTGCTGGAGGGGGCTGGCCATAAGCCAGACCCCAGGGAAAATGGCTGCCCCATAGGGATGCATAGGAGGCTTCACTAAGATGGCCGCCGACATGTGGCCGAACCGATCGTTCTACCGCCCCTAAAATGGCGGGGGATAGCGCCAAAGCGATCTGTATACTCGCCCCAGAGGGACCATACAGTGTGCATATCAAAAAACATGGCGGACCGCGCAAATTTTCCCCCACAGTGGTCGCCGCTCAATACACACGTCTGTACCCCCAAACATGCACCTAAGGTGACACAGGGACAGGGACTCCCAGCAAACATACATATCTGCACAAAGCGAACCCCGCAGGGATCGCACAGGGAGTCACACAGGCACAGACATGGGGACACACAGCAACACAGACTGCCACCCCAGACAGAGGCCCCACACAGAAAAGTACTTACCTGTACCCGATGGCATGGGGAAGCCTCTATGCACGGATAAACCTCTGTCCTCATCTGACAGGGAGTGCCGTGAGCCAGGGACATGACGCTGCAGCACCGCAGACGAGTCCTGTGAGGTAGCCACCTCACGGCTGCCTCCCTGCAGCGAAGAGGGATGGGTCGTTCTTAATGCCAGGGCGAACCATAGCTGAACGCTCGATGGCGGGCTGGGGGTCCATCTGACCCTCTGTGCCCTGGGGAACCAGGGCGGTCAGTCCGAATCCCAGCACCTCATGATCCATCTTCATCCGAAGAATAAACTAACACTAAAGCTGACAAAATAAACAGCTAGTAAAGTGAGAGAAAAAAAACTGACATTCAAAAAGGAAATCAAATAAAAGATTTAGGAAGGCTGAGACTGAAGCCCCAGCACCAGGTAGCCTGAACTATTCCTGATGCTAGGCAAACAAACTGAGTTGGGAGTGGTGATGCGGGGGGGGGTATTGACCAGATGGGACAGCCCCAGGGGTGTGTATATGCTAATGCCTTTGTCTTTTGACTAAGTCTATATGCCTAGCTATTCCTACGGATAGGTGGACAATACCCAATAGTGATGACTTAGAGGAGGCGGCGACTGTCGGAGGACGTAAGAGAAAAGTAATTTTCGGTTTCGGTTTCCCGCCAAGGGCATCCTGAATTTTCGGTTTCGGTTCAGAATTTTCATTTCGGTGCATTTATAGTTAAAGTTGTTGTTGTTGTTGTTAATATTTTTTTGTAACTTAATTCTAAATAAAACATTCAAAACAGTAATTTTATGAGATATTTTACGAGGGCGTGTTTAGGGGCGGAGCAGGGTAGGGTTTGGGTGGGGCAACAAGTGGCGAGTAACTCTTAAGGCCTGGCTAGTAGCTCATGACTTGAAATTTTGAGCTATATATACACATATATATATATATATATACACACACACACATATATATACACACACACACACACACACATATATATATATATATATATATATATATATATATATATATATATATATATATATATATATATATATATATACACACATATATACATATACACATATACACATATACATACATATATACATACATATATATATATATATATATATATATATATATATATATATATATATATACACACAGAGATGTATAGTAACGAAGTAGAACTACTTAACCACTTGCCGACCGCCGCACGACTATCTACGTGGGCGGTCAGCCCCTCACAGGCAAAGTGACGTAGGTCTACGTCGCTCGCCTGTGAGGGTTTAGGGAGCGAGCGCGCGCCGCCGGAGGCGCGCTCCCGCTCCCGCGTGGTCACGGACCCCCCCGCGCGCGTGACCGGCGGACCCGATCGCCGCCGGCCACTCTGCGATCGGCGGGGGAGAGGGAGAAAGTCAGGCAGCTTGTGTAAACAAGCTGCCTGTCATTCTCCTCTCTGTATGAGAGCTGATCACATGGATCTACTATGTAGATCCATTGATCACTCCTCATACAGTTGAAGCCACAGCCAATCACAGTTAGAATCACGCCCCTAGGGACACACACAGCCCCTCCCTCTCAAATAAAGTTAACCCCTTCACTACCAGTGCATTTTTACAGTAACAGTGCATATGTATAGCACTGATTACTGTAGAAATGTCACTGGTAACCCCAAAAGTGTCAAAAATGTCAGTCAAGGGTCCGATCTGTCCGCCGCAATGTCGCAGTACCGCAAAAAAAATCGCAGATCGCCGCCATTACGCGTTAAAAAAAAAAACAACAAAAATGACAAAAATCTTTCCCTTTGTTAGTAAACGCAATAACTTTTGCGCAAACCAATCAAAATACGCTTTTTGCGATTTTTTTTACCAAACATAGGTAGCATAAAACAAATTGGCCGAAAATATTAAAAAATTTTGATTTTTACATTTTTTTTTGGGGGAATTTCATATAAAAAAAAGGGAAAAATATTGCTATTTTTGCAAAATTTACGCTCTTTTTTTGTTTATAGCGCGTGATCAAAAAATCGCACAGGTGATCAAATACCACCAAAAGAAAGCTCTGTTTGTGGGAAAAAAAGGACGCCAAATTCGTTTCGGTACAGCGTCGCACGACCGCGCAATTGTCCGTTAAAGTCACGCAGTGCCGAATCGCAAAATGCCCTCTGGTCGTTTAGCAGCCAAATCCTCCGGGGCTTAAGTGGTTAAGTACTGTACTTAAGTACCGAAATGCGGTATCTGTACTTTCCTAGAGTAGAATTTTTTTCTCCTACTTCTACTTCACTACATTTTTTTGATGATTGATACTTCTACACCGATTTTTTTTTTTTGTGCTGCATCGTTACTCGTTACTTTTAAAAAAATTACCACTGCCAGAACAGTAGATGGCAGGTTGCATAAAGCTCAAAAAAATGTGTATAATGTCATTTGTAAATCAGCGCATACGAAAATAAAGGCTGTGTATAATAAAAGCTGCTATACCAAATCTTTCCAATAAAAAGAAAATATGAAACAAACAAATAAATGGTGCTACAGCGCTTAAAGTGCATCAAGAAACTACTAACAAACACAACTTGGCTGTGCGAATAAAGTGCCTGTGCAATCGATATAATATCATCGTTGCCCCCAGTGCCCTGCCCACACTCCACACAGTATCAAAAATAAAGTGACATGAATGTGCTAAAGCCTAAATGCAGTGAAAATAATTATTCCCACAATGTAACAGTAAATTCAATTCATATAAAATATGACAATAAATCACAATAAAATAAGTTATGAAATAAGTTAGGTCAGGTGCGTGCAACAAGTTGAAGTGTGTAAACCTATCTATAACGAAAAGTCCATAAATGAATTCCAGTGTGCAAATCTAAAGTCTAAATCACTTCACTTGTCAGATGCTTCCACCTCCTTCAGTGCTCGAGTGACCGACCAACACACTTAATGGTGGTGGCACTGGTGGATAGCGTCTGGGTGGCACTGGCACTGACTGCACTGGTTCAAAAAGCTATATATATTTAATTATTTCAATTCTCAATCTCATAGGTCCTCTCCTCATAAGATATTAATAACTTAAGATTAGGTGATGAACTTCTTGGCGGCCCTGGCAGGATGACGGGGACACCCGCCACTTCTGGAGCCGAGCCGCTGTGATTCCCCAACATGTGACAAAGTGACAGCCATATCATCTAGTGGATAGTAGTGCTCAACAATACCGCTTTTATATATAAAAATGAAATAAAATATACTGACTCACAATTTAGTAGTAGTAGGTAGCGTGTAGCAGTAGGCAGCACAACTCAATTTAATCAATCCCACAGCCTCGCTCGCGCCGCGGCCCGCGGAATCACTGTCATGATCATCAAGTTAACCACTTGCCTACTGTGCACTTAAACCCCCTTCCCATCCAGGCCAATTTTCAGCTTTTAGCGCTGTCACACTTTGAATGACAATTGCGCGGTCATGCTACACTGTACCTATATGACATTTTTAGCATTTTTTTTCCACACAAATAGAGCTTTCTTTTGGTGGTATGTAATCACCTCTGGGTTTTTTATTTTTTTACAAAAAAAAAGAATAAAGACGGAAAATTTTGAAAAAAAAAAGTTTCTTATTTTTCTGCGAGTAAATTTTGAAAATAAATTTTTCTCCTTCACTGTGCGCGCTGATGAGGCAGCACTGATGGGCACTGATAGGCTGCACTGATGGGCACTGATGAGGTGGCACTTATTGGCACTGATAGGCGGCACTGATGAGCACTGATAGGCGGCACTGATGAGCACTGATAGGCGGCACTGCTGGGCACTGAGAGGTGGCACTGACGGGCGGCACTGATAGGCGGCACTGATGGGCAGCACCATCAGTGCCCACACTCAGTGCCCAGAGTGCTGCCAGTCAGTGCTAATCAGTGCCTAGATGAGCAGGCACTGACTGGCAGCACTATGGGCACTGATTGTGGGCATTGATGGGGGGCACTGATGGCGGGCACTGTGGGCATGTTTTTTTTACCTTTAGTAATCAGGGCACTGGTGATCAGTGCCCTGATTACATTCCTGTGTGTCCCCGGCGCTGTGAGGCTCCCCCTCCTTCCTCACACTGCAGGCTCTGTGTGAGGAAGGAGCGCCGGCGATGAGAGATGATCTCATATGTTTACATATGAGATCATCTCATTGGACGGTCTGATCACGTGGTGAATGGCCGCTGTGATTGGCCATTCACCACGATCTGTGATCGGCCGTGTCCAAGGGACACGGCCGACACAGATTCTCCCCGATGTGCGCTCGCGGGAGCGCGCGGGGAGCGGGTTACTGGGAGGCCATTTAAAAATGTGTTGTGTGTCACTCAGACTCCACCCCTTAGGGCCCTTACTGAGAGGAGTTGTGACACGGGCGGCGGGACGCAGGAGCAGGACTCGGAGCATTTTCTTCGTTATCTCATCTTCTTCTCTATGAGGTGAGTGAGGTGGACCGTGGAGAGGGCCTAATCCTTGCCATGGCAAATGTGCCATTTGAGAATCAAATAATCAATATAACATATTAATATATTATATACACACGGGTCATGGGTGGCTTTTTTGAACCAAGAAGAGTGAGACTGACGGCTATGATGATTATCCGACCATCCATGGTCCATGGACCATAAGTGTTGTGTTGTGGTGGTGCCTGTGCTTCCTGCGGCCTGCCTCTGCCTGTGCGGCTGTGCCTGCACTGCAGTGGCACTTGACTTGAGCAAAGCAAATGAGCACTACTAGTGTGAAGGACAGGTGGTGGAAGCATGTTCTGACAAGTTCTTATAATGAAAAGAATATAGACAGTTTTTTGAACCAGTGCAGTGCCAGTGCTACTAAGGTGAGAGGCAGAGAGAGAGGCTATCCAGTCCACCACTTTACTTGAGCAGATCACAGAAGAAAGGTGGAAGCATCTGACAGCAAGTGACAAGCACTTCTTAGATTGCACACTGGAATTCAGTTATGGACTTTTCGTTATAAAGTTTAGTTTACACACTTAAACTTGCACCTAACTTATTCACAATCACAACTTATTTTATTGTGGTATTGTCATATATATTTTATATGAATTAAATTTACATTGTGGGAATAATTTGCACTGCATTTAGCACAGACATGTCACTTTATTTTTGATACTGTGGGCGATGATTTTGAATACAAGAATATATATATATATATATATATATATATATATATATATATATATATATATATATATATATAATTGCAGGCACTTTATTAGCATTTTTAGCACAGCCACTTTGTTAGTAGTTTTTGATGCATTTTTCACTTTAAGCGCTGTAGGTTTGATGAAGCTGGCCTGGCACATCATCATCAATTGAGCAAATCAAATCAAACCGCGATTAAGAAGACTGCGCATGCTCCTGTTCTGCCTTTTGATCAGCTGAAAAGATGGAAGAACCAAAAACACCACCTTCCACCCCTGGCCCTTCAACTTCAAGTGATCTGCCTGGCTGTGAGAGTGAGGAAACTCAGGAAGGAGACCACCCCTCGCTTTAAAAGGTGGATGCTTTAAAAGGGGAAGGGAGGGACATACTTTATCTGTTTTTTGTTTACAAAAAGTTACAGCCTAAGGAATTGTGATTGTCCTTTAGGTTAATCATTTGAATAAATCATTTGAAATAATAAAAAACAATATGATGTTCAAACTTTTGACTTCTTTCTTTAATAACTACATAACACAGAACTTGTACTTCTACTTTCAGTACTTGAGTACAAATTTGTTTTCAAAACTACTGGTACTTTTTACTTTTAGTACTTAAGTAGCAAATTTTTTGAAAAAAATACTTGCAATACTTAAGTAAAAAAAATGTTGAATACTTTAGTACTTCTACTTAAGTAACTTTTTCTGCGAGCACTTACACTTCTACTCAAGTCACTTTTTGATCGAGCACTTGTACTTTTACTCAAGTAGAAATTTAGAGTACTTTATACAAGTCTATCTTATTCTATCTATCTTAATCTTATTCTATCTATCTTAATCTTATTCTATCTATCTTAATCTTATTCTATCTATCTTAATCTTATTCTATCTATCTTAATCTTATTCTATCTCTCCATCTGCTTCTATCTGCAGAGACTTGCTTGTATTAGGCAGTGTTTCTGTCTGTGTCTGAGCCCTGGAAGAAGCATGCAGGTGTGTGCTGGGAGCCGTGAGTGAATGAGTCATCCAGCTCACTGAAATGTATCAATTCAAAAGGCAGACTTGGAGAACAGAGAAACACGGTATTTTAAAAATGACCACAATAACAATACCGTGGGTATGCAATACCGCGATATATCGAATTACCGAAAACCGGCACATCTCTATGCACTAGATGCCGAAAAAGCATTTGATAAGGTCCATTGGGGTTACCTATCACAAACGCTCACCAGATTTGGGTTTAAAGGCCATGTTCTCTCGGCAATCATGTCCCTATATACAGACCCATCAGCGTGAGTATACTCTGACGGCCTACTATCACACTCATTCCAACTCTCAAATGGAACTCGGCAAGGCTGCCCTCTGTCGCCTATTTTGTTCTCACTAGCTATAGAACCCTTGGCAGAAGCCATTAGGACAAATCCCATTATAAAGGGTATCAACATTGGCCAAATCTCACATAAAATAGGATTATTCACTGATGATATCATACTAACACTTGCGGACCCCTCCGATTCCCTGGTGGAGATTAAGCGACTTCTAGTAACCTTCAACAGTATCTCATACTATAAGATTAACATGACCAAGTGTTCTGCTTTGACGATTAATGTCTCCATGAGGGAATTGGATGCTCTCAAAAGCATATTGCCCAGTGATTGGGATTCAACCTCTATAAAATACCTGGGCTTCCAATTAACCTCACCAACAGCTAACCTCTTCAAATGCAATTATCTTCCACTGCTTGATCAAATAGCAGAGGAATTCACCTGCATTAGGAAGGTTCACCTGTCATGGCTTGGCCGAATAGCGGCATACAGAATGCAAGTCCTCCCTAAACTCCTTTACCATTTTCGAACCCTACCGATACCTCTGCCGAATTGGTTCTTTGAAAATTTGCCTCCCTACTAAGACAATTCATATGGAACGGTAAACAACCCAGAATATCCTTGACTAAACTGTATGACTCGAAACTCACTAGAAGCATCGGCCTTCCCAATGCATGGGCGTATTACCTAGCTACCATACTGAGTCAAGCTTAATACTAGTTCTCCACACAGGAGGACAATTTATGGAATCAAATTGAAAGCGTTGTCACAGATACTCATGACCTCCCCGCACTGGCTATAGCTCAGTGCTTTGACTGTAAAATGAAAGTACCACAATACCTGACTATTTCAGCTACAATAAATGCTTGGTCTGACCGTGCCCTTCGACTGGCCGTGCCCTGCAACTGACTGTGCCCTGTGAATGACCGCGACTGACGTGCTCTGCGACTGACTAACTGAGCTCTGCGACTGAGTACCTGGGAGGACTGGTGAGTATCTTAGCGACTGTTGAGTAACCCAGGTTTAGCATCAGGGGAGATAGAGGTAGTGTAGGTAAGGAATAGCAGGTCGTTACTAATTATCTACATAGAGTAGAGGGTAATAATGTCCGACAGGATTGGGGATGCCACTCAGTGCACTTCCTTCTCCATGTATGCGTTCCTTGATGAACCAATCGAGGGTGAATACTGCTGTGCAAGATGTGTGTGACTTGTTTCTCTGGAAGCCCAGATCCTGGAACTAGAAAACATAGCAGCAACACTGCGTAGCATCAACAACCTGGAAAGGAGCTTGGACATTACCCATCAGGCGCTGGCAGGGGCCAGCATAGAGTTGTGAGGAGTAGAGGAGACAGAGGTAGGCAGTTGGGTGACCGTTAGTAAGGGTAGAGAAAAGAGTACCAGGGAGGCCAGTCCTGAATTGGTACACCCTAACAAATTTTCCAAGTTGCAGGTTGAGGGGGATATCAGCTCAGGGGTGGCAGTGCTGGAGCAGGCGCCCTCCCCCAGCTGTCAGGGGAGTGGCGGCTCCAGGAAGAAGGGGGGCCAAAATTCAGGAAAGGTTAGACAGGTTGTGGTAGTGGGGGACTCAATCATCAAGAAGACAGAGGGCAATCTGTCGAAAAGATCGCGGTAGCCGGACAGTATGTTATTTACCGGGCGCTCGAGTGCGGCACATCACGGATCGGGTAGACAGATTATTATGTGGGGCTGGGGATGACCCAGTGGTCATGGTGCATGTGGGCACTAATGACCAAGAGGAAGGTGGAGGATCCTAAAGAACGATTTCAGGGACTTAAGGAAAAGATTGAGGAATAGGACCTCCAAGGTGGATTTCTCTGAAATACTGCCGGTACCTCGAGCCACACAGGAGAGGCAGAAGGAGATTAGGGAACTTAACAAGTGGCTGAGGAATTGGTGTAGAAAGGAGGGGGTTGGGTTCCTGGAGAACTGGGCTGATTTCTCAGTCGGCTACCGGCTCTTTAGTAAGGATGGGCTGCACCTTAATGGGGATGGTACAGCTCTTTTGGGGAGAAAGATGGTCACAAAGTTGGAGGGGCTTTTAAACTAGGAGACGGTGGGGGAGGACTCAGAATAGAGTCAGTCAGGAGGGAGCAAAGGACAGAAGGCAGTATTCGAGTCAGCAGCGACAGTAGTTCCATAATGTCAATTGGGGGGTCTGTGCGGGAAAACCTCAGACCAAACAGGAATAAAAATAATCACCATTCACTATCAACTTCCACAAAACTAAGACGGGTATATGCAAATTCCAGGAGCCTAGCTAATAAAATGGATGAGTTGGAATTGTTAGTACATGAGGAGGACATAGACCTTGTGGGAATAACGGAAACTTGGTTCGACCCCTCACATGACTGGCTGGCCAATATCCAAGGGTATTCGGTGTACCGGAAGGACAGGGTAGGAAAAAGAGGGGGAGGGGTATGTCTCTATGTCAAGAATAATGTAAGGGTGATAGAGAAGAGTGATATTATGGAAGGGATAAGTATGGAGTTTAAATCCGTGTGGGTAGAACTCCATAGGGAAGAAGAAAAGGGAAAGTAATTGTGGTGGTTTGCTATAGGCCACCCAACCAAAGGGAGGAGGTAGAGCTGGAATTTATATCACTGTTGGGTAAAGTGGCAAAACTGGGATCAGTCATCATATTGGGGGACTTAAATTATCCCGACATTGACTGGGAAGTGGGGACTGCACACTCACAGAAGGCCCCTCTATTCATGGAAACCTTACAGGACAACTACATGTCTCAGTTGGTGGATTCTCCTACTAGAGAAAATGCACTGCTGGATCGATTGATCACTAATGACCCAAACCTAATTTCGGAGGTAGGAGTCCAGGACAACCTGGGCTCTAGCGATCACAGGATGATCACATTTAGCGTAAATAACAATATAACAAGGCAAGTGGGGAACATAAGAACCCTAAACTTCAGAAGGGCAAACTTTCCCAAATTGTGCTCAATGATGGAAAAGGTAAACTGGGACCAAACCCTGGGAACACGGACCACGGAGAAAAAATGGGAATGCTTTAGGAACATATTAAACAAATCCATCTCGCAGTGCATTCCTATGGGAAATAAATTTAGAAGAGACAAAGCCAAACCTGGCTGACTAAACCGTAATGTTAAAAAACGTATTAGGGGGAAAAAAATGGCCTTCAAGAAATATAAATCCGAGGGCACAGTATCGGCTTTCGAGCAAAACAAGGAGGCAAATAAGAAAAGTAAATACGAAATCAAAATGGCCAAAATCAACTTTGAGAGACAAATAGCGGAGGATAGTAAAAAGAACCCAAAGAAATTCTTTAAATATATCAACAGCAAAAAAACTAGGGCAGAGCATATTGCACACATAATTAACAATGATGGGAGGATGGTTACAGAGGACACTGAAAAGGCAACCGTGCTGAATGCTTTTTTCTCGTCAGTCTTTACACAGGAAAAGGAGGGGTACACTGACCACGACTATATGATTAGTAGTAATACACAGGACTTGCCGCTATGGCTAACAGAGGGTGAAATCAGGGAAAGGCTGGATAAAATGAACACAAATAAATCACCAGGCCCGGATGGCGTACATCCGAGAGTACTCAAAGAACTTAGTAAGATATCTAGACCACTGTTCCTGATATTTGCTGACAGTATTAGGACAGGAAATGTACCAGGGGATTGGAGGAAAGCTAATGTGATACCGATATTCAAAAAAGGGCAGACAAGAGGCATGTCCCGGGAAATTATAGGCCTGTCAGTCTGACATCGATAGTATATAAACTTCTGGAGGGGATGATAAGGGACTATATCATAGACTTTGCTAAAGACAACAACATCATCAGCAGTAATCAGCACGGGTTTACAAATGGGCGTTCTTGTCAAATCAATCGCTTAACATTCTACGAGGAGGTGAGCTGTGAGCTAGATAGGGGGGAGACCAGTGGATGTGGTGTACCTGGATTTCGCTAAGGCGTTTGATACAGTTCCCCACAAGCTCTTAATTTATAAAATAAGGTCTGCAGGCATCGACCGCAAGGTTTGCTCTTGGATACTGGCTAAAAGGGCGTGTCCAAAGGGTGGTAATAAATAGCGCATACTCAGACTGGTCTGAGGTGGTAAGTGGGGTCCCCTAAGGCTTAGTCCTGGGACCAACCTTGTTCAATTTATTCATCAACAGCATTGAGGACGGGATTAGTAGTTCTATATCAGTTTTTGCTGATGACACAAAATTGGGCAGGGCAATAACTGCACGGCATGAAGCAGATATCCTACAGAATGACCTGGACAAAATAACAGAGTGGGCAACGACATGGCAAATGAGGTTTAATGTGGAGAAGTGTAAGGTTTTGCACTTGGGGACTAAAAACATAAAAACGCACAATACACTTTAGGGGGGGGAACATTTGGGGGAATCAAAAATGGAGAAAGATCTGGGAGTCTTGGTAGAGAATAGACTAGGCAATAGCATGCAATGTCAAGCGGCAGCTGCCAAAACCGTCAGGATATTAGCATGCATAAAGAAAGGGATGTAATCCAGAGATAAAACTATAATCCTTCCACTTTATAAAACTCTGGTTCAACCACATCTGGAGTATTCTGTCCAGTTCTGGTCGCCAGTCCTCAGGATGGATGTGTTGGAGCCGGAGAGAGTCCAGAGAAGGGCAACTACACTAATTAGGGGATTGGAGGACCTTAATTATGAAGAGCGTCTGCAATCGCTGATAGCAATTTATAAATATTTCAATGGTGATCTCAGCATAGAAAAAAAAGCTATTCAGTCGAAAGGATTGCATGAGGACTCGAGGGCATACAATGTGATTAGAGGAGAAGCGTTTTAACCTCAGGCAACGCGGGGGGTTCTTTACGGTTAGGGCTACAAGATTGTGGAATTCTCTACCACAAGAGGTGGTTTCTGCGGGAATTATGGTGGCTTTCAAAAGACTCTTAGACGTACATCTCAAGAATCAGAAAATTCAGGGGTATGCAAGATGATTACGGCCACATACACCTACACAGGTTGAACTGGATGGACTATTGTCTTTATTCAACCTAACTATGTAACTATGTAAATTACTGAAGCAGGAGTTCGGAAATGAACCTTATGTCTCTCTCCAAATTCCGACCGCTAGTTACCACTTCCTACTTCCAGTAATGTCTACCTCTCACTGGAAGAAGCAGGGGTTGAACTATCCCTCCCGATGCACTTCCTGACCCTAGTGTTATGGACACATTCATCCTCTACCAAATTACCTCTTACAATAAATCAAAAAAAGGCCCCTCCACTACACATTCCGGTAAGACTGTGTAACTATTTACTGAGTAAATCATCTATCACCCGAAAGGGTATCTCTCTCTTTTATCCCTTTTGTAACCGTCCCTCTGGGTTTCGCAAAACATCTAATATGCTTAAATGGGAAACTGAATTGTCTCAATCCTTTTCCGTTGCTCAATGGTCAGCGGCTATCAAAGACAACACCAATTCCTCAGCATGTGTTGATCATTGGGACAACGCGCAGAAGATAACACACCGATACTACATGATGCCACACAGACTACAATTGATAGACGAAACTTTATCTCCACTTTGTTGGAGAGAATGTCATGAAACTGGGAACTTACTATGCATTTTGGAGCTGCCCTATTATCCAACCTTTATGGAAGGAGATATCATCCATCATCTCCATCTTAGTTGGGAAAAAACTTGTCATGAACTTTGCGCTCTGGAGTCTTGGTATTGATCAATTTCCTACTCCCGTTAGAACTATTATCACCCACATCCTCCTAGACACCAGAAAAGTGGTGGCCAAAAGGTGGGGATCCACGTCTCCCCCCACTTTGGGGGAAATCAAACACAGGGTTCACTACCAATATGAAAAGGAAAAACTGCTAGCTTATAAGGAGCGCAAAGCCTCCCTATTCCATAACAAATGGCAAAAATGGTTAACAATTCTCTCCGACGTTGACTAAGTAGATGACCAAGTAAATATTGGACCCAAGACATCGTTAGGACTATTGCTAATACCTGCTACTTTGTGGTGCCTTGGACCGTCTGGTGGTGTACCTAGTTTCTCCTTCCCTCCCCCCCCCCCCCCATATTTCTTCACACCTTTTGGTTTTGCCTCTTTTTTGTAACATCCACACTTTAACTATGTTGAACTAACAATGTGACCGCTTACCTTGGTTGTGTACATGTAAGGGTGGGTCCATACCATGCCACTTGTACATAGTCTGGAACGAGGGGGCGGGTGATGGCAGCCCTGCCACCTCGGGGGAGCTACGCCGGGAATGCCTATCCACAGTGTGTTCCCAATGGGTGGACAGGTATTCCACTATTATGGACCATAATTCCAGACCGCTGCGGCTAGTCAATGTTGAGTCTATAGAGTTATTTAATTACCAGCGTGTTTCTGGTTATGCCTCAGGTTTAATACTGTACGATTTATAAGGACTTCCATGATTATTGCTTTCACCTCTTTAAACGCGATTTATGGATGTACCAGTTTCTGTATCTGTACTTTCCTTATGGTTTAATGCTATGTTAATCTGTATTCTGCAATATTTTTCAATAAAAATTTATGGTAAAAACGTTTCGACTCTGGAACCGAAGCAACGACTGGCCCTGCACTGCCCCATAGAGGCCCTGCAGCCGATGTGAGACAGGCGTAAGTTGGAAGGAAAGAACCTTGCCGAAGGCAAGGAGCGAAACTCAATCTTGTTGCTGAACCAAATCAACTCATTGACTCCTTTTATTCTGAATGAGCAAGGTCCATGGGTCCGGAAAGTAGTAAAGACGTCCCCCCACCCTAGAAGCAGGTGAGGGCGCCCCTTCAGGCTGGAGAAGTTTTGTCTGCAGAACCAGTAGTGCCCGCTTTTGTCTTGACCAGGGTCTCTTGGAGCCTCCCGCAAAGTTACGGGTGGATCTCAAACCATTTTCCTGCGATCCAGATGTGATCCGTGAAAAAAAAGACTGTTTACGACGAGGTTCCTTGCCCCTAGTAATCTGCAGAAGTAAGGTACTCTTACCTCCTGTAAGGCCCTTAATAATCTCCTACATAGAGGCACCGAACAATCTGTCAGCTCCAAAAAGTAGATCAGTCTGCACCTTTTTAGAAGCCTCGTCAGCCGACCAGTACTTCAACCAAATCACGCGGTTAAGAATGACCGCCGTCACAGATACCCTGTCAGCCAAGGGAACCGCATCAAAAGATGCATCAAAAATGTACTGTAGCCCCTGGATTTACTGATCAGCCAGCTCAGGAGGGTGTTGACCTCCTTCCAGATGCTGGCACAAAATGTGTGCCCTTTACGTTAAGGTCTGGGATACCAAGGTGATAAACACCAGCCTCAATATTGAACCTACCACAGTGAAAAGTTAAACAGGCCAGAACCTCAGCTCTCTTATCCACAGGATCCGTAAAGGATGGAAAATCCTCCACCGACAAAAGTGTGGTCTTATTTAGCCTGGAAACCTGAGAGTCCACAGAGGGTGGAAAGTTAGTTTCTTCAGGAGAGACTCCTCAAAGGGATATCTACTAGCAAAACGCTTAGGTATTCCAACCATGCATTTCAAGAAACCCCACTGACTAGTGACAATCTCGTCAAAATAGGCAGGAAAGGGGAACACCTTAGTCACCTTGGAAGATCTGCAGGTGCCAAACTCCTCCAAATTTAACGTCTCCTGCACTCACACAATCAATGCCTCCACCAGCCCAGCGCTTTTTCATGCGCAACTGCAGAGGAGGAGGATTCATTCTCACTGTTAGAGGTCTCAAGGTGCGTGGACGCAGACCCAGTGGGCTGACTCCAGTCCACGGCAGCTGAATCCACCTCAGACTCTGAGGAGGCAGAGGATATAGGTGAAGGTGGGGGGCGCTTCTTGCACAACGCTCGGAGCACCACAAGTATCAGTGCACCTGCGGCGCATTATACAGCAGAGGAAGCTGGAGAGTGCCAAACAGCCTGCCACACTGTGATCAAAGAGGAAGCGCCGACACTGACACTAGAGGCCCCTGTTGCACGTCACCACAAAGGACTACAAGAAAATGGCCGCCGCTATAGATTACAAAGGGAAACCCAAAATGTGGCCGTTAGATAACACAAACATGGCAAAATGGTGGTGCCACGTGGAACCCGGGACCCCACTGAACCAATAGTCCACGGGGGGAGTTCCTCGGAGAGCCCCCCAAGCAGCGCAAAAAGTGCAGGCACCCCTAAAAGGGTGTCACCAGCAGCACACTCCCACAACCCTCTGGCCAAGCACCAATATAGCCCCCCAAAAGGGGACTAAGGGAGGGGACAGGGGGCAGGTGAGGATGACAAATGCAGGAGAAATCCCGCTAGAGAGGGGGGAAAATGTGAGGGAGTCTACCATTACCATCACCAGGGAGGGCCCGCGACCACCCAAGCAATTCCCAGGGAAAAGAGGGGGGACACAACTTGCCACACCTTTCCATTAGGCGGGCACCACTCCTGGCAGTCCACCGCACCATTTTGAAATGGGGGTGCTGCAGCTCTGATCTTGACTGCTGTTGTGACCAGGGCTATGCAACCTCGCGAAGTGTTTAACTCGCCGGCCAGCCCCCGTCCAGTGGGGAAATATCACAGCCATCCTAGCGCAAAGCTAATAGTTGGGTCGCGCTCGCAGGCCAGGCAGGGAAGAACCTAGGATCTAGGATATCCATTGCCCTGCCCAGTCCAATGTGATTGCAGTTAACACAGGAACAGAAAATAACAGAAAAGAAAAAAAATCATTTTAAAAAGGAAAAAACACCAGGACCACAGATCCCAGCAGGGATCCAGGTCCTTACTCCTGACTAGGCAGAAAAAAGTCCTATAGCAGGAAGTGATGGTATACCCCCTGGGACTGGATACTGGGCGTATCCAAAACTGTTTCCGTCTAGTCCTTCTCCTGAAGAGAGAGCAGCATAAGCCCAAGGGTCTAAGAAGACATGGAGCTGTGTCTGTCAGTGAACGAAAGAGAAAAGGGGAATTCTACGTACAGGAGATTTCCTTCCTTGGTTTCATCATTTCCACAGAGGTAATTGTGATAAACCCGCAAAAGGTTAATGCCATCCTGGATTGACCTGTTCCGACAGATAAGCACGTGCAAACATTTGTGGGTTTTGTCCCAAGTGGGAGGGCGAAACGTGTTGACGTATTTCCGGTGCGGCATCTTCTGACGTCACTTCCTGGTCATTTCCTGGTTCTCTGTGGAACGCACGCGTCCGCTGCGTTCCCGAAACCATCTGTGATACGCTCTTTTCTGCTTTTATTACAGCCAGCACGTAAGCCTTAATATCTTCACTCGGCTGTTGCTGCCGCTGATAGAGCCGGAATCTCTCTGCAATCTCTAGTGGTTTAGACTGGAAGGGATTTCCTAACAGTGTCAGGAGCTCTGCCAAAGTCTTAGTTGGTGGTTTTTCAGGGAAAAGGAGATCCCCAAGAGTGTCATATGTCCTAGCACCAACCACTGTCAGAAATACTGCTACTTGCCTGTCGCCTGGGATGGCATTTGCACAAAAAATTGATTTTTGTAAGATCTTACCGTAAAATCCTTTTCTCTTAAGCTCATTGACAGACGTAGTCCTCGTTGATTCAACACACTCGGGTTATGCTGCCCTCTACAGGAGTAGGACTAGACAGGAAAGAAAACATTCTGGCCACACCCTAGGTGCAGACCCAGAGGGTATATCCTCTCACTTCCTGCTCTAGCAAATCAGTTATGTCACAAAGCAGTGTTTAGAGAATTTAACCCGACCCAACTCAAAAACAGAGGGGCGGGTACTACGTCTGTCAATGAGCTTAAGAGAAAAGGATTTTACGGTAAGATCTTACAAAAATCCATTTTTCTCTGTCGCTCATTGACAGACATAGTCCTCGTTGATTCAACACACTCGGGACGTCCCAAAGCAGTACCACAAATGAGGGGTGGGAAAATGGAAAACAAATCCAATCTAGAAGGCCCAACCGATGCCAACTAGAAGTTTTCAATGCTCATCAATTAAAGATGAGATTCAACAGAAAATTCCAACAGAAAACAACCCTCGAGGTAGACCACCGGTCTCCTCAAATTGCGGCCTGCAAACCTTGCGGCCAAATGAGGCATCCACCGATGCCATCACATAAATCTTATAAAATTTTGTAAAGGTATGTACCGACGACCAGGTGGCCGCCTTACATACCTGGACCACTGATGCCTGATGGAGGAAAGCCCAGGAGTACTGAGCGCTCGAGTGAAGTGCGCCCTAACAGGGAACGGAGGATTCCGACCCTTACTAGAATAAGCCTGTACCACCATCTGTCTAATCCATTTGGAGATAGTCGCGGCAGATGCAGGCAACCCCTTTCTGGGGCCATCCGTGATCACAAAAAGTGAATCCGTCTTACGGAATGATTCCGTAGCCTTCAGGTATACCCTGATTGCCCAAACCACATCCAAGGAATGCAACGCATGTTCCTGATGATGATTGGGCTGAGGACACAAGGAAGGTAGTACAATATCTTCATTCAGATGAAGCCTGAAACCACCTTTGGAAGAAAGGATGGCTTAGGATGAAGAACTACCTTATCCCTCTGAATCACTAAATATGGGGACTGGTCTGACAATACAGCCAGTTCTGACACCCTGCGTGCAGAAGTAATAGCCCCCAAGAAGGCCACCTTCTGGAATAAAGTAAACAAGGGAATCTCCCTGATGCTTTCAAAAGGAGGTTTCTTCAGAACCGACAACCAAATTAAAATCCCAGGGCGATAAGGGCGCGCGGACTGGTGGAGCCAGGTGCCGCATCCCCTGGATGAAATTCCGCACCAAGGACTTAATAGCCAAATGCTTCTGAAAGAAGATTGCTAATGGTGCTCAAGGCTAGTTTCTGCTCAACCCCCTTTCGCAGAAAGGCCAATATTCGGGTCACCGAATAGGTACGTGGAGGAATTTCTAAAGATTCGCACCACGCGATATACGTCTTCCATGTGCGATAATAGACCTTGCTGTAAGTCGCTTTCCCTGCTTTAATTAGCGTAGGAATAACTGAAGCTGACAACCCTCTGTCCTTCAGTACCTGGGTCTCAATGGCCAGGCCATTAAACCCAGCGATTGTAAAGCACAATGGAAGATCGGTCCTTGAGACCGCAGACACTCCCTGAGAAGAAGTTCCCAAGGAACGTTCGCGACTAGCATGTCCAAGTCGGCCGGACCGGCTTGACGAGGCTAGCCTAGAATTTCCAGGACAACTGGAGTTCCCTCCATCTCCATCCTGCAGAGAAATCTCAGCAGCAATCTGAGATGAGGGAATCCCTTAAATAGCTGACACTGCCTTTACAGGCCGTTCAGCGCGTCTGCTGCGTCCACTGGAGCATCGTGGGCGCGCGTTACCAATCTACGCGCCTTCGGGATGCTGTGAAGAAGGCACAGATGGTGAAATCCTTGGCGAATGACTTACGTCATCACCCTGATATTGCCTGACTGGTTCCGAACCAGGCTGCCCTAGAGCTATCTGGCCCTGGCAATCCGACAAAGTCTGATCGTTCTCTGTTCCCACACATTATTTAGACACCTGATTCCTATCACGAGTGGTGATCTCTCCTGGTTAAACATTAGAGACCGAAGTCACCCGGCTAGAGGCTCCTTGGTCTGTCCGTTCAACCGGATCCGATTCTTGTGGGGAACTGATGCTAATCTTTGGAAAAGGTAAAGAAAATGATCTGTTAAGGGAACGGTAACTACCGCTCCCTGTAGTACTTACGCTGACCCAGCATTTTAACCACAGCACACGTCTGAGGATTACCGCTGACATAGATGCATGCTCTAATAGGGGGGTAGCATCCAAGGCTGCGTCACAGACAACCTGTAGTCCTTATATAATCTGTTCCATCAAAACAGATGTTGCCTGGGGGATACCTTTCCCCTTCAGGTCCTGGCGCACCAATCTCGCCCATTCCGTAAATGTCTGAGAACTAGATCAAATGACAATAACTGGTCTAAAGGCTGATCCTATCAGGGAAAGATAGTGCGGGACTCCGCTTCTACCTTCCGATCCACCGAATTCTTAAAGGACGAAGCGTCCTCCACTGAAAAAAAACGTGGCTTTATTCAGTCTGGAAATAGGTGGATCCACCACTGGTGATACCGTCCATTTCTTAATGAGGGATTCCTCAAACGGATAGCGTCTAGTAATGCGCTTGGAACTAGTAAAGGTACGCTTAGAATGATCCCATACCTCTAATCTTTTTACCCAAACACTTGGGTAAAGAAAAAACCTTCACCGTCCTGGTGGGTCTGCTAGTACCAAAGGGAAATTCCTTTTTATTTGCCTCTGCCGGAAAAACCTCAAGTCTTAAGGTTTCCCGAACCGCACAACTAGTGCGTCCACCAATGCTTCTTCCTGATTTATGGCGGAAGCATGAACGTTCTCACTGTCTGAGGGAACCTTACCTGAGATAACAGCCCCTGCAGAGGGGCCTGCAGCTGCAATAACCATCTCAGCATCTGAATCTGAAGTCTCAGACGATAGTCAATAGGAAGTCAGGAAATAGCCACATAGGATAGACTTAAATCGCTGAATCCCCATTAGATTAGATAGTAGGTACAATGCCCGGTGGGTGTGGAGATGCGACTCGGTGTACATCTTGTGATATGTATGCGTTCCTCAGACATGCGATCGAGGGCGAATACAAATGCGCAAAATGTAAGCACGTTGCTTCCCTGGAAGCTCAGGTCCTGAATCTAGGGAAGCAGCTGGCAACACTGAGACGAATGTCCATACCGGAGGAGAGCCAGGATCGTACCAGTTAGGTGCAGGCAGGGGTCTGCACTGAGGTGGGCGGAGTATTGGAGGTGCAGGCATCAGAGCAGAGTAGAGGGGTGACAGTTAGGAGGGGTAGAAGGGGTCAAGGCAAGGAGGCTGATCCTGGGCTGGAGCACACCAATAGATACGCCCCGTTGTGTGATGTTGGGGAAACCAATCAGGGACCAGCATTGCTGGAGCAGAGCGACGCCCCTAGCTGCCAGGGGAAGAACTCCTCCAGTGAGGCCGGGAAAAAGGGAAAGGAAAGACAGGTGCTGGAGGTAGGGGACGCAATTATTAGAAGGACAGACAGTGTAATCTGTGACAAAGACCGTGTGCGCCGAACAGTCTGTTGTTTGCCGGGCGCTCGGGTTCGGCACATCGCGGATCGGGTGAACAGATTATTGGGTGGGGCTGGGGGAAGACCCAGCTGTCATGGTACACGTGGGTACCAATGACATAGGCAGAGGAAGACGGAGAGTCCTAAACAATTTCAGGGACTTAGGCGCTAAGTTGAGGACTAGGACCTCCAAGGTAGTTTTTTCCGAAATACTACCTGTACCTCGAGCCACACCAGAGAGGCAGCGGGAGATTAGGGAAGTTAACAAGCGGCTGAGGAGCTGGTGTAGTAAGGAGGGTTTTGGGTTCCTGGAGAACTGGGCCGACTTCTCAGACGGCCACCGGCTCTTTGGTAGGGACGGATTGCACCTAAATGGGGTGGGTGCAGCCGTACTGGGTGCGAGGATGGCCAAAAAGTTAGAGGGGCCAGATGTAGAATTAGCCAGTGGAAAGCAAATTTCAGAGGGCAGAAATGGGGGCATTAGCGGTAGGGTGTTCGGAGCTCCTAAACCCAGGGTGGGTACAGGGAAAAATCAAGAGAGCAGCCTAAAAACATCAAATGAGGATAAATGTAACCGATCAAAATTACGAGGCTTGTATACCAATGCCAGAAGCCTGGCCAACAAGATGGGAGAGCTGGAGCTGCTGATGTTTGAGGAGGACTTAGATTTTGTGGGGATAACTGAGACTTGGTTTGACAGCTCTCATGACTGGATGGCGACCATTCAGGGGTATTCCCTTTATCGCAGAGATAGAGAGGGTAAAAAAGGGGGAGGGGTATGTTTGTATATTAAGAACAGTATACAGGTAAATATGAGGGATGATAATAATGGAGCTATGGACGAGGCAGAATCCCTATGGGTAGAGCTTCAAAGGGAAGGCACGGTGGGGAAGGTAATATTGGGCGTATGCTATAGGCCCCCCAACCAGAGGGAGGAGGGTGAGGCGGACCTCATGTTACAGATAGGATTGGCAGCAAGGATGGGAAATGTCATTATAATGGGGGACTTTAATTATCCTGATATAGACTGGGCAGAAGGAACCGCGCATTCAGCCAAGGCTCGGCAGTTCCTAAATGTTTTGCAGGACAATTTCATGGGTCAGATGGTGAATGCACCGACAAGAAACAATGCGGTACTTGACCTACTGATTACCAATACAGACCTGCTCACGGATATAGAAATACGGGACAACTTAGGGAACAGTGACCATAGGTCAATTGGTTTCAGTATTAATTACAGTAATAGGAAACACAAGGGTAATATAAGTACACTGAATTTCAAAAGAGCCAATTTCCCTAAACTGCGCTCGCTGCTAGAAAATATCAAATGGGATAGAACCCTGGGAACAAAGAACACGGAGGAAAAATGGGAGTGCTTCAAGAGCATACTTAACAAGGGGGTGGGCCAGTGCATTCCACAGGGAAATAAATTTAAAAGAGCAAAACTAAACCCTGGGTGGCTAAACTCCAACATAAAAATGTATATTAGAGCTAAAGAAAAGGCCTTCAAAAAATACAAGACTGAGGGGTCATTGGCAGCATTTAAGCACTACAAAGAGTGTAATAAGAAATGTAAAGAGAAATCAGGGCGGCTAAAATAGAACACGAGAGACATATAGCGGAGGAGGTAGGAAACTGTAAACAGTAGGAAAGCGAGGCCAGAGCACATTGGCCCCATAAAAGATGATAAAGGAAAAATGGCCACTGAGGACAGAGAAAAGGCGGAAGTGTTAAATAATTTCTTTTCTTCAGTCTTCACAAAGGAAATCGGGGGGCTACACGAACCCAGCTTGTAAGGCCGAACTAAATAATACACCTCAGGAAGTGCCGCCATGGCTAACAGAGGATAGACTTAGAGCTAAACTAGAGAAACTTAACATAAATAAATCCCCGGGACCGGATGGCTTGCACCCAACGGTTCTTAATGAGCTCAGCCAGGTGATTGCCAGACCATTATTCTTGATCTTTAAGGATAGTTTACAGACGGGTATGGTGCCAGCTGATTGGAAAAAAGCCAACGTGGTACCAATATTTAAAAAGGGGCCGAGGTATATCCCGGGTAACTATAGGCCGGTCAGCCTAACATCAGTAGTCTGCAAAATTTTGGAGGGGATGATAAGGGACCACATACAAGACTTTAGTAATGAAAACAGTATTATAAGTAGTAATCAGCATGGATTCATGAAAAATCGTTCATGCCAAACCAATCTATTAACCTTCTACGATGAAGTGAGCTGCCACTTAGATAAAGGTAAGCCTGTGGATGTGGTGTATCTGGACTTTGCAAAGGCCTTTGACACCGTTCCCCACAAACGCTTACTGTACAAACTAAGGAAGGTAGGTATGGACCATAAGGTGAGTACCTGGATAGAGAACTGGCTCCAGGGGAGAGTACAGAGGGTGGTGATTAATGGGGAGTACTCGGATTGGGTGGGTGTGGAAAGTGGGGTCCCCCAGGGTTCTGTCCTGGGACCAATCCTGTTTAATTTATTCATAAATGATCTAGAGGAGGGGATATCTAGTACAATCTCAGTATTTGCAGATGATACTAAATTAGGCATGCCAATATCTTCTATGCAGGATGTGGAAATCTTGCAAGCAGACCTGAACAAAATAACGGGGTGGGCAACTACATGGCAGATGAGATTTAATGTAGAAAAATGTAAAGTAATGCACTTGGGGGCCAGAAACCAGAAAGCAAGCTACTCACTAGGGGGGGAACCTCTGGGTGAGTCTAGGATGGAAAGGGACCTGGGGGTACTGGTAGACAACAGGCTTGGCAGTGGCATGCAATGCCAAGCCGCCGCAAGCAAAGCCAACAGAATACTGGGTTGTATAAAAAATGGGATTCACTCCAGAAATAAAGAGATTATTCTTCCACTCTACAAGACTCTGGTCTGGCCACATCTGGAGTATGCTGTCCAGTTCTGGGCACCGGTCCTCAGGAAGGATGTGCTGGAACTGGAGAAAGTCCAGAGAAGGGCAACAAAAATAATTAGGGGAATGGAGGACATCAGCTATGAGGAAAGACTACAAGCACTGAACCTATTCTCTCTGGAGAAGAGACGATTGAGGGGGGATATGATATCAATGTACAAATACTGTACTGGCGACCCTAGCATAAGGAACAAACTATTCAGAGAAAGGAGATACAATAAGACACGTGGCCACTCACTAAAACTTGAGGAAAGGCGGTTTAACCTTAAAGTGCGTAAGGGGTTCTTCACTGTAAGAGCGGTAAGGATGTGGAATTCTCTTCCACAAGCAGTCGTATCAGCGGGGAGCATTGATAGTTTCAAAAAACTATTGGATGGACACCTTAAAGACCACAACATACAGGGGTATACAATGTACGGTTAAAAGCAAACACACACACACACATCATAGGTTGAACTGGATGGACTTATGTCTTTTTTCAACCTCACTATGTAACTATGATATAGGGGTAGGCGGGGGTCGCTTTCTTGACCCCCTTTCCTGACAGGCCGTCTCCACCCGAGCCACCAAAGACTTCAAAACTGCTGTGAATGCATCGATACTCTGTGCACTGGCGGGTCCCGCGGCCCCCCCGAGGGAAACCGGTGGGGGTACCTGTGTGGCAGGGTCCATGATAATTCCAGATACTGCCCGGAAAAATCAATTTGCCAAAAAGAAATAAAACTTTTTTATATTTTTTTCAGACCCCCAGCGCCACAAAGCCCCTCAGTGTTGCCTGCTTAGGGACCCCTATAGAGCGAGAGAGAGAGATAGACCCCAAAGCTCACCACTTACTGCTCAGAGTTTCAAAATGCAACTTGTTTCAGCATTTTCTAGAACAGACAGGAAGTCTTTTGGCTGGCTTCCCGGGAAGAAAGGAGGCGGCTCCGCCCCTCTGCACACCTTCCGGCGCCTCCCCTAGCTCCACGAGGTGTTTGAGTCACCTCAAACATGGCCGCCCCCATGCTGGAGACACGAGGCTACGCCAAAATGGCGGCCTCGTGCGAACTACCAGACAATGGCGGCAGCCTGCACAGAATAGCGGCATGTCTGCAGAAGGATCTCGGCCTCACAACCCTTCACCCTCATGGTGGTCAGCATGGTCGGCGGTACCGGACCCTGGCGGGCCGTATGCGGTCCGTGGCCGTCGGGAGGCATCTGCTTAGCTGGAGGAATGATCTGGAATGCAGTATACATGTATAGACATCGCCCTGTGGCTTCTGACAGGTAGGATACCTTACACTATCACAGTAAAGTTCTAGTACTGCCCCTGACTTCAATCATTTTAACATCTTTGCAATTAGGTTGTCAGCTCCCAAACCAAGCCTCCTGGCTTCTTGTTCACAAAAATCACACTCAAACAGGGGGATCTGTGACATGTTATAGGATAGAGGGAAGACGCATCCTTACCATTACAGAGAGGGGCCCGCGTTCACCACAAGCCCCGTCAGGGGGAAAGGGGGAACATACTACTCACCATACCGGAACCAGGCGGGCGCCAACTCCTGACAGTACCCCTCTCCACCGAGGTGGGAGGGCTGTCGACCAATCCGGTCGCCGTGACTCATGGTCTTTGGCGTTTCAGCGAGACGTTTAACTCGCAGGGTCAGTCCCCGTCCAGTGGGACTATGTCGCGGCCGACCCAGCGCGGAGCTATGGCCTGCACGCGCTCGTAGGCTGAACTGGGGTGACCACTGGATCTCAACATCCAGCCCGTCGCCCAGTTCAGCTTTCTTGCATGAAGATCTCACAGGAACACTGGAGAAAAAAGCTGTCTAAAAAATGTTTCTAAGAAAAAAATCCTGCCAGGACCGAAGATCCCAGCAAGGTATCTAGGTCCTTACTCCTAACTAGACAGAAAAAAACTGATTTGCTAGAGCAGGAAGTGAGAGGATATACCCTCTGGGACTGCCCCTAGGGTGTGGCCAGAACGTATTCTTTCCTGTCTAGTCCTACTCCTGTAGAGGGCAGCATAACCCGAGTGTGTTGAATCAACGAGGACTACGTCTGTCAATGAGCGACAGAGAAAATACTTTTCCAGTCTCTCAATCCAGGAACTCCAGGTTGTCTGTTCTCCATCAAATTAACTTAATGTCCCGATCAATGACATTTTCCTGCTGGGCTCTGTGGGTGTTTGTACCCAGCTGACAATCAAGAGTTTTTTTTCTTCTTTTCTTTTCTCACACGCATAGTAACCTTGTAAATCCCATCCTCGTCGCCACTGCTATATTCTCCGTGTTGTGAGAGACACAGGACTCTGATCTGGAAAAACGGTTGTTTATTCAGTACTCTCTGTACACTCCAACATGCATTACAGAACAGCTCAGTATATCAATGCATCACTTACATGTCTCTAAGATGGCCACTCTGCCCCTTGACCCTTGTCATCACTCCTGGGTGGAGCCAGCCTTAACGTAACAGTACATGTGAAACCCTTCAGGTATAACAAAGTCCATCATTCCAGAAAAGAAGCAAAGACATCCCCCCACCCCAGAAGCTGGTGAGGATTTGTCTGCAAAACCGGACTTTTGTTTACCTGACCATGGCTTCTTGGAACCCCCAGAAGACCTGAACGGCTTTCCTTTGTCTTGCGACCCGGGGGTACGAAAAAAGCCACCTAAGAACAGTGAAGGAAGGCCCCCGCCTATAACGTGGCAGCTTGCCCTTAGACGGTTAAGGGAGAAGAGTACCCTTCCCACCCGGAAGACCTTTGAACAGTTAATCCAGACAAGATCCAAACAACCTCTCTCTCGTAAAAGTAAGGTCAGTCAAAGCCTTCTACAGTGCCTGTGGGCCTGTGGCTGGCTGGTACAGGGCCTGTGGCTGGCTGGTACAAAGCCTGTGGCTGGCTGGTACAAAGCCTGTGGCTGGCTGGTACAAAGCCTGTGGCTGGCAGGTACAGGGCCTCTGGGTGGCTGGCAGGTACAGGGCCTCTGGGTGGCTGGCAGGTACAGGGCCTCTGGGTGGCTGGCAGGTACAGGGCCTCTGGGTGGCTGGCAGGTACAGGGCCTCTGGGTGGCTGGCAGGTACAGGGCCTCTGGGTGGCTGGCAGGTACAGGGCCTCTGGGTGGCTGGCAGGTACAGGGCTTGTGAATGTGGGTGGGTGTATGGCTGTGATACACTCCTGCGAGACTAGTCCCGACTCCAGACGAGGCTGTCCAAGGACAGGGAAGCGGCCTAAGAAGGCAGAATGATGTCACAAAAATATCGGCAATATCAGCCAGTTTCGGGGCAGTTACCAATATATCAGGGAAAGTGCACATCGGCCCCCGATATATCAACCCTGCCGATCTATCCCTAGTGTGTGTACACACACACACAAACATATATATATATATATATATATTTTTTTTTTTTTTTAATTAACATACATATACATATATAGTGAAATATTTGCATGTGGCTATAATCCAGTGTTAATTTTGGCAGCAAATTTCAATTTAGTTTTAGTCTTAGTCTTAGGACTAAAATGGCATTTTAGTTTTAGTCCCATTTTAGTCTTCTGCAAGTGTTTTAGTTTTAGTTGTATTTAGTCGACTAAAACTCCAGTACATTTTAGTCGACTAAAACATCTTACATTTTAGTCGGCTAAAACTCATTTAAGTCATCTAAATGGTCTTGGTCAGGTCAGAGAGGGGGTCTGTAATGCTGCTGCCTGAAGTCAGTGCAGTGAGTGCACACAGTGCTGCTCAGAGTTTCTCAGGTTTAAGGTTTTTCGTCAGTTAAAAAATGCCGGTGACGAAAGCGGTGACAAAAACTTTTTCGTTGACGAAATTAACACTACTATATTAGGGAAAAATATAAGAAAAGCCTTTTTCTTAATTGTTTAGTTTTCAGCAGCTTAATATATGCTTC
Source organism: Pelophylax lessonae (assembly GCF_965119305.1). Classification (NCBI taxonomy): domain Eukaryota; kingdom Metazoa; phylum Chordata; class Amphibia; order Anura; family Ranidae; genus Pelophylax; species Pelophylax lessonae. The sequence continues at coordinate 139,966,695 of NC_138777.1, forward strand.
TTACTTATGCGCATGCGGTGGTGCAATACATGTTTAAACTTTAATGTGCTATTATTACAGGCTCTGGATGGAATTGTGTTGCTGATATAGAAATGGCCAGCAGAGGAGTGTTAATTTTGATGATGTCAATTTTTTATTTAGTTTTAGTTATAGTCTTATGACTAAAATGCCATTTTAGTCATCTGAATTGTTTTAGTTTTAGTAGTATTTTAGTCGACTAAAATTGTGTTAATTTAGTCGACGAAAACGTTTTAGTCGACAAAATTAACACTGCTATAATCAATTCAATAGAACCAGGCACCTACATCCGAAACAAAGTAGAAGAAATGAAGTACTCAACAAGGCAACTCTGTGGAACAACCATATATAGACTGTAATGAAGAAGGGCGAATTAGGATCTCCAAAACAGATTGGGTTCACACAGGTGCATTGCTGAGTCTCAAGCAGGGGGCAAAAAAAGACTTTAATGGTGCCATAAAATTGGGTAAATCAAAAAAAGGGAAATATAAACATATAATAGGAAAAAAGGCCGCGCTTAAGTCACAGTCACGATAGGTAAACGATAATGAACCTAGGCAGCCAGTACAAAAAATACAACTATAGTAATGAAAAGATAAATAAAAGTACAGCGCCAATCATTAATATAGGACAAATCACTGAAAGGTAAGAGTCCAAATATTAAACGGATGATAATCCTCAATAAAATAGATAGGAGAGTCCAGCCACCAAAGATGGAGTCAGTACAAGGAAAACATCATCACCCCGTGCAACAGATTAGGTGTCAGCTTACCGGAAACCCTGGACCCCCTGTTAGGGTGGGTCACATGAGCGAGTGGTAAATGAATCCAGGAAGAGGGTCCTCTATAGTGCGGATACCAATCCCAGGATGGTCTCTCCAAGGAGGGCACAGTTCCAGTAACTCAACCCGTGCAGTAGGTGAAAATACCTCAAAATCAAGAGGAAGACTCCAATGGCATAAGTAAACTACTCAGCTTTATTCATATTAAAAAGATGCAAATGGCAACTCATATTTAGATGACAAATCAATGCGCATAAATGGTACACCACAGGTAAGCGTGAAGACAAGCGGACGCGCCTGACGTTTCGTCCTCCCTAGGACATTCTCAAAGGCAGTGTCCGCCGCCATCCTCACGCTTTATATACTCACAGGGGTCCCGGAAGCCTCTGGCCGGGGGAAGTGCGTCCACTGGAAGTGATGTCATCGGCGTAGGTACATCACTTCCTGTCCATGGTTCCAACCAGGAAGAGCCAGCGTACATCACTTCCTGTCCATGGTTCCAACCAGGAAGAGCCAGCGTTTCTTCCTGGCTCTTCCTGGTTGGAACCATGGACAGGAAGTGATGTACGCTGGCTCTTCCTGGTTGGAACCATAGACAGGAAGTGATGTACCTCCGCCGATGACATCACTTCCGGTGGACGCACTTCCGCCGGCCAGAGGCTTCCGGGACCCCTGCAATCAGTTTCAAGGACTGTGAGTATATAAAGCGTGAGGATGGCGGCAGACACTGCCTTTGAGAATGTCCTAGGGAGGACGAAACGTCAGGCGCGTCCGCTTGTCTTCACTCTTACCTGTGGTGTACCATTTATGTGCATTGATTTGTCATCTAAATGTGAGTTGCCATTTGCATCTTTTTAATATGAATAAAGCCGAGTAGTTTACTATGCCATTGGAGTCTTCCTCTTGATTTTGAGGTATTTTCACCTACTGCACGGGTTGAGTTACTGGAACTGTGCCCTCCTTGGAGAGACCATCCTGGGATTGGTATCCGCACTATAGAGGACCCTCTTCCTGGATTTATTTACCACTCGCTCATGTGACCCACCCTAACAGTGGGTCCAGGGTTTCCGGTAAGCTGACACCTAATCTGTTGCACGGGGTGATGTTTTCCTTGTACTGACTCCATCTTTGGTGGCTGGACTCTCATATCTGTTTTATTGAGGATTATCATCCGTTTAATATTTGGACTCTTACCTTTCAGTGATTTGTCCTATATTAATGATTGGCGCTGTACTTTTATCTATCTTTTCATTACTATAGTTGTTTTTTTTGTACTTGCTGCCTAGGTTCATTATCGTTTACCTATCCTGACTGTGACTTAAGAGCGGCCTTTTTTCCTATTATTGCTTTGTCCTCTTATGAGTGTATTGGCTGCAGCTGTCTTTTTTCAGATTTAGTCATTATGGATATCTTTACCTTCAGAGAGAAGCATATTGCCAACTTTAAGGAGGCCTTTGACGGCACCCCTGTTACAGAGAAATCTGATATGGGTGGAACGTTCGTCAGACTTAAAAATCTGCTTATCTCTGAAACACATACTAACTGGGACATAGCCCTGTTAGAAAAATATGTGGAGGAAGGGCTTGTACCGCGTAGTCTGAGATGGGAGGTCAACCCCCAGGAGGAACGAACGGGATACTACTCTTTGGTTTAAGTTCTTCAATGATGCGGGTCTCAACATGTTGAGATTCCTCATCACACGCAAGAAATTAAAATTAACCAAACTGGAGGAAGAAATTACTGCACTGAATACACAATTATCCCCACACTTGGATTCCCCCGAGTTCAAAACCAGGTCAGACGACCTTAAAAAGGTTTTGGAGAAGGAGGAATCTGAACAGAAAAACAAAAAACAGAAAAAATATCTCAGAGATGTAGGGGATTAGAAATCAAATTTAGTTTTCAAGTTGCAGAAGAAAAGGCTGGATGCTGAGGCTATCAAAGCCTCTGACCAGGCTCGGGTGGGGCTGGGTAGTCCCTGCCTCCCAGGACCATCGGGGCTTGGGATGGGGAATAGACCCTCTGTGAGGACCCTTTCCCCAGCCAGACCTTCCAGACCCCCCTACTCCTCCCCACAATGGAGGGGCACCTAGGGGTAGACTAGAAAATGATGAATATTCTCAAGTCCCCCACTCTTCGTATTACCAGGCACAGAGACCCCCCCCCCCCTTCTCAAAAGGGTGCCTCTAAAAAGAAAAAGGGGAAGAGGAAGAACCTCAAGGTTGCCAATAATAGGTTTGCTCCTTTGGAGGACCATCAGGGGGGCGGATTAGATGATTGTGGGGAGAGGTTTATTTCCCAACATCCTTATCCTACCCCCTATGGTCCCCACTACTCTCAAGAACAGTGGTGGGAACCTCCAAGGCATAATGAACATCCCCAGAGGTACCCGGGGTTTTTTCAAAGGAACCGATACAATTACGACCGGAATCCAAACCCAGGAGAGGGACCCGAGGGGGATGGAGGAAGCGAAAGGAAAAGAAGGCGAACGTAAGAGGCAGTGGTATTTTTAACTTAAGTCAAATCACCCTCACGGATGATGAAACCTTTGTTTTAGATCGGGGTCTGAAACACGTACCTTTTAAACCTTTGGACAAATTTGGTGTCTTCATAGACATCCAAAAGTACACCCGTAAGCTTAATATCAAGCGCTATATGCTTTCTAAACCTGCTAAAGATCCTGTGATCATTAGGGATGGGATTAGGCATTCAGGTCTTCAAATGCCTCTCTTCAATCCCCCCGGTTCCCTTGCCCCCTCATTGAGTGTGTTTAGGGATTTGGTCATTAAGGATTTAGATGCTTTGAATGTTAAGAAGTTTTATAGCGATATTAGGTTTACTTCGGGTTTGAAAATTTTACGTAAGAGGGAAGACAGTGGTTAGACCCGCTGATAAGGGAGGCGGAATAGTGGTCCTGGACAAATCCGCCTATCTGGGGGAGATGTCCAGGATCCTTTCCGACCATGAAACCTATCTCCCTTTGAGGGGTAACCCTACCCGGAAATACAAGGTTGAACTATCCACCTTGGTGAATCGGGGCTTTGTTGACAAAATTCTTAACAAGAAAGAGAAGGCGTACTTGGTCCCGGTCGCTCCTAGAGTACCGGTACTGTATTACCTTCCAAAAATTCACAAGGACCCTGTTCACCCCCCAGGTCGCCCCATTATCAGCGGCATCGATTCGGTGACTTGGAAGTACATTGATGCCTACTTGCAGCCTCTGGTAGTCGGTACACCCACGTTCTTGCGTGACTCTACTCAAGTTCTGAGATTGCTGGGAGAGGTGGAGTGGAGGGAGGGTTACGTCCTAGCCACGGCAGACGTGACCTCCCTTACCATAATCTCACACTCCGATGGCTTGTCGGCTGTTGAGTCCTTTTTGCAGCGGGATCCTCATCTGATTCCAGCGCAAAGAGTGTGGGTTCTCAGCCTCCTCTCCTTCGCCATGACCCACAACTATTTTTGGTTCGGTGGTTCGTATTATTTGCAAACGAAAGGTGTGGCCATGGGTGCCAAATTTGCACCTAGCATGGCCAACCTGTTCATGGCGAAGTGGGAGGAGGACTGTGTTTTACACGACCAAAGACCTGAGTTAGTCCTTTGGAAGCATTATATTGATGATGTCATAGTTGTCTGGAATGGCACAATGGACTCACTTGACGCTTTCTTCCAGGGACTTAATGACAATGACTTAGGCATCAGACTGCAACACGAAGCCAGTGAAAGCAATATCCATTTTTTGGATTTGGACATCAAGGTTAATGGGGATTCGTTGGTGACCACTACTTTCTTTAAAACCACAGATAGGAACGGGTTTATTGGGAGGGATAGTTTTCATCATCCCTCCTGGCTAAATTCCGTTCCTAAGAGTCAGTTCCTTCGAATTAGAAGGAACTGCTCTCATGTGGCAGACTACTTCCAGCAGGCCACTGTCCTCAAAAGACGGTTTCTGGACAAAGGCTATGCTGAGGTGGATCTGAATAGGGTCATCAAGGAAGTAGCTGATAGGGATAGGGTCGCAATGCTCACAGATACCCCAAAAGCTAATGCTTTTGATGGGAAGGCTGGGGTTCCGTTTGTAACCACCTATACCCAACAATACAGGGACCTGAAGAACATCTTTTCCAGGCATTGGAAGGTACTCCTGAACGACAGAGTCTTGGCTCCAGTGTTGGGAGACCAACCCATGGTCGTCTACCGTGGAGTCCCCCCTGTGAGACTTCAGATAGCGCCGAATGTGGTTGACCGACCACTTAAATCGGCTTTCTTTCCGGAGATTAAGGGATTTTTCCCATGCCGTAAGTGTGTCGTGTGCAAGGCCAACGCAATTAAAAACAGGAAAGTGGTGTCCTTCCGTTCTAATACTGATAAGACTTACACCATAGGATCCTTCATCACTTGCTCCACCAAGAATGTTGTTTACCTTTTGGAATGTCCCTGTGGCTTCCAGTATGTCGGGAGGACTATTAGAACTATGCAAATAAGAGTTAATGAGCATTTGGGGAATATCCGTCGCGGATTCCCCAAGCATAGCGTCTCCCGACACTACTTGGAATGTCATTACAAAAAAGCCACAGGGACTTCCATTATAGGTATCGATAAATTTACAGCAAACTGGAGAGGGAGCAATGTGAGACGGGAAATATCAAGGAAGGAGACTCGTTGGATATTCGACATGAAATGTTATACGCCATATGGGTTGAATGTAGACTGGGAAGTAAACTGCTTCATCAATAATGGATGAGATCAATGCAGACCAGTCTATCTTCCTGATTTTTACGATGATAAAGGGTTTCTTTACCCCCCCCCCCTTTTCTTTTTAGGGTTTTTAGTTTTAGCTTCTTTACTCTTAATACTTTTATTTTTCCATTTGTTATTGGAGAATTATTATTTGCATATTTATTAATCTCCTCCATACAGTTATTTTATGGATTATCGTCCAATTTTAATTGTATTTTTATCAACATGTGGCTGTGGCAACACAAGTCCTGTATGGTTAACATATGTTATATCTTTTGCCTTCTATGAATATTATGGTAGCTGTAATGAATATTATGGTGCCTGCTATCTACTGTGTGGACTTTACTTAGGGGTTTTTTTTCCGTTTCCCCACATAGTTTAACAAGTATATCCTTTGATGCACCATAAACGCTGTAATTATTCATAGATTGCTTATTTTAATTGCCCGCAATGGGACAATTATGTCTTTGTGTTTGCTGTATTGCACTTGAATGATGGTGTCCCTGTTGCTGACAGTTGCCGTGTTCCACTGGATGTGGGTCTGTCCAGATTTGTTGTTTCTGATTGGGCGACCTTCCAGAGGGGAGTGTACTTCCTGGGTTGTGAGCAGCGATGAAACGCTGGCTCTTCCTGGTTTGAACCATGGACAGGAAGTGATGTACGCTAGCTCTTCCTGGTTGGAACCATGGATAGGAAGTGATGTACCCCCGCTGATGACATCACTTCCGGTGGACGCACTTCCGCCGGCCAGAGGCTTCCGGGACCCCAGCAATCAGTTTCAAGGCCTGTGAGTATATAAAGCGTGAGGATGGCGGCAGACACTGCCTTTGAGAATGTCCTAGGGAGGACGAAACGTCAGGCGTGTCCGCTTGTCTTCACGCTTACCTGTGGTGTACCATTTATGCGCATTGAATTGTCATCTAAATGTGAGTTGCCATTTCCATCTTTTTAATATGAATAAAGCTGAGTAATTTACTATGCCATTGGAGTCTTCCTCTTGATTTTGAGGTATTTTCACCTACTGCATGGGTTGAGTTACTGGAACTGTGCCCTCCTTGGAGAGACCATCCTGGGATTGGTATCCGCACTATAGAGGACCCTCTTCCTGGATTCATTTACCACTCGCTCATGTGACCCACCCTAACAGGGGGTCCAGGGTTTCCGGTAAGCTGACACCTAATCTGTTGCACGGGGTGATGTTTTCCTTGTACTGACTCCATCTTTGGTGGCTGGGCTCTCATATCTGTTTTATTGAGGATTATCATCCGTTTAATATTTGGACTCTTACCTTTCAATGATTTGTCCTATATTAATGATTGGCTCTGTACTTTTATTTATCTTTTCAAATATAAACATATGTAATAATAATAAAAACTGGATTTTTGACTTACCGTAAAATCCATTTCTCTTAAGTTCATTGACGGATGCAGTTCTCTCCGATTCATATCAGTAGAGTAATACTGCCCCCTACAGGAGTAGGACACTAGGCAGAAAAAAGTTCTGGCTATGCCAATGGGCAGTCCCGGAGGGTACACCCTCTCTCTTCCTGCATAGGATGCCAGTTTTGTATCAAAGCAGTGTCAGAAAAGTAACACCAACCTAACTCAAAATAGAGGGGCGGGTACTGCGTCCATCAATGAACTTAAGAGAAAAGGATTTTACGGTAAGTCAAAAATCTGGTTTTCTCTATCGTTCATTGACTAATGAAGTTCTCTCCGATTCATATCAGTAGGGACATCCCAAAGCAGTGCCATAAAATGAGGAGTGGGAACAGCAGAAAAGATGTCCCCAAGGCCAAACATAGCCGACCAGGCAACATAGGACTCATCAGCACAAAAGAGGAGGCCCGCCTAAAAACAATAGTTACATACATAGTTACATACATAGTAGGTGAGGTTGAATAAAGACAATAGTCCATCTAGTTCAACCTGTGTAGGTATGTGTGGCTGTAATCATCTCCCATACCCCTGAATGTTCTGATCTTTTGAAAGCCACCATACTACCCGCAGAAACCACCTCTTGTGGTAGAGAATTCCACAATCTTGTTGCCCTAACAGTAAAGAACCCCCCGCGTTGCCTGAGGTTAAAACGCTTCTCCTCTAATCGCATTGTATGCCCTCGAGTCCTCATGCAATCCCTTCGAATGAACAGCTTTTTTTCTAAGCTGGGATCCCCATTAAGATATTTATAAATTGCTATCATGTCCCCCCTCAGACGTCTCTTCTCCAGGGAGAATAAATCAAGCGATTGTAGACGCTCTTCATAGTCAAGGTCCTCCAATCCCCTAATTAGTTTAGTTGCCCTTCTCTGGACTCTCTCCAGCTCCAACACATCCCTCCTGAGGACTGGCGACCAGAACTGGACGGAATACTCCAGATGCGGTCGGACCAGAGTTTTATAAAGTGGAAGGATTATAGTCTTATCTCTGGAATGCATCCCTTTCTTTATGCATGCTAATATTCTGTTGGCTTTGGAAGCTGCCGCTTGACACTGCATGCTGTTTCCTAATCTATCATCAACCAAGACTCCCAGATCCTTCTCCATTTTTGATTCCCCCAAGGGCTCCCCTCCTAACGTGTATTGTGTTTTTATGTTTTTAGTCCCCAAGTGCAAAACCTTACACTTCTCCACGTTAAACCTCATTTGCCATGTCGTTGCCCACTCTGTTATTTTGTCCAGGTCATTCTGTAGGATATCTGCTTCATGTTGTGAAGTTATTGCCCTGCCCAATTTTGTGTCATCTGCAAAAACTGATATCGAACTACTGATCCCGGCCTCAATGTTGTTTATGAATAAATTGAACAAGGTTGGTCCCAAGACTGAGCCTTGGGGGACCCCGCTTACCACCTCAGACCAGTCTGAGTATGCGCTGTTTATTACTACCCTTTGGACACGCCTTTTTAGCCAGTTCCGTATCCAAGAGCAAACCCTGCTATCGATACCTGCAGACCTTATTTTATAAATTAAGCGCTTGTGGGGAACTGTATCAAACGCCTTAGCGAAATCCAAGTACACCACATCCACTGGTCTCCCCCTATCTAGCTCACAGCTCACCTCCTCGTAGAATGTTAGGAGATTGGTTTGACAAGAACGCCCATTTGTAAACCCGTGCTGATTACTGCTGATGATGTTGTTGTCCTTAGCAAACTCTACGATATAGTCCCTTATCATCCCCTCCAGAAGTTTACATACTACTGATGTCAAACTGACAGGCCTATAATTTCCCGGGATATGCCTCTGGCCCTTTTTGAATATTGGAATCACGCTAGCTTTCTTCCAATCCCCTGGTACATCTCCTGTCCTAATACTGTCAGCAAAGATCAGGAACAGTGGTCTCGATATAACTTTACTGAGTTCCTTGAGTACTCTCGGATGTATGCCATCCGGTCCTGGTGATTTGTTTGTGTTAAGTTTATCCAGCCTTTCCCTGATTTCCCCCTCTGTTAGCCATGGTGGCAAGTCCTGTTTATTACTACTAACCATACAGTCATGGTCAGTGTACCCCTCCTTTTCCTGTGTAAAGACTGACGAGAAAAAAGCATTTAGCACGGTTGCTTTTTCAGTGTCCTCTGTAACCATCCTCCCATCATTGTTAATTATGTGTGCAATATGCTCTGCCTTAGTTTTTTTGCTGTTGATATATTTAAAGAATTTCTTTGGGTTTTTTTTACTATCCTCTGCTATTTGTCTCTCAAAGTTGATTTTAGCCATCTTGATTTCATGTTTACTTTTCTTATTTGCCTCCTTGTATTGCTCGAAAGCCGATACTGTGCCCTCTGATTTATACTTCTTGAAGGCCAATTTTTCCCCCTAATAAGTTTTTTGACTCTACAGTTTAGCCAGCCAGGTTTGGCTTTGTCTCTTCTAAATTTATTTCCCATAGGAATGCACTGCAAGATGCCTTTGCCTAATATGTTCCTAAAGCATTCCCATTTTTCCTCTGTGGTCAGGGATCCCAGGGTTTGATCCCAGTTTACCCTTTCCATCATTGAGTACAATTTTGGAAAGTTTGCCCTTCTGAAGTTTAGAGTTCTTATGTTCCCCTCTTGTCTTGTTATATTGTTATTTATACTAAATGTGATCATCCTGTGATCGCTAGAGCCCAGGTTGTCCTGGACTCCTACCTCCGAGATTATGTCTGGGTCATTAGTGAGCAATAGATCCAGGACTGCGTTTTCTCTGGTAGGGGAATCCACCAACTGTGACATGTAATTATCCAGTAAGGTTTCCGTGAATAGGCGGGCCTTCTGTGAGTGTGCAGTCCCCTCTTCCCAGTCAATGTCGGGGTAATTGAAGTCCCCCAATACGATGACTGATCCCAATTTTGCCACTTTACCCATTAGTGCTAAAAATTCCAGCTCTACCTCCTCCCCTTGGTTAGGTGGCCTATAGCAAACCCCCACAATTACTTTCCCCTTTTCTCCTTCCCTATGGAGTTCAACCCACACAGATTCTAAATCCATGCTCATCCCATCCGTAATGTCACTCCTTTCTGTCACCTTTATATTGTTCTTGACGTAGAGACATACCCCTCCCCCTCTTTTTCCTACCCTGTCCTTCCGGTACACCGAATACCCTTGGATATTGGCCAGCCAGTCATGTGAGGGGTCGAACCAAGTCTCTGTTATTCCCACAAGGTCTATGTCCTCCTCATGTACTAACATTTCCAACTCATCCATTTTATTAGCTAGGCTCCTGGCATTAGCATATACCCCTCTTAGTTTTAAGGAAGTTAAGCGCAATTGGCGGTTATGTTTATTCCTGTTTGGTCGGAGGTTTTCCCGCACAGACCTACCTATTGACGTTATGTCCCTACTGTCGCTGCTGACTCTAATACTACCTTCTGTCCTTTGCTCCCTCCTGACTGACTCTACTTCTGTGCCCTCCCCCCCCCCCCTCGTCTCCTAGTTTAAAAGCCCCTCCAACTTGGTGGCCATCTTTCTCCCCAAAAGAGCTGTACCGTCCCCATTAAGGTGCAGCCCATCCTTACTAAAGAGCCGGTAGCCGACTGAGAAGTCAGCCCAGTTCTCCAGGAACCCAAACCCCTCCTTCCTACACCAATTCCTCAGCCACTTGTTAAGTTCCCTAATCTCCTTCTGCCTCTCTTGTGTGGCTCGAGGTACAGGCAGTATTTCAGAGAAAACCACCTTGGAGGTCCTTTTCCTCAATCTATTACCTAAGTCCCTGAAATCGTTCTTAAGGATCCTCCACCTACCTTTAACTTTGTCATTAGTGCCCACGTGCACCATGACCGCTGGGTCATCCCCAGCCCCGCACAATAATCTGTCTGCCAGATCTGCGATGTGCCGAACTCGGGCGCCCGGTAAACAACAAACTGTTCGGTTCACGAGATCTTTTTTACAGATTGCCCTCTCTGTCCTCTTGATAATTGAGTCCCCAACTACCACAACCTTTCTAACCTTTCCTGAGTTACGGCCCCCCTTCTTCCTGGAGCCGTCCCTCCTCTGGCAGCTGGGGGAGGGTGCATGCTCCAGCTCTGCCACCCCTGAGCTGATATCCCCCTCAACCTGCAACTCGACAGATTTGTTAGGGTGTACCAACTCAGGATTGGCCTCCCTGGCTCTCCTCCCTCTACCCTTCCTAACAGTCACCCAGCTGCGTACCTCTGCTGCTTGCGTCTCCTCTGTTCCTCCCTCCTCTATGCTGGCCCCTACCAGCGCCTGATAGGTAATGTCCAAGCTCCTTTCCAGGTTGTTGATGCCACGCAGTGTTGCCACTGTGTTCTGTAGGTCCAGGATCTGGTCTACCAGAGCAACAAGTTGCTCACATCTAGCACAGCAGTATTCGCCCTCGAATGGTTCATCAAGAAACGCATACATGCAGCAAGAAGTGCACTGAGTGGCATCCGCAATCCTGTCGGACATTATTACCCACTACTCTATGGGGATATATTAACGAACTGCTCTTCCTAACCTACACTACCTCTAACTTCCCTGGTACTAAACCTGGGGTACTCACCAGTCGCTAATATACTAACCAGTCGCTAAGATACTCACCAGTCGCAAAGATCCAACAGACGCAAGATACTCACCAGTCGCAAAGATCCAACAGACGCAAAGATACTCACCAGTCGCAAAGATCCAACAGACGCAAAGATACTCACCAGTCGCAACGATACTCACCAGTCGCAACGATACTCACTAACCGCAACGATACTCACCAGTCGCAAAGATCCAACAGACGCAAGATACTCACCAGTCGCAAAGATACTCACCAGTCGCAAGGATACTCACCAGTCGCAAAGATACTCACCAGTCGCAAAGATACTCACCAGTCGCAAAGATACTCACCAGTCGCAAAGATACTCACCAGTCGCAAAGAATCTCACCAGTCGCAAGATACTCACCCGATACACACCAGTTGCAAATATACTCACCAGTCGCAAGATGCTAACCCTCGCAAGATGCTAACCAGTCGCAAAATGCTCACTAGTCGCTAAGATACTCACCAGTCTCTAAAATACTCACGGTCGATCAGTCAAGAGCGCCGTCGGTCGGTCGCACAACAGTCTTGTCAGTCGCACAACAGTCTTGTCAGTCGCACAACAGTCTTGTCAGTCGCACAACAGTCTTGTCAGTCGCACAACAGTCTTGTCAGTCGCACAACAGTCTTGTCAGTCGCACAACAGTCTTGTCAGTCGCACAACAGTCTTGTCAGTCGCACAACAGTCTTGTCAGTCGCACAACAGTCTTGTCAGTCGCACAACAGTCTTGTCAGTCGCACAACAGTCTTGTCAGTCGCACAACAGTCTTGTCAGTCGCACAACAGTCTTGTCAGTCGCACAACAGTCTTGTCAGTCGCACAACAGTCTTGTCAGTCGCACAACAGTCTTGTCAGTCGCACAACAGTCTTGTCAGTCGCACAACAGTCTTGTCAGTCGCACAACAGTCTTGTCAGTCGCACAACAGTCTTGTCAGTCGCACAACAGTCTTGTCAGTCGCACAACAGTCTTGTCAGTCGCACAACAGTCTTGTCAGTCGCACAACAGTCTTGTCAGTCGCACAACAGTCTTGTCAGTCGCACAACAGTCTTGTCAGTCGCACAACAGTCTTGTCAGTCGCACAACAGTCTTGTCAGTCGCACAACAGTCTTGTCAGTCGCACAACAGTCTTGTCAGTCGCACAACAGTCTTGTCAGTCGCACAACAGTCTTGTCAGTCGCACAACAGTCTTGTCAGTCGCACAACAGTCTTGTCAGTCGCACAACAGTCTTGTCAGTCGCACAACAGTCTTGTCAGTCGCACAACAGTCTTGTCAGTCGCACAACAGTCTTGTCAGTCGCACAACAGTCTTGTCAGTCGCACAACAGTCTTGTCAGTCGCACAACAGTCTTGTCAGTCGCACAACAGTCTTGTCAGTCGCACAACAGTCTTGTCAGTCGCACAACAGTCTTGTCAGTCGCACAACAGTCTTGTCAGTCGCACAACAGTCTTGTCAGTCGCACAACAGTCTTGTCAGTCGCACAACAGTCTTGTCAGTCGCACAACAGTCTTGTCAGTCGCACAACAGTCTTGTCAGTCGCACAACAGTCTTGTCAGTCGCACAACAGTCTTGTCAGTCGCACAACAGTCTTGTCAGTCGCACAACAGTCTTGTCAGTCGCACAACAGTCTTGTCAGTCGCACAACAGTCTTGTCAGTCGCACAACAGTCTTGTCAGTCGCACAACAGTCTTGTCAGTCGCACAACAGTCTTGTCAGTCGCACAACAGTCTTGTCAGTCGCACAACAGTCTTGTCAGTCGCACAACAGTCTTGTCAGTCGCACAACAGTCTTGTCAGTCGCACAACAGTCTTGTCAGTCGCACAACAGTCTTGTCAGTCGCACAACAGTCTTGTCAGTCGCACAACAGTCTTGTCAGTCGCACAACAGTCTTGTCAGTCGCACAACAGTCTTGTCAGTCGCACAACAGTCTTGTCAGTCGCACAACAGTCTTGTCAGTCGCACAACAGTCTTGTCAGTCGCACAACAGTCTTGTCAGTCGCACAACAGTCTTGTCAGTCGCACAACAGTCTTGTCAGTCGCACAACAGTCTTGTCAGTCGCACAACAGTCTTGTCAGTCGCACAACAGTCTTGTCAGTCGCACAACAGTCTTGTCAGTCGCACAACAGTCTTGTCAGTCGCACAACAGTCTTGTCAGTCGCACAACAGTCTTGTCAGTCGCACAACAGTCTTGTCAGTCGCACAACAGTCTTGTCAGTCGCACAACAGTCTTGTCAGTCGCACAACAGTCTTGTCAGTCGCACAACAGTCTTGTCAGTCGCACAACAGTCTTGTCAGTCGCACAACAGTCTTGTCAGTCGCACAACAGTCTTGTCAGTCGCAGAACAGTCTTGTCAGTCGCAGAACAGTCTTGTCAGTCGCAGAACAGTCTTGTCAGTCGCAGAACAGTCTTGTCAGTCGCAGAACAGTCTTGTCAGTCGCAGAACAGTCTTGTCAGTCGCAGAACAGTCTTGTCAGTCGCAGAACAGTCTTGTCAGTCGCAGAACAGTCAGTCAGTCGTTGACGGTCGCAAGCAAGGTCAGTCAGTCACAGATCCCTAAGGTCAGTCAGTCACAGATCCCTATGGTCAGTCACAGATCCCTATGGTCAGTCAGTCACAGATCCCTATGGTCAGTCAGTCACAGATCCCTATGGTCAGTCAGTCACAGATCCCTATGGTCAGTCAGTCACAGATCCCTATGGTCAGTCAGTCACAGATCCCTATGGTCAGTCAGTCACAGGATGGTCAGTCAGTCCGTCAGTCACAGGTCCCAAAGCACGTCACACAGCTGCAGGGAGATACTCACCAGTCGCCGCTGCTCCTCCTCCCCTGCTTCCGTGAACCTCCCTCCTCAATACTGTGTGGTGTCCGTTCACCGCCGCTCCGCCGTCTACCGCCGCGGCTTCCAGTCCCGGTCCTTCACGTCCCGGTCCCGCTCTCTGTTCCGGTCTCTCTGTCCCCTGCACTCGCGCCGGCTTCTGGTGACCTAGTGCGGCTCCCCCGCACGTGTCACCCGGCTCTCCTCCACGCTCTCCTCTACACACACTCCTCCGGCTGCTCGCTGCTGCTTGCTCCTCCCACTTCCGGCTCGAGGAGAGATGGTGAAAAAAAAATAATAAACACCCTCAAGGAAGGCCAAAAGCCCTCCAAACAGCAGCCAGCAAAAAACCTTGCGGCCCGAAAAGAGGCATTTGCAGATGCCAGCACATCCACCTTATAAAATGGTAAAGGTAACGGATCCGGACGAAGTACCACTTGGCCCCATAATCAACATATAGGGAAAACGACAGGACAATGTCGCCAGTGCCGACACCTGCATGCAGAGTGACAGCAACCAACAAGGCCACCATTCTATAATAAGGTAGGCAGGGGGATACCCTCGAATACTCGCAAACAGAGGGTCTAAAAGAACCGACTGTACCAAATCAAGGTCCCCAGTGGGTGACGGAGGTTGCACCGGAAGCACCAATTGTCGCACCCCCTGGAAGAAGTAACACACCAGGGCACAGGCGGCCAATGGCCTTTGGAAGAAATTTGCCAAAACCTAAACCCGACCCTTGACAGTACTCAAGGCCAACTTGTGATCAACTCCCCATTGAAGGAAGCCAAGATCCAGGCCACAGAGAAAGAGCGAGGGGGAGCCCACGCAATAGACGACTGTCTCCTATGAAGAACAAAAATAAAAAAAGTCACTTTCCACGCTTCATGCAGGGTGGGAATCACTGAAGCAGCCAACCCCCTGTCCTTCAGCACCTGGCAGTCAACAGCCAAGTCGGCAAGTCAGCGACTGGAAAGTCGGACGGGAGATGGGCCGTGGAGACAACAACCCCTCACTGAGGGGAATTCTCCAAGGAGCGTCTGAGGCCAGCCTGACCAGGCCGGCGTACCAAGCTCGGCGAGGCCCGTCCGGAGCCAGGAGAAAGACCGGAATGCCCTTCCACCTCTATCCTGCGAAAAATTATTGGCAGCAACTTGGGAGGAGGAAAGGCAGACCGCAGCTGAGAGTGACCTTGGCCCATCCGTGAGCATGCACACACAAAAATGCTGGAGGCAGCAGTGTGAAGGTGACCATGCTAAACTCCACGGCATTGTTCAAGTTGAAGAATGTTCTTGCCCATGACAGAATCTATGGTGCCACCATTGCACCCACCAGAAGGTCCCGGGCCAAAAACCGCAGCACTATCCTGTAGATGCAACGTCAACAGGTCCACGTCTGGAGTGCCACCAACGAAGCACAACTGCAGAAACACCTCCGGATGAAGGGACCATTCCCCTGCATTCAAGGCCTGTCGACTGAGGCACTCCGCCCACCCAAGGTTTCCACACCTGAAAAGGGAACAGCGGAAGAGCTGGAACAAGGCGCTCTGCCCAACAAAGTCCAAAGTCAGTCCCAGATAGTCCAGTCTCATGGAAGGGACCATGGATGACTCCTAAACGTTCAGAACCCACCTGAACTCCTCCAGAGTTCTCGTGGTGACTTCCAAATCCGTTCATTAGCACTATAGGAGACTCCACACGGAGAAGCAGATCGGCCAGGAACTCAGGACCAATACGCCCTGCTGCCGCAACAGCACCAGGAACAGAGCCACATCTTTGTGAAGACACTAGTAGCATAAGCGAGATCCAAGGGCAACGCCACAAACCGATAGAGATCCTTCCCCACGGCAAAAAAAAACAGAGAACCCATAGGTGTCCCGAACATAACAGGATGTGAAGGTAGGCAGCTTGATGTCTATGGAGGCCAGGAATCCCCCTGATGCAAGGAAGCCACCGCCATGCGAATCGATACCAACTTGAATTTTTGATTTGCACGGAACCATCAAAGAACCGGTTGGTCCAGCTTGGTGAACCAGAGCCTGAACTGCCCCACAGAGCGCCAGTAAGCGATCCGGGGACAGCCGCGCATTGGTAGGGAAAAAACCTTACTGAAGATAAATGGATCGGGACTCGATCTTGCAACTGGACCGCATGACCTCTTGAAACCCCTAGATAGGTTCTGGACCTCCTCCCACCCCCTAGATGGGTGAGGAAGCACCTTCAGGCCGAGTAGCCCTAGTCCGCAGGTCTGGAAAAAAAAAAACTTATCTCATGTTCTCTAGACCAGGGTCGTTTGGAACCACACGCGGAAGTCTGGAAGGACTTCGCCACATCGACCGTCCCCGAGGGATGAAGAAACTGTTTGCGACTCGAAAGGGAAGAACCCCTACTGCGATGAAGGCCCTTACTCTTGTTAGCCTGTGGAAGAAAACACTCTTACCCCCCCCGTGAGACCTTTATATAATGTCATCCAGGGCAGCGCCAAACAGGCAATCCCCCTGAAGAGGAAGATCCATTAAGACCATCGTAGTAGTTTGATCCGAAGACCAACACTACGGTTAAGTAGACGCTGGATAACCACTGCCGAAAACGACAAGGTGACCCATACAAGGGAGCCTCGATCAGAGCGGCATTGTAAACAAATTGCAGTCCCTGCGCCAGCTGGTCCAACAGCTCCTCCAGGGCAAAAGGGACATGCCCCACACCAAGTCATGGCGGTGGAACTCCGCCCATCAGGCAGAGCCTGCGTGGCAAGGGAAAACAAACACTGTTCCCAGTGCAGACTACGCCAGGGAGTACAGATCGCAGACCACAGCCCGCGCCATCCTATCCCCCAGTCTTTACAAGACGGGGATTCCTCCACTGGAACAACGGGAGTCCCATTCAGCTAGAGACCGTACGTTCAAAGGCGGAACAGTCCTCGGTACCAGAGACTCCCCAAAAGGGCAACGTCTAACACCCCAGGGGAATGTCTCAGGATGGTCCCCTCCTACATGAGCAGCCAGCAAAAAGAGCAGCTCCAGATAGCATGTGAGCCATCTGCGCCCAAGGCGCAGCCGCCGCTGTGACCCCCAAATCGCAGGGTGTCACGCACCAAAACAGCCAGTGCATCCACCAGCGCCGGTCGCGGCAGGGGAGGTAGAAATGTTATATTTATCCTTCGAGGAGACAGGGTGCGAGGTAACAGACCCAGCAGGGAGGCCCCACGTCTGCAACGGCTGAGCCAGACTCAGAGACATCAGATGAGGCAGGGGTAGGCGGAGAAACGTCTCAGCGCACCTACCACCTTCACCCGGGCCCAAATGCTTCCCGACCTGGTGAAAAGGCATTGATGGACAGTGGAGATCCGGGAGGTCCTGCGGCCTCCGTGAGGGGGTCAGATGGGAACAAATGGCCTGCAGGGTCCATACTGAATGTGAGCTCAGGCGCGCGCTAACAGACACCCACAGAGAGGTAGAGACCCCCCTCATGACACACTGTACTCCAGGCACTTCCACCGGCCTCCACAGGATCGGTCGAGCACCGGACAGCGCAGTCCCCTGACCCCCCATGCAGCCTGCACACTAGGTCCCTGTCTCAGGTAGGCCCAAACAGTCCCCCCACGTGGGAGGGGAGTGGAGAGGAGGGGGGTCACAAGAGGACAGAGGGAACCCAGGAGAGAGAGGGCCCGTGTCCACCCCAAAATCCGCCAGGGAGGGGGGGTGAGTTTACTCACCATATCGGGAACACAGGCGTGCGCCATCTCATGACAGGAGCCCACGCCACCGGAGTAGGGGGGCTGTCAGCCAAATAGGAACTCTGCGACATCAGCCTAGACCCTGTTGTGTGCATCCTGGCGAGACATTTAACTCGCCAGGCCAGTCCCCGTCCAGCGGTACCATGTCTCGGTCGACCCAGCGCGGAGCTAAGGCCTGCACGCGCTCGATGGCCAGACTGGGGTGACCACTGGATATGGGGGTCTAAGTCTGTCGCCCAGGCTGGCATAACTGCTAGAAGATCTCACAGGAAAAACGATCGGGAGAAAAAATAATCTAAAAAAAAAAAAAAAAAATCGACATAAAAAGAAAATTACTTCTATGCCAGGACCAAAGATCCCAGCAAGGAACTAGGTCCTTATTCCTGACTAGGCAGATTAAAACTAGCATACTATGCAGGAAGAGAGAGGGTGTACCCTCCGGGACTGCCCATAGGCGTAGCCAGAACTTTTTTCTGCCTAGTGTCCTCCTGTAGGGGGCAGTATTACCCTACTGATATGAATCAGAGAGAACTGCGTCCATCAATGAACTATAGATAAACATCCATTTTTTTTTTTTTAAAAGAACATAAGATTTAAAAAAAAACACACATATCGTTATACAATGTAATTCCACACAAAGATATATACATCATTCACCAAATATAGCTAGAGTTGTATCACATGGGCTACGGACTGGCAAGTGTGATAACCAAAGGAAGTGCCAGTCCAGGCTAACATAGATAGATAGATACAACTTTATTGTCATTGCATAGTACAGGTACACAGCAACGAGATGCAGTTTGGCATCTACCAGAAGTGCAAAATGTAGCAATCGTGCAAAAGTGCAGATAAATATCTAGCATATTTACAGTGCAGATAACCATCTAGCATAATTAAAAAATATATATACACTATATATATATATATATATATATATATATATATAAAATGCATACACATGCATTATATACACAAATGAATGTGAAATATTGGGCAAAATGTACAGTAATGATAAAGATACATACAGATATAAATAGTGCATATGTACTGAGGAGTGAAAAATCGGATTTTTGTAAGAACTTACCGTAAAATCCTTTTCTCTTAAGCTCATTGACAGACGCAGTCCTCTTTGATTAATATCAAATTGGGTTATACTGCCCTCTACAGGAGTAGGACACTAGGCAGAAGAAAACGTTCTGGCCCCACCTTAGGGGCAGTCCCAGAGGGTATATCCTCTCTCTCTCTGCTACAGGATGTCAGTTATGTCACAAAGCAGTGTCAGAGAATTTAACCCAAGCCAACTCAAAATAGAGGGGTGGGTACTGCGTCTGTCAATGAGCTTAAGAGAAAAGGATTTTACGGTAAGTTCTTACAAAAATCCAATTTTCTCTGTCGCTCATTGACAGACGCAGTCCTCTTTGATTAATATCAAATTGGGACGTCCCAAAGCAGTGCCACAAATGAGGGGTGGGATAACAAATCAAAATTCAATCCAGAAGGCCCAACCGGTGCCAACAAGTCTTAAAGGCTCATCAGACAAAAGGATGAGACTCAACTGAAAACCCAACAGAAAAAAACCCTCGAGGTAGACCAACGGTCTCCTCAAATTGCGTCCTGCAGAACCTTGCGGCCAAAAGAGGCATCCGCCGATGCCTTCACATCAACTTTATAAAATTTTGTAAAGGTATGAACCGACGACCAGGTAGCCGCCTTGCAAACCTGAACCACTGACGCCTGATGGCGGAAGGCCCAGGAAGCACTAAGCGCCCGAGTGGAGTGCGCCTTAACAGGGAACGGAGGATTCCGACCCTTAATAGAATAAGCCTGTACCACCGTCTGTCTGATCCATCTGGAGATAGTGGCGGCAGATGCAGGCAACCCCTTTTTGGGGCCATCCATGATCACAAAAAGTGAATCCGTTTCACGAAACGAGTCCGTAGTCTTCAAGTATACCCTGATCGCCCGAACCACATCCAAAGAGTGTAATGCAAACTCCCGATGATGGCTGGGCTTAGGACACAAGGAAGGTAATACAATATCTTCATTCAGATGAAACTCTGAAACCACTTTAGGAAGAAAGGATGGATTCGGACGAAGAACCACCTTATCCCTATGAACCACCAGATATGGGGAACGACAGGATAATGCAACCAGTTCTGACACCCTGCGTGCAGAAGTGATAGCCACCAAGAAGGCCACCTTCTGGGATAAAGTAAGCAAGGGAATCTCCCTAATATCTTCAACAGGAGGTTTCTGAAGAACCGACAACACCAAATTAAGATCCCAGGGCGGTAAGGGCGCGCGCACTGGCGGAGCCAGGTGCCGCACCCCCTGGATGAAATTCCGCACCAAGGAATGAGTAGCCAAAGGCTTCTGAAAGAAGATTGCTAACGCTGAAACCTGACCCTTGATAGTGCTCAAGGCCAGTTTCTGCTCAACCCCGTTTCAGAAAAGCCAAGATTCGGGTCACCGAATAAGAACGTGGAGGAAACCCAAGGGATTCACACCACGCGATATAAGACTTCCATATGCGATGATAGACCTTTCTGGAAGTCGCTTTCCTCGCTTTAATTAGAGTAGGAATAACTGAAGCTGACAACCCCTTGTCCTTCAGCACCTGGGTCTCAATAGCCAGGCCGTTAAAGCCAGCGATTGTAAAGCAGGATGGAAGATCGGTCCCTGAGACAGCAGATCCTCCCTGAGAGGAAGTCTCCAAGGAGCGTCTGCGACCAGCCTAACCAAGTCGGCGTACCAGGCTCGACGAGGCCAGTCCGGAGCTACCAGGATAACTGGAATTCCCTCCACCTCTATCCTGCGAAGAAGTTTCGGCAGCAACTTGAGCGGAGGGAAGGCATACAGTAGCTGATACTGACCCCACGGGGCGACCAGCGCATCTGCTGCGTTCGCTAGAGGATCTCGGGAGCGGGCTACAAACCTCCGCACCTTCCTGTTGAGCCGAGATGCCAACAGGTCCACATCCGGGGTGCCCCAACGAAGGCACAATTGGTGGAATACTTCTGGATGAAGGGACCATTCCCCCTGATCCAGAATCTGACGGCTGAGATAATCTGCCTGCCAATTTTCCACCCCCGGAATGAATACCGCGGAGAGAGCTGGAACAAATCGTTCCGCCCAACGAAGAATGCTGGCCACTTCTATGGCCGCCAGGACACTCTTGGTGCCCCCTTGGTAATTGACATAAGCCACGGCCGTGGCATTGTCCGACTGGATCCGAACTGGGCTGCCCTGGAGCTGCTCGGTCCAGTGAATCAGACAAAGTCTGATCGCTCTCAGTTCCAACACATTTATCGGTAACCTGGATTCTTCCAGGGACCAAAGCCCCTGAGCAGATAATCTGCCGAGAATTCCTCCCCATCCGGATAGACTGGCATCCGTGGTGACAATCGTCCAGTAGATTGGGAGAAATGACTTCCCCTGGCTGAGCATCGGAGACCGAAGCCACCAGACCAGAGATTCCCTGGTCTGTTCGCTCAGTTGGATCCGATTGTCCAGGGAATCGGGATTCCGGTTCCATTCGAGAAGAATCTCCTTTTGAAGGATTTGGGTATGGGACTGGGCAAACGGTACTGCCTCGAAGGAGGCCACCATCAGTCCCAGGACCCTCATGCAAGTCCGAAGGGAAGGCCAGTTGACGGACAACTGAATGGTTGACTGAATCTTCTGGAGTTTCACCGCCGGGAGAAACACTTTTGCCAAGGATGTGTCTAAAGTTAGGCCCAGATAGTCCAGCCTCCTGGTGGGAACCAGATATGACTTCTGCAGGTTCACCAGCCACCCGAACTCTTGCAGGGAGATCATAGTGATCTCCAAGTTTAGCAACAGAGCCTGCGGAGACTCCGCATGAAGAAGAAGATCATCTAGGTAACCTAGAATCGATATGCCCCACTGTCGCAACAGCGCCAAAACTGGGGCCAACACCTTTGTGAAGACCCGAGGAGCAGTGGCGAGACCAAAGGGTAACGCCGCAAACTGATAATGGTTCTCTCCTATGGAAAAGCGAAGAAAACGCTGATGTCCTGCAAAGATGGGAATATGAAGATAGGCATCCTTGATGTCTATGGACGCCAGAAAATCCCCCTGACGCAGGGAGGCCACTACTGTGCGCATGGACTCCATTTTGAATTTTTGTACCTGGACAAAATGATTGAGTGCCCTTAAGTCCAGAATTGGACGCACCTTGCCCTCTTTCCTGGGTATTGTGAACAGGTTCGAATAGAAACCCTGAAAACGTTCTGTCCAAGGAACGGGAACTACCACTCCTTGTTGCATCAAGTCTATTACTGCCCCCCGCAAAGCTTTTTTAATCCGGGGATAGTCGAATATTGGAAGGGAAGAATCGCACCGGTGGAAGTGATCGAAACTCGATCTTGTATCCCGACCGTATGACCTCGCGAACCCATTTGTCCGGGATTCTGGAAAGCCATGGATCCGGAAACCGGTGAAGACGTCCCCCCACCCCAGAGATGGGTGGGGGCGCACCTTCAGGCTGTATTGGTCTTATCTTCAGGTTTGGCTGAGCCGGACTTTTGTTTACCCGACCAGCGCCCTTTGAAACCCCCTGAAGGGGCTTTGGAGGGCTTCGCCTTATCGCCCGCCCCAGCGGAACAAAAAAACTTTATGAGCGGAAAAGGAAGGTCCTCGTCTGTTACGAGGTCCTTTACCCTTAGCAGTCTGTGGCAAAAAAGTGCTCTTGCCCCCAGTGAGATCCTTGATAATCTCATCCAGGGTGGCCCCAAACAGGCAATTCCCTTGAAAGGGGAGATTAGCCAAAGCTTTTTTGGAACCTTGATCCGCCGACCAGCACTTTAACCACAACACACGTCTGAGGACCACTGCTGAAACCGATGCACGCCCCAACAATGGAGTGGCGTCCAGAGCGGCGTCACAGACGAACTGTAACCCTTGTATCATCTGTTCCAGCAAATCTGCTGTATCTGAAGTGTCAGATGAAATAGGGGTAGGCGAGGGTCGCTTCTTTGCGCCCCGTCCCTGACAGGCCACCTCCACCCGGGATACAAAAGACTCCAAAACCGCTGACAATGCATCAATCATAAGTGGGGAATAGGAGGGTCCTGCGGCCACCTCGAGGGGATCAGGTGGGGATACATGTGTGGCAGGGTCCATGAATAATCCAAGAACACTTGCCAGCAAACAAAAATTGCAAAAGAAAAACTTTTTTTTTGTAATCCCCCAGCGCAACAGCACCCCTCAGTGTTACCTGCTTCGGACCCACACAGAGAGAGAGAAAGACCCCAAGGGCTCACCACCTGATGCACAGAAGCTTCTATCGAACTGCTCTCAGCGCTGTCCTTTACAGAACAGGAAGTCTGTGGATTGTTTTCCCGGGTAAAGGAGGCGGCTCCGCCCCTTTACACGCCTTCCGGCACTCCCACTGCTACTCCGCGAGGTAGCTGGGTGAATCCAAAATGGCCGCCCCCATGCAGGAGACACCAGGCTACGCCAAAATGGCGGCCCCACGCGGCCTGCGGGAAGATGGCGGCGGCCTGCGGATTCCGGCGGCCTGCAGATTCCTGTGGAACGATCGTGCGGCCCGAAGGATCGTGCGGCCTGTGGAGGGATGGCGGCGGCCTGCGAGAGGATGGCGGCGGCCTGCTGACGGCCTCGGTAGAACATGTAGCTGCATCACTTATGCATTAGGTAGGTGTTTGATCACCTTCTTACATAACTATTTTCAAATAGTAACACCAGCCCGTTCTCCATCCCTGACCTTAGTCATGGCTTCTTTTCACAGCCAGCTCTTTACAGTGACTATAGATAGTCAGCTTCCAAACCAAGCTCCTGGAGTGGTATCTCTTATTCACTAAATCACACTCAAGAGGGAGATCTGTGAAACATGTTATAGGATAGAAAGGGAACCCAGGTCAAGAGGGTCCGACCATCCACAGCGGGGCCCGTATCCTTTCCCAACACCCGACAGGGAAGAGGGGGAACATACTACTCACCATACCGGAACAGACGGGCACCCACTCCTAACAGAATCCCTCTCCACCGAGGTGGGGGGCTGTCGACCAATACGGACGCCGCGACTCCGACTGGTCATAGGCGTCCCGGCGAGACGTTTAACTCGCGGGGTAAGTCCCCGTCCAGTGGGACTATGTCGCGGCCGACCCAGCGCGGAGCTAGGGCCTGCACGTGCTCGTAGGCTGACTGGGGTGACCACTGGATCTCACATCCAGCCCGTCGCCCAGCTACAGCAAAATTGTTTAAATGTGTCACGGCCGATCCAGCGCGGAGCTGGAATCTGCACGTGCTTGTAGGCCGGCTGGGGTGACCACTGGACCTCAAAATCCAGCCCATCGCCCAGATTCCGGCATAATTGCTTGAAGATCTCACAGGAACAACTGGAGAAAAAAAGCTGCCTAAAAAAATCTAAAAAATCTTGCCAGGACCAAAGATCCCAGCAAGGAACTTAGGTCCTTACTCCTGACTAGACAGAAAAAACTGACATCCTGTAGCAGAGAGAGAGAGAGATATACCCTCTGAGACTGCCCCTAAGGTGGGGCCAGAACGTTTTCTTCTGCCTAGTGTCCTACTCCTGTAGAGGGCAGTATAACCCAATTTGATATTAATCAAAGAGGACTGCGTCTGTCAAGGAGCGACAGAGAAAGATATACTATGTAGTATGTACATGTATAGTACAGAGGTTACTGTGACGAGACCAATCTCGCCACTGGGCGTTGGAGAAGCCTGGTTGCTCGCCTCCTGCAATATGACTATGGACCCTCTCATCAGCCCAGGCTAAACGTAAACCCCATGGCAATTTGACTGTTTGTGGCATCTGAGCGCTGTTTGGATATGTTGAGCGCTCAGATCCAGGCTATCTGGGGATGGGTTGAATGTGGGGGTTCTGTTCAGTAGACTGGGAGTTATGCATTTTTGTGTCTTTTTGTGTTTCTTTAAACATGTGGCTAATGGAGCCTTGCCTCTCCTGGAAGCTAAAACGTATTCCTGTAAACTGTAAGGAACAGGAAGCCAACTCCTAATATGGGCAATACAGGAAGTTCTGAGGAGACGGGCGGTCTATTGACACTCAGAGTAATGTGTATTGAGGGCTCGTTAGGGAACCATTGTTCTGTGTCTGACTATTGTGTACATTGATTGCCCCCTGGGGCTTCTGTCTCCTTGCATTGGTCAAAGCTATCTGACCAATCCCTGTTGACTCATTTTCAAGCCCTCATTTGCATATGCTGGAGAGGACCTTATTGAGAACTGCAAGTACTTTACAATTGACCAATGGGAAAGCGGTTGTTGGGGGAAGGATGTTCCAATTTCTGTATAAAAGTGTGCTCTGTTCTTCCAATAAATGTTGTTCCTGTTTTAACCTCATCTCGGAGCTTTGTCTCGTTATTGGGGGAATCTGCTGCAGGGATTGCTATGGTCTTCCATACTCCCTTAGAGAATCACTAAGCTCTTATAAGAGCTTGTGTAAGAGCTTGTTCGTGCTGCACTCTCTGGGGAAAGAGAGGTTCACCCACAGGAACCTGGAGCCTTGTCGTTGGTCCAGGGTGGGTAGGAGCTGCCAAGACCCTAACCAAGCTGCGGCGGTTTGTGGAGTCTGAAGTGCTTACGGTGTCTGGTGGAGTGCTTGGAGCCCTCGGGAAGCACTAGGAGCATCTGTCAACGGAGGTACCTGCTCAGGGGTGCCCTGTTCCGTAACAGTTACATACAGTCTTTTGTTTGTGTTTGTTTTGTAATGATTAGCGGTGTAATGTTGAGTTCAGTAATATGATGGTGGATGGAAAAAAACTGTCCCTGAACCTGCTGGTTCTAGTGCGCAAGTTTCTGTATCTCCTTCCTGATGGAAGGAGGTTAAACAGTTTATGACTGGGATGCGAAGAATCCTTGATGATGTTGTGAGCTCTGCGCAAACATCTGCTGTGGTGAAGGTGCTCAATGGCAGGTAATTGGGTGCCAGTGATGCGTTGAGCGGTTTTTACCACCCTTTGCAGTGCTTTACGTTCACTCACAGTGGAGCCTCCGTACCATACAGTGATGGAGTTGGTCAGGATGCTCTCAATGATGCAGCGGTAGAAGCTCGTTAAAATCCCCGGGGACAAATGAGATTTCTTGAGACTTCTCAAGAAATAGACGTTGTTGTGCTTTTTTTTACCAGAGCTGACGTGTTCTGCTGCCAGGACAGATCCTCAGAGATGTGAACGCCCAGGAACTTAAAACTGGAGACTTGCTCTACCTCGGTTCCATTGATGTTGACTGATAGATGTCTCCCGCTGTTGGATTTCCGGAAGTCCACAATGAGCTCTTTGGTCTTTGTGGCGTTGAGAGTCAGGTTATTGGTGGCACACCATACTGCCAGATTACAGATCTCTTGCCTGTAGGCCGATTCGTCATTGTTTTCAATCTGGCCGACCACGGTGGTGTCATCCGCATACTTGAAAA
Source organism: Pelophylax lessonae (assembly GCF_965119305.1). NCBI lineage: Eukaryota > Metazoa > Chordata > Amphibia > Anura > Ranidae > Pelophylax > Pelophylax lessonae. The sequence continues at coordinate 139,993,227 of NC_138777.1, forward strand.
ATATGTTGGATTTATACAGAGGAGCACAATCGTGGGTGAACAGGGAGTAGAGCAGTGGGCTCAGAACACAGCCCTGCGGTATGCCAGTGTTCAGAATGAGGGTTGAGGATACCTGGTTTCCCAACCTGACAGATTGAGGTCTGTTGGTGAGAAAGTCCAGTGATCAGTACAGTGGGGAGGACTGTATTGAACGCAGAGCTAAAATCAATTAACAGCATTCTAATGTATGTATTGCTCTTATCCAGGTGGGTGAGAGCAGAATGAAGAGCTGTGGAAACTGCATCCTCAGTTGACCTATTCGGGCGATAGGCATACTGGTGTGGGTCCAGTGTAGGTGGTAGGCCCGCAGTAAGGTGATTCAGGACCAGTTTCTCAAAGCATTTCATAACAATAGGGGTGAGTGCAACTGGGCGAAAGTCGTTCAGGTATTCAGCAGCTGAGTGCTTAGGCACTGGTATAATAGTAGTGGTCTTCAGGCATGTTGGTACTGTGGCTTGAGCCAGTGACAGATTGAAAATGTCAGAAAAAACATGTGCCAGTTGTCCAGCGCATGCTCTGAGAACATGTCCCGGTATGCCATCTGGGCCAGTTGCCTTACGTGCATCCACTCTGCTAAACACTGAATAGACGTCTGTTATAGAGAATGAAAGTGAGCTGTAAGCAATAGCAGAGTCCTTGGTTGGTGTAAAATGTCCTGTGCATTGGTCAAAACGAGCAAAAACTGAATTTTTGTAAAATCTTACCGTAAAATTCCTTTCTCTGAGTCCTCCGACAGTCGCCGCCACTTCATAATCTTCACTAATGGGGTATTGACCTTTGCTCCGTAGGAGTAGCTAGGCAACAAATTTGTGAATATAAAAGCTTTTATCATATCACACCCCTAGGGGGCGGTCCCCTCAGTCAATACCTCCCTGCTTCCTGCATTCTCAACTCAGTTTCAGTAGCATAGCAGTAGAGTACATAAACAAACCCCAAAAGAGGGGTGGGGGCGGCGACTGTCGAAGGACTCAGAGAAAGGAATTTTACGGTAAGATTTTACAAAAATTCAGTTTTCTCTTACGTCCTCCGACAGTCGCCGCCACTTCATAATCTTCACTAATGGGGACGTCCAAGAGCAGTGTAGACATGAGGGGTGGGAAAAACGCACCCGCGCCAAAAGCAACGCAGTACCCACATCAGAGAAAGTAACCTTACCAAAGTAAGAGAACCAACTGGGCAACAGGAAAACGTGCTCAACAGGAGAAACAACCCAGGAAAGAACAAGTAACCTAGGGGTAAAAATACCCCAACAGCCAAGGACCCAAAACAAGGGACCCTAAGGCACTGCCGCACTAAGAACTTTACAGCCAAAGGAAGCATCTGCCGATGCCTGAACATCCACCTTGTAAAATTTGGAGAAGGTGTGAACGGACGACCAAGTCGCCGCCTTACACACCTGGGCCACAGAGGCCTAAAGACGATAGGCCCAAGACGCACTCAGAGACCTGGTAGAGTGCGCCTTCACAGGTAAAGGAGGAACCTTCCCCTTCAAAGCATAGGCTTGCACAATGGTCTGTCTGATCCATTTGGCGATGGTCGCAGCCGACGCTGCCATGCCCTTCCGAGGACCCTCTGGAAGGACGAATAGAGAATCCGACTTGCGAAAGGATTTCGTCGATGACAGGTAAACCCTGATCACCCGAACAACATCCAAGGAATGCAAAGCCACCTCCTTTGGATGATTAGGCTAGACAATGTCCTCATTGAGGTGAAATTCCGAGATCCTCTTCGGAAGAAAAGAAGGGTTAGGTCGTAAGACCACCTTATCCAAGTGAATCACCAAGTAGGGAGAGCTGCAGGACAAAGCCGCCAGCTCTGACACCCTGCGAGCCGAAGTGATCGCTACCAAAAAGGCAACCTTCTTGGACAACAGAGACAACGAGATCTCCCTGATCTTCTCAAAGGGAACATGCTGTAACACGGACAGAACAAGGTTCAAGTCCCATGGAGGTAAAGGATCCCTCCGAGGAGGGGCCAAGTGTCGCACCCCCTGAACAAATGTGCTAACCAAAGAATTAGACGCCACAGGGCGTTGAAAGAACGGCCAGCGCAGAAATCTGACCCTTAATCGTGGCCAACGCCAAACGCTGGTCCACGCCCGTTTGAAGGAAAGCCAACACTCTAGATACAGAGTATGAGCGAGGGGAATACCCCCTGGACTCACACCAGGCAAAATACGCCTTCCAAGTACGGTAGTAAATCTTCCCCGAAGAAGCCTTCCTAGCCTTAATCAAAGTGGGAATGACCTCAGGGGAGAGACCCCTATCCTTCAGGACCTGGCTTTCAACAGCCAGGCCGTTAAAGCCAGCGACTGTAAAGCAGGATGGAATATCGGTCCTTGAGACAGGAGATCTCCACGAAGAGGTAGACGCCACGGAGCGTCGACCGCCAGATTCACGAGGTCTGCGTACCAAGACCGGCGAGGCCAGTCTGGCGCCACCAGAATCACCGTGTGCGGTTCCGAGGCCAACCTGCGAAGGAGCCTGGACAGCAGCTGAATCGGTGGAAAGGCATACATCAGACGATACTGATGCCAGGGCGCCACTAACGCGTCCGAGGCGTCTGCCCGAGGATCGCGCGTCCTTGCCACAAACCTTTCCACCTTGTTGTTTAGACGAGACGCGAACAGGTAGTAGGGAGGAATCGAGCAACTATAGACCAGTGAGTCTGACATCAATAGTAGGCAAATTAATGGAAACGCTATTAAAGGATAGGATTGTGGAACATCTTAAATCCCATGGATTGCAAGATGAAAAACAACATGGGTTTACTTCAGGGAGATCATGTCAAACCAATCTTATAGATTTTTTTGACTGGGTGACAAAAATAATAGACGGTGGAGGTGCAGTAGACATTGCATATCTAGATTTTAGTAAGGCTTTTGACACTGTCCCACATAGAAGACTTATCAATAAACTGCAGTCATTGAGCATGGACTCCCATATTGTTGAGTGGATTAGGCAGTGGCTGAGTGACAGACAACAGAGGGTTGTAGTCAATGGAGAACATTCAGAACAAGGTCATGTTACCAGTGGGGTACCTCAGGGATCTGTACTGGGACCAATTTTGTTTAATATCTTCATAAGTGATATTGCAAAAGGCCTCGATGGTAAGGTTTGTCTTTTTGCTGATGACACAAAGATATGTAACAGGGTTGATGTTCCTGGAGGGAAACGCCAAATGGAAAAGGATTTAGGAAAACTAGAAGAATGGTCAGAACTCTGGCAACTGAAATTTAATGTGGATAAGTGCAAGATAATGCACCTGGGGCGTAAAAACCCAAGGGCAGAATATAGAATATTTGACACAGTCCTGACCTCAGTATCTGAGGAAAGGGATTTAGGAGTAATTATTTCAGAAGACTTAAAGGTGGGAAGACAATGTAATAGAGCAACACGAAATGCCAGCAGAATGCTTGGATGTATAGGGAGAGGTATAAGCAGTAGAAAGAGAGAAGTGCTTATGCCGCTGTACAGAACACTGGTGAGACCTCACTTGGAGTATTGTGCGCAGTACTGGAGGCCATATCTCCAGAAGGATATAGATACTCTAGAGAGAGTTCAGAGAAGAGCTACTAAACTAGTACATGGATTGCAGGAAAAAACTTACCAGGAAAGGTTAAAGGACCTTAACATGTATAGCTTGGAAGAAAGAAGAGACAGAGGGGATATGATAGAAACTTTTAAATACATAAAGGGAATCAACTCGGTAAAGGAGGAGAGCATATTTAAAAGAAGAAAAACTACCACAAGAGGACACAGTTTTAAATTAGAGGGGCAAAGGTTTAAAAGTAATATGAGGAAGTATTACTTTACTGAGAGAGTAGTGGATGCATGGAATAACCTTCCTGCAGAAGTGGTAGCTGCAAATACAGTGAAGGAGTTTAAGCATGCATGGGATAGGCATAAGGCTATCCTTCATATAAGATAGGGCCAGGGACTATTCATAGGATTCAGATATATTGGGCAGACTAGATGGGCCAAATGGTTCTTATCTGCCGACACATTCTATGTTTCTATGTTTCTATGTCCACATCTGGGGAACCCCACTTCGCGCACAGCATCTGAAAGACATCCGGGTGAAGGGACCATTCTCCCTGGTCCAGGGTCTGGCGACTCAGATAGTCCGCCTGCCAGTTCTCCACCCCCGGAATGTGAACTGCAGATATCGCCGGGACGTGCGTCTCGGCCCAAGACAGAATGTCAGCCACTTCCCGAGCCGCTCGGGCACTCCTGGTGCCCCCTTGGTGGTTGATGTAGGCCACCGCTGTGGCATTGTCCGTCTGCACCCGAACCGGACGGCCCTGAAGCCTGTCCGTCCAACGCAGAAGGCAGAGATGTATTGCTCGCAATTCCAGAATGTTGATCGGAAGGGAGGATTCCTCCACCGACCAAGTTCCCTGGGCGGACAGAACGCCCAGAACACCACCCCAGCCCGACAGGCTGGCATCCGTGGTGATCACCGTCCACGACAAAGGACGAAAAGACTTGCCCCCCGACACCGCCGGGGACTGGAGCCACCACAAAAGACCCCTTCGGGCGAGGCGACTCAACGAAATCCGCAGATCCAGAGATTGCGGACGCCCGTCCCACTTGGCCAGGATCTCCGCCTGAAGATCCCGTGTGTGAAACTGAGCGAAGGGAATCGCCTCGAACGCCGAGACCATCAATCCCAGACACCTCATACATGTCCAAAGGGACGAGCACTGAGTGTCCCTGAGGGACCTGACCTCGTCCTGAAGTGTCCGGAGCTTGTCCTCCGGCAGGAAGACCTTCGCTTGAACAGAGTCCAGGATCATCCCCAGGTAGGGAAGACGAACCGATGGACACAACGTCGACTTTGGAAAATTTACCGTCCAACCGAACTCCTGTAGAGTCTGCATCATGACGGACAGGTCGTTCACCAGGCCCTGACTGGTCGCAGACCGAACCAAGATATTGTCTAGATACCCCAAGACAGAGATGCCCTGGGCTCTCAACAAAGCCAGGACCGGCGCAAGCACCTTGGTGAAAACCCGCGGAGCCGAAGCGAGACCGAAGGGTAACGCCACGAATTGGTAGTGATCCTCCGCAATGGCGAATCAAAGGTACCTCTGCTGACCCTCGAAAATGGGGATGTGAAGGTACACATCCTTCAAGTCGATGGAGGCCATGAATTCCCCCGGAACCAGGGCAGCCACCACCGAGAGCAGGGATTCCATGCGGAACTTGCGAACCCGTACAAAGCGGTTCAGAGCTTTCAAGTCCAGAATCAGACGTACCTTGCCCTCCTTTCTGGGCACAGTGAACAGGTTGGAGTAGAACCCCCGAAATCTGTCCCGACGAGGCACCGGAACCACCACTCCCTGGGCCCGCAGGTCCCGCACCGCCAGGTGCAGATCCTGCAAACGCTCCGGAGACAGCTGAAGATTTGAGGGAAAAAATCTGCTCGCCGGCCGAGAGAGAAACTCGATCTTGTATCCAGATCGAACGATTTCCTGAACCCACCTGTCCCGAATGCGGGCCAGCCAGGGTTGAAGAAAACCGAGCAAACGTCCCCCCACCCCAGAGCCGGGTGAGGGCGCCCCTTCAGGCTGAATTGGCATGGGCAGGGGACCCGGACTGGCCGGACTTCTGCTTACCTGCCCACGGCTTCTTCTGGGAGCCTTGGCCCTTGAAGGGCTTGCCCTTGTATTGCGACCGAAAGGCACGAAAGGACCCCTGAGAGGGCCTAAACGAGGTATTCTTCTTACCGCGAACAAACTTAGTCTTGTGAGATTGGGGTAAGAGAGAGCTCTTACCCCCGGAGATCCCCTTTATCAGCGTATCCAAAGACTCGCCAAAAAGAAGAGATCCCGCATAGGGCAAATTAGCTAAAGTCTTGCGAGATGATTGGTCAACCGACCAGCATTTCAGCCAGATCAGGCGACGGTGCAATACCGCCACACTAGAGAGGCGTGCAGATAAAGGGACTAAATCCAAGTCCGCATCACACAAATACATGACACCCTGATGAATTTGATCCACCATAGCCAATGTCGTCGGCGGAGCAGAATCAGCCACCAGGGTGCGCCTGAGCACCTGCGTCCAATCCGCAATAGCCTGGGCTGCCAAAATGGAAGCAAAAATAGGCTTCAGCATAGAACCAGCAACCGTATAAGCATGAAGGGCAAGAGACTCCAATCTCCTGTCCGTAGGGTCCCGGAACACCGGGGTATCCTCAGCAGGAATCGCAGTAGATTTATTCAAAATCGCCACCGCATGATCCACCTGAGGCGGCACACACCAACGCTCATAAGTGGCGGGTGTAAATGGATAACGCAGCTTGAACTTACTTGGCACAGTAAATGGCTTCTTTAAATTGCGCCATTGCTCATCAACAGCGCGCTGAAATTCCGCAGGGCAGGGAAAAACCTGCGCTGTTTTGCGCTTCCTTTGTGTCCCATAAGAGGACAGCAAAGCAGGAGGACATGGTTCATCCTGCAAATGCAGTGTTTCTTTGATAGAAGCAACCAACTCATCCATGAGTGCAAGCTCTTCAGGCGAGCCAGGGGGAGAATTATCAACCCCTTCTACATCAGCCTCCCCCTCAGACCCCCCAAGGTCCAGTGAACAAGACCCTGAGAAGGGCACTCCAGCCATAGCAGCCCCATCGCCCTCTGAATCAGAGGAAATAGACAATCTGGGCCGTTTTGCGGATCGATCAGCCATTAGCATTTGCACCTGAGAAGCCAAGTTCGCCACAATAGTAGCCAGATCAGCCCCCTCGGGGGATGCAGCAGCCCCTTGGCCCCCCACCAAGGTAGGAGGAAACTTGCAATCCTGAGAATCCATGCCCCAGCAAAAATTGGAAAAAGGGGTACTGTCCCTTTAAGACCGCGGCGAGCGTAGCCCACCGCACACTACTGCATGGATCGACCCCCACAGGGATAAGAACACTGAGCAGGGAAATACAGGATAAGGAGAAGTAAAAACCTGGAGAGGCCACACAGGCTGCTGCCACCAATCGCTGTCCCAGAGCAAAAGGAAGTGATGTAATGACTGACCGCCCTATAAAGCCTATGTAGGCTACACAAACATGGCCGCTGGCTGAGGCATTGTTTGGGCAATGACAAAATGGTGCCGACATGTGGTTGTACATCGATCGCCATCAAAATGGCGGCGTTTGGCGCCAAAACACCGCGCCCTACTCACGTAGGGCCGGACACCACAAGTTTGCCTCAAAAAAATGGCGGACCGCAATAGCGGCCGCCGCACAGCATGTCTAACCCCAGTCTGCCCACACAGCACACATAGCAGATCGGGAGAGCCCCCCCCCCCCGCAGCCCACAGAAAAGGCAGCTATTCCACACAGGAATCTGACAGGGAGCTCAGCACAGATACAGACATGCAGGGTCACACAGTCACAGACTGACACCCAAACAGACAGGTCCCCACATAGAAATGTACTTACCAGTCCGGATGGCGTGGGTAGCCTGCTTCCAGCGACCAAACCGCTGTACTGAGGACAGGGAGTGTCGCAGCCAGGACGCAGTGGAACTGCGGTGCGAAACCGCAAATGGCGTCCAGTGAGGTAGCCACCTCACAGGCAGCATCCCTGCAGCGAACAGGGATGGGTCGTTCAATATGCCAGGGAAACCTGACTGAACGCTCCATGGCAGGCTGGGAAGCCCCTGGCCCTGAGCCCTGGGATGCAGGGTGGCCAGTCCGAGACCCAGCTCCGCATGATCATCTTCATCCGAAGAACTAAACTAATGCTGAGAAAAAAAACAGCTAGTAAAAGAAAGAGAAAAAATACTCAAATAAAATCAAAAAAGAGGATAGAAAGCTGAGACAGAGCCCCAGCACAGTATCAGCTAGCTACTCCTAAGCTAGGCATTAGAAACTGAGTTGAGAATGCAGGAAGCAGGGAGGTATTGACTGAGGGGACCGCCCCCTAGGGGTGTGATATGCTAAAAGCTTTTATATTAACAAATCTTGTTGCCTAGCTACTCCTACGGAGCAAAGGTCAATACCCCATTAGTGAAGATTATGAAGTGGCGGCGACTGTCGGAGGACGTAAGAGAAAAAGTGATTAAGTTTGTTCGGTTGAAAGGCACTGCTGGTTGATTAAGCTGTAGGTTTGTAGTCTGTGATTGACTGGATGCCTTTCCACATGCGTCTGGGGTCAGAGTTGTGGAAGTGCTCTTCTATGTGTAATTTGAATATGAGCTTTGCTTTCCCGATGCCCCTTTTCAGGTTGGACCTGGCTCTGTTATAATCCTCTACACTGCCAGATTTAAAGGCAGCATCTCTTGCTTTCAACAGGAGACGGACTTCAGAGTTCATCCACGGCTTCTGATTAGGAAAACATTTCACGTGTTTGACGGTAGTGACATTGTCAATGCACGTGTTAATATAGTCCAAAACAGATGTGTAAGTGTCCATGTCTGTATGAGAGTCCAGCATACAACTATGTAGAAACATAGTCTGTGCCCATTCATACTTTACTTGACATGTTTCGCAGACTTATTCCGCTTCTTCAGAAGTTTTAGCACATGCACTGTGGTTGACAATATATAAAATATCAATATCAAGATATATACATACTAAAACCATTGCGCTAATAGTTACAAAAGTTCCCAGTTGGGGGTCTCCCCATGCAGTGCTACCACCACCAGATGGAAAGTGGAGAAGGGACAGCCCAGACCACATCAAATCCCCCCGGGCGGGTATGGTGGCGCCTAAAGAAATAGACGCCAAACCAGCAGCTCAAGTAGATAGAGGGTTGCCTGAAATAAACCAATAGTGAAGAAACAAAGGTAAGACTAGATATCCCAACCTGTAATATTGGCATCAGAAGATGGCCTCAGGGTGGAGTTGAACGTTAAAATATGTTACTTGATGTAGGAATATAATGGTTTTGATGTTTTAATAAGGGCAGAAAATTGCCTCAGGAATCTGCAACAATAAATCCCTTATGATCAAAAAGGATAATAAAAAATAAAAATCATTCGGTATGTTTCAACCACTATATATCCCCCTAAAGATAGAAATATACAATTCCTATCCTTGTAGGGTTCCAAATGTGTGTGAAAAAACTGAATTTTTGTAAAATCTTACCTGTAAAATTCCTTTCTCTGAGTCCTCCGACAGTCGCAGTCTCCTCCAAGTCATCACTGTTGGGTATTGACTTGCCATCCGCAGGAGTAGCTAGGCATATAGACTTAGTCCAAAGACAAAAGGCATTAGCATATACACACCCATGGGGGCTGTCCCATCTGGTCAATACCCCCCTGCATAACCACTCCCAACTCAGTTTGGTAGCATAGCAGTAGGTAATAAGAACCCCAAAAGAGGGGCGGGGGCGGCGACTGTCGGAGGACTCCGAGAAAGGAATTTTACAGGTAAGATTTTACAAAAATTCCGTTTTCTCTTACGTCCTCCGACAGTCGCCGCCTCCTCTAAGTCATCACTGTTGGGATGTCCCAAAGCAGTATAGACATGAGGGGTGGGAGACGCAACCGTAGAAAAGGCAACGCAGTACTCACATCAGAGAAAGGAATCTTACATGCACTGTAAGAGAACCAACTGGGCAACAGAAAAAAACAAAGCTCAACAGGAGCAACAGCCCAGGAAAGCAAATGCCAACAGCCAGGGACCCAGAAAAAAACACAAAGGTCCATCATGGCACTGCCGCACTGAGAACCTTGCGGCCAAAGGAGGCATCAGCTGATGCCAGAACGTCTACTTTGTAGAATTTTGAAAAAGTGTGCACCGACGACCAAGTCGCAGTCTTGCACACCTGGGCCACCGAGGCCCTATGCCAATAGGCCTAGGATGCACTCACAGATCTGGTAGAGTGCGCCTTAACAGGGAAGGGCGGAACCCGTTCCTTCAAGGCGTAAGCCTGTTCAATGGTCTGTCTGATCCATTTGGCAATAGTCGCTGCAGATGCAGCCATGCCCTTCCGAGGTCCCTCAGGAAGGACAAAGAGGGAATCCATCTTCCGAAAGGACTCCGTAGACGACAGGTAAACCCTGATCGCCCTGACAACATCCAAAGAGTGCAGAGCAACCTCCTTAGGATGCTTAGGCTTCGTACAAAGCGAAGGCAGGACAATGTCCTCATTAATGTGGAACACAGAGACCACCTTAGGAAGAAAGGAGGGATGCGGACGCAAAACCACCTTATCCCGGTGAATCACCAAGTACGGAGAATGGCAAGATAACGCTGCCAGTTCCAACACCCTGCGAACCGAAGTGATCGCCACCAAAAAGGCAACCTTCTAAGACAGCAGAGGCGACGATATTTCCCGAATGTTTTCAAAGGGAGCACGCTGTAAGACGGACAGAACCAAGTTCAAGTCCCATGGAGGTAAGGGCTCCTTCCTGGGAGGAGCCAAATGTCACACCTTGAATGAAGGTGCGAACCAGGGAATGAGACGCCACAGGGCGTTGAAAAAGAATAGCCAGAGCGGACACCTGGCCTTTGATCGTGGCCAGCGCCAGTCCACACCAGACTGGAGGAAGGCCAAAACTCTCGACACCGAGTAAGAGCGAGGGGAGAACCCCCTGGATTCACACCAGTCGAAATAAGCCTTCCAGGTACGGTAATAGATTTTACCGGAGGAGGTCTTTCTAGCCTTGACAAGGGTAGGGATGACCTCAGAAGAGAGACCCCTGTCCTTCAGGACCTGGGTCTCCACAGCCAGGCCGTTAAAGCCAGAGACCGTAAAGCAGGATGGAAGATCGGACCCTGAGACAGGAGATCTTCCCGCAGAGGCAGACGCCACGGAGGCGCCACTGCCAGGTGAACAACGTCGGCGTACCAGGACCGGCGTGGCTAGTCCGGACCCACCAGAATCACCAGGTGCGGTTCAGAGACCAACCTGCGGAGGAACCTGGATAGTAACTGAATCGGAGGAAAGGCATACAAACGATACTGATGCCAAGGGGCTACCAACGCATCCGAGGCGTCCGCCAACGGATCGCGCGTTCTTTCCACAAACCTTTCCACCTTTTGATTTAGCCGGGATGCGAACAGATCCACGTCCGGGGATCCCCACCTCGCACACAGCATTTGAAAAACCTCCTGGTCCAGGGTCTGGCAGCTCAGATAGTCGGCCTGCCAATTCTCCACACCCGGAATGTGAACTGCCGAGATCGCAGGGACATGAGCCTCGGCCCAAGACAGAATGTCGGTCACCTCCCGGGCCGCCCGAGCACTCCTGGTGCCCCCTTGGTGGTTGATGTAAGCCACCGCGGTAGCATTGTCCGTCTGTACCCGGACAGGACGGCCCCGAAGGCGGCTCGACCACTGAAAGAGACAGAGTTTTATTGCTCGCAGTTCCAGCACATTTATCGGGAGGGAGGACTCTTCCTCCGACCAAGTGCCCTGGGCAGACAGGTTGCCCAGGACTCCACCCCAGCCCGACAGGCTGGCATCCGTGGTAAGCACCGTCCACACCAACGGACGGAAGGACTTGCCTTCCGCCACCGACGGGGACTGGAGCCACCACAGAAGAGCCAATCTGGTCTGACGACTCAAGGAGACACACAGATCCAGGGACTGAAGCAGTCTGTCCCACCTGGCCAGGATCTCCGCTTGGAGTGCCCGCGTGTGTAACTGAGCAAAGGGTATCGCCTCGAAGGCCAATACCATCAACCCCAGGCCCCGCATACAGGTCCTGAGTGAAGAGGACGGGTTGTCCCTGAGGGACCTGAGCTCGTCTTGCAAGGTCCGGAGCTCGTCCTCCGGCAAGAACACCTTTGCCTGAGCAGAGTCCAGAATCATTCCCAGATAGGGAAGACGAAGCGATGGAGACAACGTCGATTTCTGAACGTTGATGATCCATCCGAACTCCTGGAGCGTCTGTACCGTGGTGGACAGATCGTGCACAAGGTCCTGGCTGGCACGTGATCTCAGAAGTAGATCGTCTAGGTAACCCAAGACCGCAATGCCCTGAGCCCTCAGCAGGCCCCGAACCGGCCCCAACATTTTGGTAAACACCCTTAGTGCCGAAGCGAGACCGAAAGGTAACGCCACAAACTGGTAGTGGTCCTCTGCGATAGCAAACCGAAGGTACCGCTGATGACCCTCGCAAATGGGGATGTGCAGGTACGCATCTTTCAGATCTATCGAGGCCAGGAATTCCCCTGGACTCAAGGAGGCCACCACCGAACGGAGAGACTCCATACGGAACTTCCGAACACGCACAAAGCGGTTCAGCGCTTTCAGGTCCAGAATTGGACGCACTTTGCCCTCCTTTCTGGGCACAGTGAACAGATTTGAATAAAACCCCTGAAACCTGTCCCGATGAGGCACTGGGACAATCACTCCCTGAGCAAGCAGGTCCTGCAAACGCCCCAGAAGCCGGCCGGGAAAGGAATTCGATCTTGTAACCCGAACGAACGATTTCCAGAACCCATCTGTCCGATATCCGGAGCAACCAAGGTTGGAGGAAACCGCGCAAACGTCCCCCCACCCCTAAAATGGGTGAGGGCGCCCCTTCAGGCAGAGGCGGATTGACCCGCCGCGCCAGCATTGCCGGACTTCTGCTTACCCACGCAGGGCTGCTTCTGACTGCCCTGGGCCTTGAAGGGCTTGCCTTTGGATTGGTTCCGAAAGGCATGAAAGGACCCCTGATTGGATCTAGGCGCAGAACCCTGCTTGCCACGAAAGGACTTGTTCTTCGGGTTCTGGGGCAGCATAGTGCTCTTGCCCCCCGTGACGCCATTCACCAGTGTGTCCAACGCCTTGCCAAAAAGGCGAGAGCCAGCATAGGGAAAATCAGCAACTGTTTTCCGTGAGGACTGGTCAGCCGACCAGCTCTTCAGCCATATCAGTCGCCGGTTAAGCACCGCGACACTAGAGAGGCGAGCCACTAAAGGGGGCCTCATTCAAGGCTGCATCACACAAATACATGACTCCCTGGTGGACCTGATCCACCATTTCCAGCCGGGCAGGCGGAACACCATCAGACACGAGATTGCTCCTAAGCATCTCAGTTCAATCAGCCTCCGCCTGAGCCACCAGAACGGACGCGAAAACGGGTTTGAGCAACAAAGCCGTCACCGTATAGGAATGGCGAGCTAGAGACTCCAACCGCCGGTCCGTGGGATCCCGGAAAACCGGGGTATCCTCAGTAGGAACCAAGGTTGCCTTGTTTAACACGGCCACAGTGTGATCTACCTGTGGAGGCACACACCATCGTGATTCCGTAGCCGGCGCAAAAGGATAAAGCAATTTGAACCGACTAGGTACCAGGAATGGACGTTTCAACGTGCGCCACATTTCATTAACAGTGTAATGAAACTCAGCTGGGCAGGGAAAAACCTACACCGACTTGCGGGTCCTGTGCGTCCCAAAGGAGGACACAATGCCCAGAGGGCAGGGCTCATCCTCTAAATGTAAGGTTTCCTTAACAGAAACAATTAACTCATCCATGGTCGCCCGTTCTGCAGGTGACCCTGGGGAGGAGGTATCAACCCCCTCCATCTCAGCCTCCCCCTCAGACCCCAGGGGGTCCAAGGATGAGCAGGACCCTGAAAAGGGCACGCTCGCAGCAGCAGCCATATCCCCATCTGAATCAGAAGAGAGAGACAATCTGGGCCTCTTTTTTGCAGCACTTTCAGACATCGGCATTTCCATATTAGACACCAAAGTCGCCACCACAGCAGCCAAATCGGGTCGCAGTGGGGCCACAGGAGAACTGGGGACCCCCACTAAAGCTGGGGGGAACTTGCTTTCCTGAGAATCCATTGCTCAACTTTTCAGAAACAAACAGTGCAATAAAAAGTGTACTGTCCCTTTTAAAAATCGCTGCGGTATGCGCAGCCCACCGCTACAGCTACAGTGACAAAAGACCCCAACAGAAGAGAAACTGAGCCAGAAGCGATAATACAGAGGAAAATTGATAGCGATAACCTGCAGAGCCCGCGGAGTGTTGCTACCGATGTCCTGCTGCCGATGGAAAGGAAGTGCTGCTGAAGTAGGCTGGACTATAGACTGCCAGCCTCGGGGAAAATGGCTGCCCTATAGGAATGCCTTGGAGGCTACGCCAAAATGGCCGCCGAACATGCGGTCGGACCGATCGTTCCACCTCCCACAAAATGGCGGCGGATGGCGCCAAAATAGCATGCAGCATCGCCCCAGAGGAGCTACACATGCCTGCCCATAGCCAAGATGGCGGACCATGCGAAAATACACCGCTGCGGTCGCCACACAGCGAAACGTCTGCACCCCCAACAATGCACCGAAGTGACACAGGGAAAGGGACCTCCAGACAACATACAGTATCTTCAAAAGCGATCCCCGCAGGGATCGCACAGGGAGTCACACAGGCACAGACATGGGGAACACACAGCAACACAGACTGCCACCCCAGACAGAGGCCCCACACAGAAGTACTTACCTGTACCAGATGGCGTGGGAAGCCTCTATGCACGGAAAACTGCTGTCCTCACCTGACAGGGAGTGCCGTGAGCCAGGGACATGACACTGCAGCACCGCAGATGTGTCCTATGAGGTAGCCACCTCACGGCTGCATCCCTGCAGCGAACAGGGATGGGTCGTTCGTAATGCCAGGGCGAACCATAGCTGAGCGCTCGATGGCGGGCTGGGGGTCCATCTGACCCTTTTGCCCTGGAGAACCAGGACGGCCAGTCCGAATCCCAACACCGCATGATCCATCTTCATCCGAAGAGAAGACTAACACTAGAAGCTGACAAAATAAACAGCTAGTAAAGTAAGAAAAAAACGGACATTTCAAAGAAAATCAAATAAAAGATTAGGAAGGCTGAGACTGAAGCCCCAGCACAAGGTAAGCATGACTACTCCTGACGCTAGGCAGATTAAAACTGAGTTGGGAGTGGTTATGCAGGGGGGTATTGACCAGATGGGACAGCCCCCACAGTGATGACTTAGAGGAGGCGGCGATAAGAGACGTAAGAGAAAAGGGCCATGGCGGTCAAATGCGGTATATGTCCAAATAATTTGTCATCAGATGTATATAAAAGCAAAGCACTATATCGGTGTATTATCCACCATAAGAGCCCATAAGGTATACTTAGTTCAGTCTTTCCATAACAAAAGATGGTGATGCTCCATAAGTCTGACAGTATCCTATAGATCTAATAGGGAGAGGGACATGGATAATACAAATTAAAAAAGGGGATGAACAAATAGAATCAACCCTCTTTCAAAGGGTATAAGCTGATATTACTCACTTCCTCCAGACGGACACCGCCACAATGGCCGCCAGCATCTGACTACCACGCAGGCAGCGTCCTAAAAAGGCACCACAATCCGGACAACAGCCAATTCCCATGCACGGAAATAGCGTGCTGGACCCGCTGTCAAACCGAGCATACGCAGGATTCTACGCATGCACAGTAATGGTTTTCAGATTACGTTGGACGAATCCGCTATACCGGAACTGCCAAGCCACGGGAGGCGGCAGAGAGGGAGCAGACTGCTCCACGCCAACCACCCGACGCCACCCCTCCAGACAGCGCACATCCGTTAATGGGGACAAAGCAGTCCAAGCTCCCTCCGGTGGACACAAACAGGCACTGCAATACCAAAACTGGGAACATGTTTAAAAAAAACAATTTCCAATGTAGTATGTAAGGCTGTTCCACAGAGTTGCTCTCTCTCTCTTTCTATATCTATATTTAATATATATATATATATATATATATAATATATATATATATATATATATATATATATATATATATATATATATATATTAATATTAATATATTAGGGATGCACCGAAATGAAAATTCTGGGCCGAAACCGAAAATGCAGGATGACCTTGGCCGAAAACCGAAACCGGAAATTACTTTTTTCCCCCAAATGATTTTAAAGAGGAAGTAAACCCTCCTCTGACACTTTTACCTATAGGTAAGCCTATGATAAGGCTAACCTATAGGTACTGTAAATATCTCCTAAACATGTACCGTTTAGGAGATATTTACCTAACATGCAGCCAGTGACGTCACTGGCGCATGCGCTCTGAAGGAACGGCCGCTGGTGCCGTTTCTTCAGAGACCCTTGCCGTGACTGTCGGCTCCCACGACTAGCTCATTTTGTGTTTCTCTTTCAGGTCGGAAAAAAAAAAAAAAATTTCGTATGGGTTTACAACCTCTTTAAAATAGATAGAATAGGGGCATACGACAGAAACAGGCAGCGATGTACACCTGTAGCTAGTATGTAGTATATGTACTGTGACGGGTTGGCAAGTGGTTAATTAAATTACCAATGATATTTTTATTATGCAGCATGAGGGGGTTAATGTATTGCCACTGCTGGTCACTGATTTATTAGTGACCGACCAGTGGTACTTAATTAACCCCTTTGTGCTGCATTAGTGCAGAGGAGTGCTGGGAGGAGCCCACCCAGGGCAGAGCAGGGTCAAGAAACGCTCCCTATCCGTTTTATCTATATGAAAGAACTGGGACAACTGAGCTGCCAGATAGTACAGATTAAAATCCGGCAGGGCCAACCCTCCTAGATTTGTAGGATTCTTGAGCTTGCGCCAGGAGATTTTGTGCCGGTTAGCACCCCAAACAAAGGTCTTGAGGAGCGATTCCATCTGCTTAAACAGCTTGAGTGGCAGATAAATAGGAGAGTGCCATACAACAGAGAATTTTGGGAAGGAGAACCATTTTAATTAAATTGACTCTACCCATCACTCCCAGTGGTAATTTAGACCATACTTGAATTTTAGCCTTAAGCAGAGGGAACAAGGGTTGAACATTATCCGGGACATAATCTGCTGAGCTAGTCGTCACTTGAATCCCTAAGTATTTAATGCGGGATATACATTGTAAGGCCGGGTTTGCGGGGGCGATCGCCTGCGGGCTCTCGTCGAGTGGAAGAATTTGCGATTTATCCCAGTTTATCTGAAAACCGGAGAATCGCCCGTACCGTTCAATTAAAGAAAGGGCTGTGAGAAGGGATTCCCGAGAGTCTTCCAAATACAGCAAAGTGTCATCAGCATACATGCTGATTTTCTCCTCTAGTGGCCCCCTACGTAGGCCACGTATCCCGGGGTGCGCTCTAATGGCCATCGCCAGGGGTTCCGCTGCCAGGGCATACAGCAGGGGGGAGAGGGGGCACCCTTGTCGAGTGCCACGGGATAAAGGGAAGGCGGTCGACTGCCAGCCGTTGGCCAGGACCCTAGCTACCGGGGCGCTATATAGGAGTTTGACCCACTTAATAAAATTAGATCCAAAGCCGTATCGGTCCAGGCAGGCCCACAGAAAAGGCCATTCCACCGAGTCGAACGCTTTAGCCGTGTCCAAGGAGACCACCACCCTGCCTCCCATTCCATCGTGTTGTGCCTGGAGATTCATGAATAATCGGCGAAGGTTAAATGAGGTGTTCCTCCCAGGCATGAACCCGGCCTGGTCCGAGTGTATGAGCGAGAGGATCACCTTGTTAAGACGGAGGGATAAAATTTTTGCAAGGATTTTAGTATCAACTGGGAGCAGAGAGATGGGACGGTAAGACTCCGGGGCATGCAAGTCCTTGCCCGGCTTGGGGATGAGTACGATCAACACCTCCCGCATAGAAGGGGGCAGGACTGCATCCTTGAACAGGGATTGAAACAAAGCCAGTAATTTAGGGGAAAGGAGTTCCGAATATTG
This sequence comes from Pelophylax lessonae, assembly GCF_965119305.1. Lineage (NCBI taxonomy): Eukaryota > Metazoa > Chordata > Amphibia > Anura > Ranidae > Pelophylax > Pelophylax lessonae. The sequence goes on from NC_138777.1 coordinate 140,010,883, forward strand.
GGAGAAGAACTCAAATCGGGAGGCCATCTAGGCCGGGGGCTTTAGATCTAGGGAACTTGGACACGGCTGCTGCAATCTCCTCTACAGAGATGGGTGCCTCGAGGGTCGCCAACTGGTCGGGTGTCAAAGTGGGGAAGTCAATAGAGTCCAAAAAGTCATGCATGTCAGTACAGTCAGCAGGGGCCCTAGAGGTGTAAAGTGTACTAAAAAATGATCGGAAACATTGCGTCACCGCAGCAGGATCAGTGATCTCATTACCCAGGTCATCCTTTAAAGTTATAACTACCGGGGGCCTATCTTCACAATGGACTAAATATGCGAGTAGTTTCCCCGCCCGCTCTCCATGGGCAAACAGATTCTGTTTCTGAAAAAACATCTTAGATTTCGCTTTCTCATATTCAAGTTGGGAAAGGACTTTAGAGGTCAATTTATACTGGGATTCATGTGCCGGAGTCGGGTCCGCCATAAAGGCCTGTTCAGCTCCAGTTAAATTTGCCGTTGCCCTGGAAATCTCCTCGGCAGCCCGCGCCTTAACAGCCTTGATTTTGGAAATCATAGTGGATCTGGCAAACAGTTTAAATGCCTCCCACACTGCAGCCGGGGAGGCAGTGCCCTCGTTATCAGAAAAGAATTGTGTCCAGGTCCCCTCAATGTCGTTCCCATCAGACACCAAGGGGAGCCAGGCGGGATTCAGGCGCCAGGCCTGAGGAGGTCTATTACAGGGCAAGGACAACAGAATCCAAAAAGGGCAGTGATCAGACAGAGTCCGTGGGGCGAAGTCCGCCGCCAGTAACCTGGGAAGCAGGGTCCGAGACAACAATATCAAGTCAATGCGCGACATAGAATGGTGTGCAGCCGAGAAGCAGGAGTACGCACGCTGAGCGGGGTATTTGCTGCGCCAGGAGTCGGCCAAACCAAAGCTCTCCAACAACCGGGAGAACCTGGTCGGGGACGACCCCGGCGACGCCTGAGAGGCGCCACCGGACCTATCCAGGCCCGAGTCCAGCACATTGTTGAAGTCGCCCAGCCAGATCACCGGGGCCCCTGGGCATTGTGTCATAAACGCCAATCCCTCCATTATTATCACAGTAGAGTAAGGGGGGGGCACATAGAAAGCCATCAGCAACATCAACTCCCCATAGACTGACGTCTTGAGAAAGACATATCTACCCATTGGGTCGACCTGAGATCCTAGGAGCTGGAAATGTACCGATTTGGCCACCAGAACCGCCACACCCCTGGAGTGCGAGCTATAGGCTGAGTGCTGCACCCAGCCAACCCAAGGCCGCTTAAGAGACTGCTGTACGCGGCCCTCTAAGTGTGTTTCCACCAGCACTATAATGTCAGCCTGGACACGGCGTAAAACATTAAAGACAGCCGTCCGTTTAATCTTATCGCGCATACCCCTGACATTCCACGTCAACAATTTCAATGTGGCCATGGCAGGGGTAATACGGAGCGTGGAGCGGAGGCTCCCAGGATCTCAGGTAATAAGGCTACAGTACCAACAGTTACACGGTCATACACTGGCAGTAATAATCGGCTGTAAGAAAGCAGGCAGTTATTACTTGAGGTCAATGTGCATAAAACATAAACAGTATAGAGATTGTACCAAATATATACTGTAAACAATGGCAAAACCCCAAGCCCCCCACCCTGCCCTGCACCAACCCCAACTTGTGCGGGCATGTTCCCAAACAAGCGCCCCAACCAGAACAGGCCCACATGCGACCGGATAAGAGCAAAACCGGGGAGCCAGGGCCCCCCAGGATAGTCAGCAAAAATACAGCAAAACACAGCTAGGATAAGCAAGGGGACCCGGGGGCCCAGGTCCAACAAAGGTCGCAGGGGGCAACAGGGTAGTTGGGCGCAAACACACGCCTGAGCGGGTGTAGGGGGCGAAAACCAACAGGTGTATCGCTGGGTAGCAAAGCCTATGGGCAGATGGGAATCCATAGGAAGAGGACAGAGAAGTCAGTTCCATTCATGGAGCTAGGACGCTCCGCCGGTCACACACAGGAGCAGCAGGCCAGGGAAATGAGGGGGGAGGGGGGGGGAGAGGGATGCAAAGTCTTGAGTTCCGCAGGATCTACAAAATCCCCTCCACCGCTGCAGCATTGGATGGCATAGGCAATCAGGGAGAAAGTATCATGGAGTCGTCAGGGCAAGGTGGTCAGGCTCTGGCTTCCAGTCCTTCCAACCAGGAGATGGCGGTTTCCGGATCCTCAAAGAAGTGGGCACGGTCCTCACCCTCCACTCTAAGACGAGCTGGGTACAACATAGAGTACTTGATATTCTTGATACGCAGCCTGCGTTTGACCTCCAGAAAGCTCTTGCGGCGCCTCTGGACCTCAGCAGAGAAGTCTGGGAAGATCGCAACTTTGAGATTTCCAAGTGGAATGTTCCCCTTTACTCTGGCCAGGCGTAATATGGCATCCCTGTCCCGATAGTTCAGGAATTTAGCGATGAATGTGCGGGGGGGTGCACCCTGAGGGGGGGGACGCCCTGAGAGGCGATGTGCACATTCCACAACAAAAGTGGGTGAAAAGGATTCTCTGCCATATGTCTGAATGAGCAATTGTTCCAAATAGGATGAGGGGTCTGTACCTTCAGAGCCCTCCGGAAGGCCAATGAACCGCAGGTTACAGCGGCGCAGCCTATTCTCCATATCATCTTGTTTTTGGAGGATAAGGTTTACTTGATGCTGCAGCCTGTCCGAGGAGTTTTGCAATGGGGGGAGGGAGTCTTCCACCTCGCTAAGCCTGTGTTCAGCCTCACCAACTCTGTCCCTTAGCTTCTGCATATCCTGGCGCATTAATGATATATCTACCTTCACCTCCTCGATTTTAGTTGTCAGCATGGTCTGGCAAGTGGCAATCGCTTCCAATACCCTGGATGTAGCAGGGCTCTCAGGCGCCTCCACCACGAGCGGCGGGCCGGCGCCATCTTGGATCGGGGCCTCCTTCTCCAGTCTCCGGAATGCAGCCAGTTTTGCCGCAGCTTCTGAGCCTTTCTTCGGCGGAGACATGTGGAGGTCGGTGCCGCGGATGCGTGGGAGGTGAAGAGAGGATTATCGTGCCCGGAGGGCTGCAGGATTAGCGGTATAGGATATCGGTCCGGCGGAGCTCCTCTCACACGCGTCCTCTTACATGCTGCGCCAGGCCACGCCCCGGGTTTGTGAAACTTCTAACCTGAACCAACAGTAAATCTTCCAAAAATAAAATAAAAAAACCCATGCAGCACATACAGAGCTCAAACTAGCTGAATGGAAGCTGAAATGGTTAACAGCCATGTGTTCCTGCAGCGTCTTCTTCTTATCACTGAATCAGGCAATGTACAGCTCAGGGAGATAAAACCATAAGGCGTGAGGGGAGAGGAGGCTGATCGGTAACCTGCAACATGCCTGAATACACAGCTATCTGGAACACACTGCAGTCCACCAGCATTCCAATGTGACATTGCTCTAATTCTAGTCATACCTTCTTCTTGCCGTGCAGCTATCTGCTGGTGCTCTCAGTCAAATGTGGCGGGCTGGAGAGGGGCGGGGGAGGAGTGTTTTACTGCATGCTGACTGGCTGTGGATGGAAGGGAGGAGGAGCTCCACATTTCAGCCATCCCCGACATCAGAGCTCCGATCTGACAGCTCTGCTCTCTCACTGACTCACTCACTCTCACTGTGCTGGAAGGAGTCACACTGCAGAATGTAGTGCTACACTGTCAGCACACTGCCCCTGAATCCGGGGATGGCAGTGATAGTGGACCTGGCCGGCCAATATCAGCGGCCATACATTTTCGGCATCCTTAACCCCTTATCGGCCGAAATTGGATACTCACATTTTCTGCCGAAATTTCGGTGCACCTCTAATATATATATATCAGAGGTGGGGGACTTTAGTCACATGACTTGACTTAAGTCACCAGTTTGAGGACTTGAGACTTGCTTGACTAAAATTAATAAAAAAGACTCAACTTGACTTTGACTTTGCATTCATGACTTGAGACTTGACGACTGACTTGAGAAATGACTTTACTTTAAGTTATGAAATATTTGCATTTTCTCAAGAAGTGTTAATGTGCCTGTTATGTTTCTGACACCACAGTCACTTAAAACACCTCAGTGTGTTCTAATTTTTAGGACACTGGCTGTTTAACAATGGAAATACGTAACATGTTTTTACTGTGGTGTTGAAACATGACCGGACCAAAGATTTTGAGCTGCTTGGGCATTCAAAGTGTTTCTTTAATATGCCAAGAAAAAAGCACTAAGCAGTTTTGTTAATGTTGAAAATAAAACAAAACCTTTCCTGACCACTGACTTTTAACTGATTTAAAGGTGAAAACTGCACTATGTGGACTCTGTGAAACGGCGTTGTGATATCACCACTTCCACTATTGGGAGAGGGACCTGGGGGAGGAACTTGATAGAGCTGAATGGAATACGTTGACACAATTTAACTCAAAATCTTTGGTTAACACGTCACTAATAGAGGCCAACTACAAAGTGTTCTTGAGGTGGTACATGGTCCCGGTCAGATTGGCTGCAGCAGTCCGAGAGGCCTCCCCGCAATGCTTTAGGGGGTGTGGACAGCGGGGCACGGTCCTGCACATATGGTGGTTCTGTCCTAAGGTCAGACGGTTCTGGATAAGAGTCTATAATTTTATATACTCTCTCACGCTCATTAACCTGGTATAAACGCCCCTCCAGGCGCTTCTCGGTAAACCAATCGAGAATAAATCAAAACATATGAAACGCCTGGTGACATTCGTTTTTACCGCAGCCAAAATAGTTAAAGCCTGCTCCTGGAGATGTCCAGTGGTGCCATTCGAGTTGCTTAAGGCTAAGCTGACCTGGATTATGATCAACGAGAGGATGGTGGCCATCCTCCAGGATAAACTACGCCTCTTCGAAAAGACTTGGGACCCCTGGGTGCGATACCTGGCGGGTTCCGGATAAAGAGGATCACCCCCCCTAATGGGAGGACTGGGTGGCCTGTGTAGGCTACCTGAGCCCTTCTTCTGTGGGCCTGGACACCAACTTTCTATCTCTTCCTCTTGTTTTTCTTCTACTACATCTCAACCTCTCCCTTGTTTCTCCTTCTTTTCTGTCTTTCGTTCTCTACCACACTGTGACTTAGGTTGATGTGATTACCTAGGGCTGTTATTGCCTTTTGCTACCACCTGTTGTGGCTACTATAGAACTTACCTGGTCTGTAATTGAGCGCCATCTATTTCGGATGAGCAGCTTTTCTATATATATATATATATATATATATATATATATATATATATATATACGGTCTAGTGGGTTGGAGACAGGGTGTTCGCTTCCTCCCTCGAGGCGCAGTGTGTTCCCTTGCAGGGTTCATACACATTTTCACCAATAAAATTCCATGACTTTTCCATGACTTCTCGTAAATATTCATGACCTAATGTTTCATGAAATGTCTATGTATACATGTTAAATAAGAAGAAAATCTATGTCACACCCAGCATATTTTTACTAAAATGACAATCTTTGTAGTGTACAGTACCTCTGCAGTTAGGGTTTCGTTTCTGGATACTGCGTGACTCAAAATGGTCCCTTGTTTTACAGTGGATGAGATGGAAGCACCGCTGCCGCAGCTGGGAGCCGGTTTCACTTCAGGCGCACGGGTGAAAAAGCCAGCGATCGGATTGGAAGCTGTCAAGCACGCAGCTGCAGACTGGTGATTTGCACCTTCAGCGTGGCTAGACAGCGCTGCCTCTCCCATGTTCGAAATGTCAAACGTTTTACGACACACACTGTACATTTAGCGGACATGATACAGGAGGTGGTCAGGGACTGCAGACATGATACAGGAGGTGGTCAGGGACTGCAGACATGATACAGGAGGTGGTCAGGGACTGCAGACATGATACAGGAGGTGGTCAGGGACTGCAGACATGATACAGGAGGTGGTCAGGGACTGCAGACATGATACAGGAGGTGGTCAGGGACTGCAGACATGATACAGGAGGTGGTCAGGGACTGCAGACATGATACAGGAGGTGGTCAGGGACTGCAGACATGATACAGGAGGTGGTCAGGGACTGCAGACATGATACAGGAGGTGGTCAGGGACTGCAGACATGATACAGGAGGTGGTCAGAGACTGCAGACATGATACAGGAGGTGGTCAGAGACTGCAGACATGATACAGGAGGTGGTCAGAGACTGCAGACATGATACAGGAGGTGGTCAGAGACTGCAGACATGATACAGGAGGTGGTCAGAGACTGCAGATTTGATACAGGAGGTGGTCAGAGACTGCAGACATGATACAGGAGGTGGTCAGAGACTGCAGACATGATACAGGAGGTGGTCAGAGACTGCAGACATGATACAGGAGGTGGTCAGAGACTGCAGACATGATACAGGAGGTGGTCAGAGACTGCAGACATGATACAGGAGGTGGTCAGAGACTGCAGACATAATACAGGAGGTGGTCAGAGACTGCAGACATGATACAGGAGGTGGTCAGAGACTGCGGACATGATACAGGAGGTGGTCAGAGACTGCGGACATGATACAGGAGGTGGTCAGAGACTGCGGACATGATAAAGGCAAAGAAAACAAAGAAAGGGCGCACCAACCTAGCGCATTATCCTCAATAACAGGCTATATTTATGTAACATTTAAAAATGGCTACTCACAGACATAGATGGAAATATAATATATCGAGCTCAGTTGCTCAAATGTCAGGATTAGTCCATATGATCGTCCATATCCGATTGGATGACGGCTGACGCGTTTCGAGGCTTAGCCTCTTCCTCAGAGCCACTGCTTCATGACTTACTCCTTGGTTGAAATAGCAATGTAATGTTCAAATCCCCTCCCTCAGGTTTGAGAGTCCCCTCCCTCTGGGGAGTGGCTGAAACACTCTATCCTTCCCACTTGTGACACCATTACTAATAATCCTCCAATGGGGTTAGTATGAGACACCCATGGAGGATGCTCCACAGTAATATCCTTAGAACAACATAGATCGGTCATATGAGTAAGATACAATACAGTTACAACAGTTAACATCCATTTAAAAGAAGTAATAGAACTACAAACACGAAGATAAAAAAAAAAAAAATTATATATATATATATATATTATATATATATATATATATATAAAAGTGTATGGATAAGAACCAATAAAAACCGATAAAAAACATGGGCATTGTAGGTGCTCGTCAGACTGACAATGGAGGGCTGCTGTTATACTGTCAAATCCATAATCACCCCCTTTATTACCTTTAGAGATTCTTAGTAGAGTGTGGCATCCAAGCATAATCCGGGCCATATCTCCATCCATATGAGTTAGTGGTCCATCCCATCCCCATAGTGTTATCCCTAATGTTTCTTGAACTCAGGAGGAGGGGAGGCACAGTCAGGC